>NC_140492.1:77605254-77947754 GCF_964271855.1 Acomys minous | reverse complement strand
ACAAGCCTCCTGTAGCTGTGGTTACCTGCATATGATCAAGCCAGTGTTTTTAAAAAAAAAACTCAGAACATGAAGCAAGAAGGGGTTCTGAAGATCCCACCCCCTAAGTGAGAGCTATTGAAAATTCATGGCTTCTGAGGGAGAGTCAGTTTTCTTTGCGGGTGGCTACTTGGGTTGCCCATACCCCAATAGATGCCCCCACTCACCCACACGCTTATAGGCAGGACTAGTTGAATTCAATGTGTTATCAAATTTTAAAGAAGGCATGACATTAGGAGAGATACATGTTGGGGTGACTGGGGGCTAGCTAGAAAGAGGGAAAAATGAAAGTACATGACATATATATATATATATATATATATATATATATATATATATATATTATACACATGCATGGAATTTTCAGAGTAAACAAAAAAATTATAGACTAGAGAGGTGGTTTCTTCTTTACAAGCCTTTACTTCTCTTCCAGAAATCTGTGTTCCATTCCCAGCACCCATATTGGATGGCTCACAAATACTTGTAACTACAGCTCCAGGGAACCTGATACCTCTATTCTACATGGACACCTGCACTTATAAATGTGCACATGCACACACTCACACTCACACACACACACACACACACACACACACACAGAGGGGGGGGAAGGAAGAATTTTAAAAGAGAAATATGAAAATTGTCTCCATTCTACCAACAACAACTAAAAAACCCTGAGATATAAAAATTAAATACCTTGTCCAAGATTGTACAGATATGGTGATGCTGGATGTCAAATTAGTCTCATAAAACTCTATATTCTGATAAGATGAAATTCTTCTCTTTGAAGTGCTTCAACTCGAAACCAGGAAATAGATGCACTAATGAAAAATAACACCTAATGATAACTAATGAAAAAACAACAGGGCAATATTATATATGTATGCCACCTACATAATTTGTACCATTGTTTAATTATAGGTTAAATCTAAATATGCTTCATACTACAGCCTATTCCTGTTCACCAGATATACATCCTTAGGCCTTCTAAGATACAGGGAGCAGATTTCTTGGCAACTAGCTAAAAAAGGAAAGAGAGATATTTTAAAAGTCCACTTAGGATATCTGGAGTATCTGGGAGAACCATCCTTAGAAAATACAGATCCTAGATTGTATCATATTAATAGTTCGGTATACACATAAATCTTGATAGGCATATGAATACAGTTTACCTTAAAATAGACATTTATGTTATCATGTGAACTGACTCAAAGTTAGATGCATTTGGAATGATGCTGGTCCCCTCTTCAAAGTTCGGTTTCTTTTCAGAACACATGTGGACAGTACTCAGTGACCAAGCTCTGCTAAAGAACATAAAGATTTCAGTGAGAGGTTATTAGAATTCCAGGAAATGTTATGTTAGACCTACCAATCTTTTCTGAGAAGATATATGAAGATAGTGAACTTTGTTCGAATAGCAGGCATCAGAATTTATTATAAGCTTGAATAGCTGTCTCAGTATTGTTGCTTAGGTCTATTGATTAAAATGAGCACCTTAGGGAAGCCTCATGCCCAGCAATAAGTGGCCAGGACAAGATGAACTCAATGCTATTTCTGGAGATGTTTGTCTCATAATGTTTCCATTCTACCTTTTTTTGTATTTTGCTTATCTACTATGATCTCTTAATTTGAGTTTTTAAACAGGTTTTGTGTGTCTGTGTGTGTGTGTGTGTGTGTGTGTGTGTGTGTGTGTGTGTGTGTGTGCTTCTTTGTGGTTTATTTATTGGCCTGTTTATTTTCTAAAGAAAAAGAGAAAGATTATGTGGACTTGGTTGGATGGTGAGTAGGGAAGGCCTGGGAGGAAAAATTCATGATCAGAATATACTATCCAAAAAACTTATTTTTAATTAATAAAATAAAATTTTATGGGAAATACCTTTGCAAATTGTTAATAATAAGGGGATTAGCTTTGTTTTGCATTAATGAATAATAAGCAAACAATAAGGCATGCAGAGTCATATTTCTGAAGAAAATGTCACTGGCTTTGGACAGAAACAAGAGTAAGTTCTTATGGATATTGATTTAGAAAATATGAGTGTAGCTCCTGAGGTGAGCATATGCACTGTAATTGGTGGTCTCCTTTCTAGTCTACCACAATTAACCATGTAGCTTGTCTGAACGTGCACAAATTTTCAGGCTGGGCTTATCCAAGTCATACCAGAAGGAAATAATTTGGTTTTATTTATTTGGATGTTGTCACTTATATAAAGATATAATGTTATGTCTCTGTTATTGAAATTTTACAGAAAATTATTAATATACTTCTATTTAGGAGGCATATAAATTTTGTGGTGTGCTTTTCGATGTACCCTAGTTTCATCAGATATTCTTATTCTTATTTTTCTTTTTCTTTAAAAAAAACTATTTTTAAGTGTAGTGACGACAAGCTTTTAATCTCAGCACTTGGGAGGCAGAGGCAGGTAGATCTCTATGAATTCAAGGCCAGGCTGGCCTACAAAAGGACTCCAGGAAAGCCAGGGCTATGGACAGAGAAAGCTGTCTCAAAAAGCAAAACAACAGCACAAGTATTTTAAATGTATATGTGTTACATGAATCATTTCATGATTAAATATTCTTTGGTAGAAAAAATAGGGTCATAGTTAGCTTCAGTCATCTTGGTATGCCTGGGAAGAAAGAATTTCTTCTTTCTTGACAGTTGAAGAATTGTTTCCATTGGATTGCCTATGGGCATACCTGTGGGGGCATTTTCTTGGTTGCTAATTGATAATGAAGGCCCAGTTCACTGTGGGTACTATTGCCCTTGGGAATGTGGTTCTAAGGTGAATAAGCCAAAGGAAGCAGAAGAGCAAATAGAGCTCCTCCATGGTCTCTGTTTCAGTTCCTGCCTCCAGAGCTGCTACCATTGCTTTCTGATGAGAGACTATGAAACGAAAGATGAAATAATCCTTTTCACCACAGAATGATTTGTGTCAGTGTATTATCACAGGAACTGAGAAACCAAAGTAGAGTAAGTGGGCACTCACTTGGATCCTTCCATGCTGATGCTCTAATTAGTCTCATGTCTCCCAGCCTTCTAAATCTCCATATTTTCAGGCTCCATACTGCATCCTCCAAACTTGCTTTTCTTTAACCTGAATTTAAGCTATCTCTGATATGCTTCTTTAATCAGCTATATCTATCTTCATCTTTCCAAGATTTCTCATAGTTTCTAGCTGATAAGACTGTCCCATCCTGTTCTCTAGCACTGTGTTTGATTCAGTTTCCTTTAAATTCCCACTTGCTATTTCTAGAGATCAGAGTAAAGCATCTGGAATTTCCTAAGTCTGTCTGTGATCTTCCTGCAGTACTCTCTCCATCTTTCATCCTGTGATGACTAACCATCACTGTCAACCTTACTGAATTTGGAATCACCTAGGAGACTCACCACTATGGGTAACATTCGGAGAAGCTTAACTGAGGAGAAAAAAACTTACTCAGAAGGTCAGCAGCACTATCCTAAGGACTGTGACCCCAGCCTGAATAAAGAGGAGAAAGCAAGCTGAACATTCATCCCTCTTTGCTTGCTGACTGTGGATAGTGTAGCACGAGCTTTCTCAAGGTCCTGTTTTCATGACTTCCACACAATGATATACTATATGCTGAGACTGTGAGCCTTTTTTCAGATACTTTGTCACGGAAATGAAAATAGTACCTGACACACTGTTTCAGCTCAGATTTGTTTCCTGACAGTCTTCTGAATATGTTCAGTCAGATATCCCATAGCAGCTATGACTTCTGATGCCAAAAAGAAATTCTTTACCACAACCAAATATTGTTCTTTATATGTGTTCCGTACACAACTAAAAAAAAAAAAACATTACATTCTGTTATCCCTATTTCTCGTCTATTAAATATCCATTTTTCTAACCATTCTATATATTTGACTATATTGTTATCACAAAATATTTATAGATGCTGTTACAGGCAAAAACCAACGATTAAATCTTAACATTCATCTTTTAAAAATTTACCAGATACTGCCATGTTTGTATTGTGCCAAAATTTTTTCTGAGCATCTAATAGAACATTTTTAAGACTGAACTTAGATTATTTTGGAACATTCTCAAACCTTCCAAGATGAGATAATCTCAACACATCGACCCAAGACCATCATTGTAGCATGGAATGGTGAACCCCAATTTCATAACCAATAAATAAATCTGTATTAAAATAGAAAAGTCATATAACGCGTTTCATAGCAGATGATAAGAAATCATGGAGAACATGTAGTAACTTCTGCAATGGACCTGTTAGCTTCTCAGTTTCAGTACTGAACAGGAACTCAGTAAATATTGATTGAACAATGTAAGAATAATCAGTTTGATCATGTCACTCTGTTACCTAAAGTTCTTTAGTTAATGGCCATCAGTTCTAAAGGCTTGAGTACATATTTCTAGTTAGTAATAACTATGAGTTCTAAAGGCTTGAGTACATATTTCTAGACAGGGCACACAATTCCCTCATGCTTCTCTCAAAGTGTCCTTCTCTCCTTACCTTACCAAGTCCCTGGGTATGTTTCTCCTGCTCCAGCCACACTAAACTATTTCTCATGTCCCTAAAATATTGCCAGTAACAATCAGTCCCCGCCTGGAAAAATCAAGCTTTGTACCCCCAAAGAGAGTCTGCTGAGTGATCACCCAGTCTCTTATCTACCCCACCTCAGTGTACCCCTGTGATGTCGAAGCTGGTCTTTGACAATACAGCCACAGTTGGAAGAGCTGGAGTACAGCTTGTGAAGCAATCTAATAAATACATATTCACTCTTCCTGTATATTCTACAGATTCTGTTTCTCTAGAGAACCCTGAGTAGCACACCCACTTAGTATGGTTTTTGACCCATAGTGGTTCTCCTGTTTCCACTTTCTAAGTGCTGGCATTATAAATGTGAGCTACCCAATCCACCTAACATACCTACTTTTAATGAAGTCTTACTCAGCATCCATAATGACAGTGCCCAGCACATCACATCCTGATTTTGTCACTTTGACCCTGAGGACTTTGACCTAATCAGGTTGGAAGTTCTCAGAAGCAACCCACAGACCATCTGTCCTCTTGTCTCGGGCCAGTCTTTTTGTCCTTAAAGCAATTCACAGAACTCAGAATTCTTCTCCAAGATTGGCAATATAGAGTTTATCTTTCTGAAAAGAAAGCTATAGAACCTAGGGAGACATTTTATTCCTTTTTATTTCTCTCTTCAAGGACTGTTTATTCAAAGGGATCTTTCCAGAGTAAGAAATATTACACAGAGGCATGAAGAAGAATCTAAATAGATAGGCCATTCTAAGCCTCCTCCATACTTAGCCCCTATAAAGCACATTGTTATTAGATAATACCATTTCATCATATATTTAGGCATAACTGTCCATTCTTTGTTAAATATAACCATAAAACAACTTTTCTTGGATATTTGGTTTTTATTCCTGAAATGCTCTCATCACATAAACTTTTTTCTTGTTGGTCTGTGTTTTGCTTTAAGGATATTATTGGCCATGAGCCTTATGTTGAATGAGGAAAGCATTTGTACCTTGTGCCTAGTCAATGACTACACTCAAAGATCATGTATCTCCACATGTAAAATGTTTCCTGGAGGATGTGTTATTCTGGTAATATTAGATCCATTTGTCATATTACCTGGTAATGATTTGTTACCTATGTCTTTATTCTTCCCCATTTACTACCGCAGGGAACCAGGTTTATAATTGACTGAACTTTCCATTCTCTCTAACTTCATATGAAACTTTTTTCTACTTCTAGAAAACAGCAGATGATGTGTAATGTTGGACTGTAAGTATGGATGGAAGAATAAGTTTGTGTATCTCTTCATTGCATTGTGTAGGATGGCTAGTGAAGGAACAAACCTCGGTATATTAGAAACTGCTGCAGAAAATAGAATCCAAAGCCTATTGTCAAAGAAAATTAAGAAATGTTCTTTTCAAATGAGTCTCTTAAATAAATACACTTGCTTTATTGGCTGGCCACCCACTCTCCATTTGTGTTACTCTTTAGATGTACAAGGTTATTTGTCCTTAGAATGCCTCCCACCAACCCCATTTATAGTAGAATGGTAAGCCAATACCACCACCTACAGACTACCTCCTACACAGTCTATATGTAAGACAGTATTCGTTTCTTGAAATCAAATATTTTTATACAATTTTAAATATCTCCGGGATATTGTTGGAAAAGACTATTTTAGCCTGTCCCAAGTCCATATAGTAACAAAATAGATGTTTCCCAGTGAAAAACAGCCATTCTCTTCTGTTAGAGGGACCAAAAAACAGAGCCTCTGTTTTCTTCAGGCCATGTGTACTTGCTGAGCTGTGACAAATCATTAACTTGCTTTGCACCAACAGCTATATGAGGCAGCATGATGTATTGAATACTTGTGTTTTCCTTTTACTAAGATTAATACATGTCTCTCCTCGCCACCACCACCAGCACCAGCACCACCACCACAACCACTGAGATGTCTGTCAAGATACTTGCCCTGAGCCTGAAAGGACTTCAGTTGTGGGGACAAAATGAGAAGTCAGATACTGAGCAGGCAAACCAGGCCTCAACATTTGTTTCTGAGGCACACGTTATGAAAGCAGTGGCACAAAAGTACAAAGAGAGGGAAGGGAACCACAGACGTTAGAAAAAGCAGAATTGAATTAGTTCAGGTAGGAAAAAAAAGGTTTGGTGTTTTCTTGAAGCTAAATGGGGCTAGAGTATTGGGATTTATCTTAAGGCTACTATTTCTGTGACGAAACACCATCACTAAAAGCAATTTGGGCAAGAAAGTGTTGCAGGAAAGGCTTACACTTTCTCAGTACTGTTAAATTTCAAAGGAAGTTAGGACAGGAACTAAAAAGGAGCAGGAACCTGGAAACTGAAGCTGATGCGGAGTCCATGGAAGATAGTTAAGGGTTTGCTCCTCATGGCTTCCTCATCTTACTTTCTTATAAAAACCAGGCCTTATCGGGCCAGGGATGTCACCACGCAGAATAGGGCCCTTCCCTATCAATCACTCATTAAGAAAATGCCCTACAGGCTTTCCCACAGCCCGATCTTATGGAGGCATTTCCTTAACAGCGGTTCCAGGCTCTCAAATGACTTTATTTGTGTCAAGTTGATATACAACTATACAGCCCAGGTGTCCAGTATGGAGTGCATATCAGCACCATGATGGTTCACAGCACTCCAGGCCATGTATATAACATGTAGGGATGACCAGATGCTGCATATCTAACAGCTGGGTGTAGGCTCTGAAGCTCCCCCAAACCAGGTTTATGCCTAGGCTACTTATTTCTCAAAAAGAATTACCAATGTAAGTCTAGAACTAAAGGGATCGTCTTCTATTTCTTGGCTTCCTAATGAAAATAAAATATAATATAGCCCTAAAATAGTAGTAGTCAAATCCCAAAATGAACTCAAGGATGTATTTTATACTACCATAGGCAGATAGAACTTTGTGGAGAATTTTACATTTCAAACATCATAGATTTTTTTATTATTCATTTATTTAGTTGGTATGTAGTTGGTTTATATTTTGTCACGCTCTAAGGAATCAGTCTGGAAACAGAGCTCATGTCTTTTGGGTCGAAACCTTATATAATATTCTCATGTAGTTTTGCTGTTTCTAATGCTCAAGGAGAGAAGTAGGAACAAAATTCATCACTGATGCATGATTCATCTTAATTCCTCATCGTTTTTCTTTTATTCATTTTTTATTTATTCTGTTTTGCCATATTGATCCAACACTACTTGGTTACTTTTCAGAATATAAGCTTTTTAAGGACAGATACTAATCTGTTCTTTTACATGGAACACAGGTATAATATGTTAATCCCAAAGTTCACCATCTCATGTTAAAATTCACTGACCAGGATTCTCTTTGTTTTTTTTTTAATTGAATTATTCTGCAATTATGCAGAAGAGAGCTTTTTCTTGTCAGTGTTGAGTGTTGTGTGTATGAGAGTAAGTTTGTCTGTTGACACTCACCAGTATCTTTCTCCTCTGTAACTGAGGTTAGTTTCAGATTTATAGGCCAAAACTATGTCTCTAAGGGGACCCAAGGTGTTTAAATCAGGCTTAGTGATGATTTAGTAGATAATGTTCTTTTTCTGAATGTCAAATGAAACCAGTGGGTTATGAAAAAACATTCTTCTGCTGAGTCATAAAGACAAGTTTCCAGCCTATAACAGTTAAAAATTCATGAAGCATTTCCCAAAAGGCTGTTGAAAATCAGACTTGGTTATATTCTTTGTGATTATTTAAATATGATCTGTATGACTAAATACAGTGAGACAACTTCATGTTTCTCAATATCTGCTGCTTCTTATAATCAGATATAAATACTGGAACTGGCTATGTGGTTATTGAATTAAGTTTAAAAAATAGACATTATATAAAACCAAACAATAAAATACATTATAAATGTCAGCCGGCTTTATTACTTCACTACAGACATTTGCAATCAGAAAGTTGACTTGCCAAGATTTTCTTCCAAACATGGATAAACCTTGCCAATGGGAGACTGGAAACATTTGTCAACTACAGCTTTTACTATCTGTTGTTAATTCTTTGTAACATGAAGATCATGGACAAACAAGGACAACGAAGAAGACAGACAAGTAGTAACTGATTTTCCAAATAACGAAAACTTCTTTTCATCTCACAACTGGGCCACATGTTGTAGGTTTTTGAAACTTGCATTAGTAAACTCATAACTGACTTTTTGTAGCTTTTTAATGTCCTATAGGGAAGAAAAATACTGTTTCCTACTTTTCTAGGTTATTTAGCTAGTCTAAGAATTAAATTAACATAAAAGTACAGAAGAAAACAATGTTAATTATATAGATAAGCATGGAAACAGACAAATATATGAATCTTGGGAAGCAAGTAAGTGATGGACACACAGAATGGTGCACAATAGAAAGAAGAAGATATTTCAGATTTGGTGGTATGGAGACTAACTACAGAGATGAGGGGAATTCATAAATAAATAAAGGTCATTTTTTGTGTGGGTGAAAGTGTCTCAGGCAATGCTTTTTTTTTTCTGGTGTAGACACCTTTATTAATGAAAACTTCCTTCTCAAATATGCATGCCCTTTACTAAAATGTATTTTATATATATATATTTTTTTTTGTTTTGGTCCCAAACGTGGGATGGAGAAATATTTTTAGCTCATCCTCAGTTGAAAACAGATTTGTGAGAGGGCACATGATCTTGGTCAGATGAAAACGGACAGGTGAGATGGTGCGTGGTGTTTTGCTGGTCTCTTGCAAGGGGCATGGTTTATGTCAGCTGAAAAACATCATTGTGTGGACTCTGAGAAGATATAAATAGAAGCCCACAGACAATGAGACAATGCTTTTTGCATTGCTGCGCCTTGCCATGGTTTACGTTGCTTCACTGGTCTTCATTTTTCTACACTTCACTTCACAGAAAGAAGCATTGCAGAGGACTATTCATGGCAGTCCTGCTGATTCTTGCCGCTTCCACTGGCTCCTGCTGATTTGGAGGAGTCTCGCAGTTTTTGCTGCGTCATGCCGCCCCTGCTGATTCATGCTGCTGTTTGGTGTTTGCTATTTGACTGGACTGCTGGTATCCTAACAGCAAACAGTGGAATCGACCCAAGTAACTATGTTTTGAAAAGGCCCATAACTCCCTTTTTCCTACTAACCTTCTTTCTTCCCTACCTTTGGTCAGCAGGTTGGAAGGGAGGTAGAAGCATTTGTGAACCCTAACTAAAGTAGGTTTTTGAAAAGTCTAGGCCTACAAAAAGGGAAAAAATTTACATTGTAGATAGTTGTGTAGAGAGAGGGAGAACTTTTTCTGTGTTGGTCAACCCAGGTTGCCTTGACTTAGAAGTCTACCTGTGGAGCCCTTCTTTGACCATAAGCATAGCATCTCTGCACCCTAGATCATGGAAAACTCAGTTAATCCTTTTGGTTTTGTGTGTGTGTGTGTGTGTGTGTGTGTGTGTGTGTGTGTGTGTGTGTATGTGTGTGTGTGTGTGTGTGTGCAGCCTGACCTCTCACTCCACAATAGAGGAATGTAAACATTGGGATCCTCTACCTCAGCAGTCCTAGTTATGATAACATTGCATCACTAACAATGACATTGCAACTCTGAAACCTCTGAAAAGAATATTCTTTCTCTGAATCCCAAACCCCACCCTGAAAATATCCTCAAGCCCTCCTTTGTTTCAGTAACCATGTCAAGGAAGCAGGACTCTGCTGTTACTTTAGGCCTGAGCTCAGTGTCCTTGACTAGTACCAGTAATATATCACCTATAGCCAGGGGTGCATAGAACTTTGTCTATAGTGAAAAAAAAAAAGTACAAAACGCCACCCCCACCCTCAAACCCAAACATAGGTGAAGTAGTTTCTAAGAGAAAGGATAGTAGCTCCATGATGGAAAAATAATCAACTGCCCATAGTAAATAATAAAATCAATACTCATTTCTCAACTCTTTTTACAAGAACCCATCCATTTAATTTTCATGAGCAAAACACAATTACAGGGAAAAGTTCTAATTTCATGTACATTTTTAGACGGGAAAACTGAAATTCAGGGAGGCTAAATAACTCAATGAGGTCACACCATTGGGAAATGGCTGAGCTGGTCAGAGTCCAAGCATTTGACTTCAGAGCTCAGAATTGTTCTGCCTCACTCATCACAAAGGGTTTTTAAGTCTATCCAGAATACACTGAGAGAGGCAGGTGTCATCATGGGCTCAAGGGGCCAAGGCAGCTGTAGAATGCAATCCAATTAATTAATGAAGCTTCCTTTTTACCTGTGGTTCTGTCACTAGTCACTTCTGGTCTGACACTGTCACACCACACTGTGCCTCTTCCCTGAGACCAGAGTAAGGCATTGCAAGTGTGATCTTGTGAACAGCAGCTCTGCAGGGTAGGAGCAGCATGCAGAAGAACACGAGAACTGTTTCCAGTGTCTCTCAAGAATCAGAAGACAAGAATAGACAATCTCTACAGGCAGTTGATTACTCTTGCTTATGATGAGATAAGGCCTCATTGGTAGACAGAAAGTGCTCTACTCCCAAAATTGAAAAAAAATAAATCATTTAAAAGATATTTTCCACTAAAATCAAGAAGTATAGCATATAAGGCATTAGCTTCTAATATCTGTAAGGTTAATCACACATGACTATTTTTAGTTTCTGCAGATAAGAGATACCAAAACTCTTTTTGGAATAATGACATAAATAAGTTTTTATCAATACTTTGATATGTGCACCAATGATGCATAAGCAATGGTGGAAAACTGCTGACACTTTAGCCTGAGTCCATGGAGTACTAAAGTACTACCAAAAAAAAAAAAAAAAAAAAAAGCTTAAAATAACACTTCCATTTTGAAATGCCATTGCAGACAGAAAACTTTGTTAACTTTTAAAGTCTTGACCTTTGTCAAGATTAAAATCCTTTTAAGATATGTATTCAAATAAAAATTGGATGCTAGAGAGATGGTTCTGTGATGAAAATCACTTGCTGCTCTTGCAAAGGACCCAGTTTCAGTTCCCAGCATAGTGCATCCTAACCATCTGTAACTCCAATTCCAGGGGATTTGATTCCCTCTACTTCAAGGGCACCAAGCATGAATGTGGTCCACCTGCATAGATGCCAGTAAAAGATGGTTATACATAAAGAAAAACTAAATACATCTTAAAACAACGTTAGAGAGTAGAGGCAGATTTCTATGACTTCAAGGCCAGTCTGGTCTATACAGCCAGTTCGAGCCAAGTCAGGGTTTCACATGAGAACCTATCTCAAAACATAAACAAATAAATAGATGATAGAAGATGGTGGTGGTGGTGGTGGTGGTGAAAATGGATAAATGGATGATAGATAGATAGTGTCATGATAGCTGGATAGATAGATATATGATTATAGATAGGTGATAGATATAGAAAATAGATAAAGATAATGATGATGTTGATAAAGATAGATAGATAGATAGAAGAAAAGGAAGAAATGTACATAGTGTTCTGATTACTTAAATAGATAAGCATTCTTGGGCATTAGTGATTGGGTAAGTGTATAACCTCATGCTGAATTAGGTGCCTTTGTTATTGAATGCCATTGAACTTGAGTTGTCACCTGACATACAAAGCATAGTTACTTAAACTAGGAGTTCTGGCAGACATGTACTAAAATGAATTAAATGTACTTGTTACTTGAACAAAAACAATTGACAGTGTCTATTGACAGTTCTAAGACATGAACATTCAAGCAGAAATTAAGAGTTAGAAACTTATATTCACCACTCTGAACCTAACTAATTCTCACTATTTAAAGGCCTTAATGGATTGGTGATGCCATCTACGAATGTTATCTCTTGGTATGATAAAACTAATTGTGACAATACTCTTAAGATCTACACAACAAAATGAAATGGTATTTTTAAATACTCAATATAGAATTGGAAAACTAAAATATGAATAAAATATGGTATCTACTTTAAAAAAATTCAAAACAGTGTTCAACACATCCAGACTACTCCTGACCATGATCAGGACCCTTGTTAAGCTCTGTCTTCATTCTTTTTTTTTTCTTTTGAGAATTCATATATGAGTACTATGTTTAGCCCATTTTCTCTCTTCATCCTTCAACTCTTGTCACATCCTCTATTTGTTCTTAAGTTCATGACCTCTTATTCTTTAATCATTATTATTACACACACACACACACACACACACACACTCACACACACACCACACACACACACACACACACACACACACTCACACACCACACTTATAAATACAACCTGCTGAGTTCTTTTAGTGCTGCTCATATGCATATTTGTTTAGGGACGGCTACTTGGGATTGGATCATTTATCAGGAGGCTCATTGATCAAAAGGACTGATTCTCCTTCTCTTGGAAGTCCTTAGTTGCTTGTAGCACCTCACCTTGCAGTAGGGCCTTGTAAGATTCACCCCCATCCATTTTGGCATTGCAGCTGGCATTATTATTTTTCATGTCTTGTCCTGGTAACTGAACTCTGTTGTTTTCTTAGCTGAAATCATTTACTTCGCTATTCCCATAAATGCTTCTCACTCAGAACTGGATGTGAACTGGTATCTTTATAAAAAATACAGAGATAACTTGGGAATATTTAGCCAGTTTCATTAAAGTATTAAAGCACATTTTTACTAGTTTGAAATAATACATAAGCCAAACTGCCATAATGTAAAGTTTCTAAGTACTCTGTTTCCCACTAATTGAATTCAGTCACTGAAATCATATATGTGTGTGATGAGCTGTTGGCGGTCTTAAGATGAGAACATTTTATTAAAACAAAATTACCCTTTTCTCATATTCTTATAACCAACCCTAATGAAACTAATTGGGTTATAGAAAAGAAAAGAATATACACAAAAGTAGAAGGGGCCTAGCTAGCTGGTAAAAGAAGGGAGTCAGCAGGAATGAGAAGGTATTGAGTGGTGAGTATAACTGAAATACATGACATTCAAGAATAAAAATCTTATCGTGAAGTTCGTACTATCTATAATTAACTTATGCAGATAAAAAATATAAATGCTGTTACTGCATTTCTGTGAACAAAAAAAAAAAGAAAGTAAGAAAAACATTCCCTATATATTTGGCTTTTATGGAATAGCTCAACAAGATCTCTTCAAGGAGGTTGGCCCCATCTCATTACAATTTTCTCCATGTTATTGTGAGACTCTTTTTCATCTTGGTATCAGAACAGTACCAGCAAGAGGTAAACTACCTTCTTTGTTCTGGAAGTACTGATTCCTGTAGTCTTTCCCTGAATCTCTTGGGCAATATTTCTCTCTCCTTGAGTCCAGTCTCAGTGCACGCTCCCTTCAAAGCTGAAGAATATTAATATATGTGTTTGTTAAGGGGTTGAGAGGAGATGACATTACATACCACATAGCAAAAATACTCTTTGTGATCGTCTGTTCTTCCCAAAATATATCCCCTAAGCTAGCTTCTGCTTTTCCAGTTCTATCTCCCAGTTGACCTTTTCCTTCTCAGCTCTTCTACCTAGCAGGTTCTCTCTGTTCTGTTAGCCCTCTTGAAATTCCTGGTCTGATAAAATAACCTCTGCATGATGTAGCCACTGGCTAAAATCAACAAAAGGAAAATTCTTTTACTGCAGAGCTAAGTGGTATCCTTCGAGGCTCCCCGCAAATAGCTGCCTTCAGACAGGTGATCATGAGCACCAAACTCTAGAGATCCACTCTTCATCTTTTTTCTTAATTAATCTGTTTTTTTTTAATTAACTAATTTATTTATTCACTTTCCATCTCAATTGTAACCTCCTCCCCCCTTTCCTCCCTCTCCCATTCTCCCTCCCTCTTCCTTCTGTCCTCCCTCCCCCACCTTTCAGAAAAGTGGAGCCCCCTCAAGCCACCCCAGTATGTTAAGTCATGTCAAGATTGAGCACGTTCTCTTCTTCTGTTCAGGCAAGGCAGCTCTGTCAGGAAGAAGTGATTTAAAAGCATGCAACGGCGTCCTTGTATTATTTCTTAATTTATTTTATTAATTTATACAGATTACATCTCAATTGTTACCCCATCACTTTTATCTTCCTGTTCTTCCCTCCCTCCCTCGTTCACCCTTCCACCCCCTTAGGTCGGTGACAGAAGAAGACCTTTTTCCACACCATAAAGTCAGAGATAGGCCCTGTTCTCTTTACTAGAGGATCCACATGAGGATCAAGCTGCCTATTGGGTACATATGTGTAGAGGACCATGGTCCAGTCCATAAATGGTCCTTGATTGGTACTTCAGTCTCCACAAGCCTCCGTAGACCCAGGACAGTTGTCTCTGTTGGTCCTCTTGTGGCATTCCTATCCTCTCCTGGTCCTTCTATCCTGCCCCTCACTCTTCCAAAAGGCTTCCTGCCCTCCACCCAACATTTGGCTGTGAGTCTCAGCATCTGTTTTGGTCAATTGCTGAGTCGAGCCTCTCAGAGGACAGCTATGGTAGGCTTCCGTCTGCGAGCATAGCAGAGTATCTTTAATAGTGTCAAGGACTGGCTCTCTCCTTTGGTGTGGGTCTCAGTTTGGGCCTGGTTGGTTGGATTTTCCCTCTATCTCTGCTCTATCTTTATCCCTGAACATCTTATAGGCAGGGTAAATTTTGGGTTGAGGTTTTTGATGGTGAGTTGGTGTTCCCTTTCTTCCACTGGGAGTCCTGTCTGGTTAGAGGGTGACCTCTTCAGTCTTCATGACCCCTGCTACCAGGGGTCTCAGCTAGAGTCACCCCCATATCATCCAAGAAGCCTACCCTGTCATAGGTTTCCAGCTTGTCTCAGAGATGCCCCCCAGTTATGGTTTCTCTTCTCTCTGCAAGCCCTCTGTCTCCGCCTCCCTAAAACACAGAACATCTGATCACCACCCTCAGATCCCTCAGCAGTCCCTCTCCTATCCTGTTTCCCTCTTCAACCACTTCTGCTGTCTATTCTATTTCCTCTTCTGAATGAGATCCAAGCATCCTCCCTTGAGCCCTCCTTGTTACTTAGCTAACTTCTTTGGATCTGTGAATTATAGTATGGTTATCCTGAACTATATGGCTAATATCCACTTATAAGTGAGTACATACCATGTAGGTCTTTCTGGGTCTGAATTACCCCAATCAGAATGATCTTTTCTAGTTTCATCCATTTGCCTGCAAGTTTCACGATTTCCCTGTTTTTAATAGCTGAGCAATATTCCATTGTGTAAATGCACCACTGTTTTCTCACCCATTCTTCAGTTGAAGGACATGTGGGTTGTTTCTAGTTTCTGGCTATTATGAATAAAGCCTCTATGAACATAGTTAAGCAAGTGGCCTTGTGGTATGGTGGAACATCTTGCGGGTATATTCCTAGGAGTGGAATAGCTGGGCTTTGAGGTAGAACTATTCCCAATTTTCTGAGAAACAGCATATGGAAGTGACCAAACAGCTAACAGTGGTTCTTAACTAATTCAACCTTACATTTTTATATTTTGCTCTTTAAAATCAAAATTAACAGAATGTTTAGTACCTAATCAGTATGTTTTCTGATGTATGTAAACATATCAAACCTCCCACAACTACATGCTTTTGTGTCTAGAGGCTGAAAAACCTTTGGGATACCATGTCTATACCATGCTATTAGTTATATAAATATCAGATTATCATATTGGAATTTAAAAATTTCTCAGGAAACAAAGATCAAAACTGTACATGGCTGAGGATATAGTGAAATAGAGTGTTTATGCAGGAAGTACAGGGTCAGAGTTTAGTCCTCAGAGCCACAGACACACCAAAACATCAAAAGTCAATACCCAGTGACTCATAAAAGATCTATTTTAATAGTTTTGCTATCATGACACCCTAAAAAGGATATTTTTCTATTTGGTCAGTATTGTAACAACACATCACTCTGAATGTTATATGAAATAGAAAATAGAACTTCAGTTATTGTGATCAAGCTAGATCAAGCCCTAACATTTTCAGGGAAAAAAAAACAGACTCTGTTCTTTTATTTGTATTTTTCTAATAAAAATATGTATGAAGACAATCATAGCAAATGTCAAGATATCATCCTTTTTAAAAATTCAACAGTACTGACTCATGGTGTTCAGCCCTGAGTAATATGTTGAGTGGCTGAGGAAGACTTGGAGCAAAACATACAGAGCCTATGCAAGGACTGAGTGAAATCAGTGGCAGAGAGCCCAGCTGGTATTGATAGGTTCCTGGATTCAATCCCCAGTTCTCACCACCCAAAATCACAAAATGTGCTCAAACACACTGTGCAACTCTCTTGTCATGCCAATTGTTTGAGAGTAAACAGTGGATGGTGGGTGACACCTCGTGTTCTCTTATTAAGTGCATAGATGTATAGAAGTAATTATCTTCTTAATTAATTAACCCTTTTATTTTTGGAAGATGACATTATTTTGAATAATGTTCATTACTGTTGAGTTTATCTTGACAAGTTATTGTTCTACCTTTCTTTAGTTGGCATTGGTATATCATCATTTTCCATTGTTTCACTTTTAATCTATTTATGAAAGACTCATCTGTTGCTTTTGATGGTGGTGGTGGGATGGGTGTTACTTTTCTCCTACCTTGCTATGGATTGAATATTTTATGATTTTTTTCTTTTGCTCTGTCTTCATTTTTTTGCCTTATTAGGCACATCCTTCTTGTTATTTTATTGACTATATTAGGATTTGCAGTAGGCATATTTGTCATCACAGTGTATCTTCCACTATATAACTCTTACCACAGTAGTCTCTTGTTTTTCTCTCACCAGTCTGTAAGTTACTCTTATTTTTAAATTCCTTTTATATGTATAGTACATGTACAGGATCCTCGATGCATGTACTACTATTTGCTTTTTTTTTTTTTTTTTGGGGGGGGGGTCTGGCTTATTTTGCTTAATATAATGACTTCCAATCCCATCTATTTTTTCTGAAAATTTCATGATTTTATTTTTACTTATTGATAAATAAAACTCAGCTGTGAACATATAGCATGTTTTTAAAAGGTTTATTTATTATTATGTATACAGTGCTCTGCCTGCGTATACACCTGTAGGCCAGAAGAGGGCATCAGATCATATTATAGATGGTGCTGGGAATTGAACTCAGAACCTCTGGAAGAGCAGTCAGTCCTCTGAACAGCTGAGTCATCTCTCCAGCCCTATATAGAACATTTTAAAATACATTTATTTGTTGGCAGATATCTTTGCTGGTTTCTATTCCTGACTATTGTGACAAGCATAGCAATAAACATGAACACGCAAGAATTACTATGGTATATTGACTTGCAGCCTTGTGAATGTTTCCCCAAAGAGTGGTAATCTGCATTATGTGACATTAACATACCTCGTTTTATTTTAGAAACTTCCATATTGAGTTTCAGAGTGATTGCTTTACTTCACATTCTTGCCACCAGTATAAAATTATTCCTCTTTCTCTAAATTATTGCCAGCATTTGTTGGCATTTATTTTCTTTTCCCTTCTTCAAAACATCATTCGAATTGTCCTTTAGCGGTTTCACACATGCATACAATTCTCTCTGATTACTTTCATTCTCACCCTCTCTTATCTCTTGCTCTCTGCTGTCAACCTCACCCCCACTCTCCGCTCTACAGGTTCATTTCTCTCATTCATACCTTTTCATTTTGTTTTGTGGCCCACTGAGTATAAGTAGGCTGTCTGCGTGGTTATGACTTTTTTTTTTTCATGATTTTTGGGAGTAGAATTAGAAAACAAGATCTGAGTATTGGTCCATCATGTTGTTAATTGGGTTTTACTTCATTCCCTTAGAGCTAATATAGCAATGAAATATATTTTTGCATCATGGTATGTAGATGTAATATAGCTCTATTTTTATTTGTAATTATAACATCCATGTTAATTTAGATGTGATTTATTTTGTCTTCCCTTCTAATTCATTGCCAACTGCACTATTCTTGTCACAATTACCTTCACTTTTTTCCCCCTTTTTATTATAAATGTTTATTCTTTGAGATTTTACACATGGCTGGTGCTTGGAAAGTACAACTTCTATGTATGCCAGGATTGTGGATACCTTGGTCTTGTGAAACAACAACTGCTGTGAGTTAATTAATGTGACAGCAACATCATTTCCAGAAGACAGCATTTCACAGACCACTCTTCCTATCCTCTGGCTTTTACAGTCTTTTAGCTTCCTCTTGCAACATCTTTCCTGAACCTTGGTACAGGTAGTGTGTGTGTGTGTGTGTGTGTGTGTGTGTGTGTGTGTGTGTGTGTGTGTGTGTGTAAACAAAGGAGACTACTTCAGTAGAGAAAAGAAGCCATTAAAAATGGACAAGGGTAAGTAACGGGGACTGTATGTATACAAAATACAATGCTATATATACACTTATGAAAATATAATGAAACACTACTTTGTATACTACTCAAAAACAACTAAAATAAAAGAGACAAAGGGTCTATGGATTGTCATAGGTCTGAAACTAAGGGGATGCTATGACTCTGCACAATAGTGACTCAAGTAAGGATTGTGAAAACTGCAACAGACATCTTTCACTATTGTCTAGATTAGTGGTTCTTAACGTTTCTAGTGCTTCAACTCTTTAAGACAGTCCATCATGTTGTGCTAACCCCAACCATAAATTTTTTTCATTCAATTTTGAGGCTATTATGAACCATAATGTAAATATCCAACATATAAGATACCTGATATGGCACCTTGTGAAAGGGTTGTTCATCCCCAAAGGAGTCACAACCCACAGGTTGAGAGCCATTCAGAGTCTAAATCAAAAGACTCTAGATCCAACAACAGTCCAATAGACAGCTTTGTAGTGCAATTTGAATTTCAAATTAAGAAACTTTAAATATATAAAATTAAAAGTCTAATTAAAATTGGGATTAATGTGAAGACAAATATGGTATCTCTGCGCTGGCCCTGGCTTTCTCTCAAGCTGTAGCTCTTCCATGGGGCAGAGTGTGGCAGGCAGGGAAAGGGGGACAAGAAACAGGACTAGTGAGCAGTGAGCTTCACTGATAAATTATAGCTGAGCTGCAAGGAACCACGGGCGCTGTCTGGGAGGACGTACAGGCTGTTTGCCACTGGAAAACAATCACAAAGAATCCTAGTCCCCTTTCTACTGTAGGACGCCTCTAGTATCCCCTTCTGGCATGGGAATCAGCTTCTAGGAACCAGCACTGATGCTGGTAGCCTAATCATAAAGGGTAGAGCTAAAGTTGTCATCAGACTGCTTAATTAACTAGCATAGTCAAGAGAATTCTGTGCTGCTCATGCATGGACAGCCTCCCACACAAGCCCAACTGAGTACACCAAAGCAGTGAAATGGCCCAAGTGCATGTATTTGATGTATATAATAAGTCATTTAAAGTAAGTAGATCAAATGAATAATCCCAAAGATGATGCTGAAAAGGGAGACTGGTATGAAAATAAACAGGGTTAACCCTTAATTTACTTTTGGAACTAAAATTCTGTGGATATAAAGAATAAATAAATGTTAAAAAGAAACATACAACAGAGCAGTGGTGGTGCGCACCTTTAATCCCAGGGAGGCAAAAACAGTTGGATCTCTATAAGATTGAGGCCAGCCTGGTCTACATAGTGAGTTCCAGGACAGCCCAGGGTATACATAGAAACCCTTTCTTGAAAGAAAACAAAACAAAATGAAATACCTATACATATATATATGTATATATATATATACATACATATAATGTGTTTCTAAACTATGAATAGAAATATTTAATTATCATAAAATTTAGAAGCTTTCAGTAAAAAGGCCTTATACTAGTACTAATGTGAAAATCAGTAAAATTTCTGTAGTAAAATCCTGAATAAGTCAAAATAGAACCGCATATACAACTTACTTTGGTGAACTATTACTATCAAAATTGTATTTAAAAATATTTATGAAAATGAATACAAATGCTTTTTAATTTTTGAACCAGGTTCTCATTTTTTAGATCAGGCTGGCTTCAGCTTTTGAATGCTCTTGGGTCAAAGTACAAAGATTACAGTTGAAATCAGGCAAATGCAGTGAATTAATGTGTTTAAAGTTTTCAATTCAACTTCCAACAAGGGAAATACAAATGCAAGTTACAATGGGACAAATATATTTGTCTCTCCAACAGAACTGAGCAAAAAATTGAAGCAAATTATGATAATAAGAATGTTGGAAAACGAGAAATGACATACATATGATGTGGGAGTAAAAATAATGCAAAAGTGCTTATTCAAAAGCAGTTTTGCAAAATTACATACATACATACTCATTTATCCATAATGTACACTGTTATAAACTTTACTGTAACTGTGTTGCTTAGCTGTACAATAACACTTAAACAAAGATTTACTTTGCACTATTTTCTTTGATAGCACAAAAATGAGTGCTTCTTTCAACAGACTCGATGCACATCGTAGATCACTTAGAAATCTTTGGCAGCTCATTTGGAATGTAGAATAAGGTTTTATAAGGTTAAGAACACATTCCCCTAATATATTTTAAGTTGAAGGAAATTTAAGTCTTCTGTTCCCCAACTCCTTCCTTTAGGCTTGTCATACGGGTGGGGAACATTCAACGCCCTAAGTGAAAAAATAGACCCTCATGTAAAAAATGTCCTTTCTATGTGGAGAAATAGCATCCTCTCTACAAAGACATAGAAAGTTCAAGAAAAATCAAACAAGCCACAGGTAACCACCATTTAGCTTAGTTAGTTCCAACTGGTTTGGTCTCCTGTTGCCTATGGAGACCTCCCCTGAAGACTTCATTAAGTGGTTTATATAATTGGAAATTGTTAGTCAGTCTTATGTCATAGAGGCTCCAGTCATGAACCTGGGCGGAAAAGAAAAACAGATATTCTCACTTCCTATATGTCCAATAAACATTTTAGGTAATAAAAATATAAAACAAAATCAGAATACATAAAGCTCACATCATATTCCATGGTTCTCCTAAGTGTTTCTCTGGACTGGGGTTTCCTGGAAGGAGGTGTGAGAAGCTCTCCTTCCTTTGTACTCCTTAGTAGCTCTCCCCAGTGAGACAAACCATTGAATAACAGTGAGACACAATTGTCACTGTGTCTTCTTTTACATTTAGTTTATACCATATCATATGTATTACTTATACGAACCTGAGAGTATATCTTATAAAAATATTTTGCTAAAGTCAATCTTACCAGAATGTTACCTCCTGCCATTACTGGATTCAACTGCTACTAGGATTTTAAAGAGAGACATTTTCTAAGAGTTTCCATGTTTCCATGACCGACACTGGACACTCTATTCAAGGGTCTGGGAAGGGGACAACTATGAGGACACCCAGCCTCCACAGAACTCAGTGTATTCAGAGGCCGTGCCATGTGTGTTCTTTGTATTTTTGCTGACATGTCTCTATGACAGCTGCCGGTAGGGTTTGCAAGACATTCATTGAAGAAGGTGTTGCCTGGGTTTCTAGGCTATGCAGTAGGAAAGGGCACTCCTAGCTCATTATGAATATCATTTGGTTCATTAAGGAGGCCTTGATACACTTAATAAACAACCAAATCCTCTATGCAATAGTTTCATTTGTCTTTTCTTATAAACAATGATTGATATGCAGGGGAGAGGGAGAACTTTTATTAGCCCTGCAGTGTCATAAAATAATTTTGCTGTTCAGGAAATAGGTGCTGCAAAGCTCTTCTCATAATTCTACTACTGTAAGGTAAACACAGCCTTTTGTTCAGTATTTTTTTTTCATTGCTGTTTGCTTTGCTTCTAACACTATATTAGTTTTAGAGGGAAAGTTAACAGACGATGAGAGCTTCCAGCTGATTTCTTTATTCTGGCTTGCTCTAATCTCAGAACAGTTTTCCAAAGTGAGCCTCTTAACTTGGTCTTGGAGTTTTACTCTCATTTCAAACTGAATACCATCCTAGATGGTAGAAAATATTCTGCATTTGGTCCATATTTAAGAAATAAGTGGACTCTTCAACAAGGTAACAGGTTAACAAGAATCCTGTAGCCCCGGTTCTAAATCCAGAGCTATTCCACTAGGAATGCACTTTAAAAGTTTAAGTTTCTGTTCCTGATTTTGAGGTGTATCGAACAGCAGAATCAGTTACCCTCTGCTTCCCAACTTTTAAAGTATGCCCATGTCCCAACTAAAATAAACATCCCATAGAAAAAAATATAAGCACTGCAATAATGAGATGCTATTAGAGCTGATAGATATGATAATTAGATAATGTAATAATTCTACTATATATATATATATATATGTGTGTGTGTGTGTGTGTGTGTGTGTGTGTGTGTGTGTGTGTGTGTCAGAACTTCACATTTTATCTGGAAAATATATAGTTGCTGTCAGTGACAGTGAAAAAAACTTTCAAAAGTATCACATAGTGTTGGGGATTTAACTCAGTGGTGGAGCACTTGCCTCACATACACAAGGTCCTGGGTTCCATCCCCAGAACTATATATATATATATTTCTAAAGCATCACAAAGTACTATAAGCATCTACTCCTGCATAGTTTATCCTTCTTCAAAGAAAAGATATATATGTGTCAACTGGATCAGTTCCTGCTTAGACTGTGAATGCTAGAGTTCAAACTAGACCCTGAAACTGGTATTTAACATGATGCTTGGCTCACTGTCATCTCTCTGCAACTAAATGAATAAGTGAAATAAATGAAATGAAACTGAGTTCATCCAGAAGAAGCATACGAATAGTTGGACCTCTATCATGGAGGGGGCCCTGAAAACCCTGCATAATTTTTCTGGAGACAGAATGGAAACTGAAAGTCCCAAAGAGGACTGCCTTCTTCCTAGGAGACAGGACAGAAGGGAATACCTGCCTCCCACAGGGTAATTGGTACTCAAATCAACCTAGAACTCCTATATTTGCTCTCTCTGCTAGTGGGAAGCCTCTCTCTCTCTGGCTAGAATTTCAAGAGACATATTTCTAAATGGCTTTATTATCCTGACCCAGATATAAATACCATGGCAGCAACCCATGAGGTGGGGGCTCAATTTATCCTAACTGAAAATAGAGGTGGAGAAGCATCAGCTCTGGGATCTCTGATACTAGAGTGGGGTTTCCATAGCAACCAGCTGAGTCACTAATGAAAAAAGAACCAGTTGCACTATGACTAGACTGACATTATTTGACATTCTCTTATTTTTCTGTAGCTCTAATGATGTCTTCAGTAGCAACTGCAGAGAGAAAAGGTTCTGACCTCTCTATTAAACCTGCAGCTGGCTTGACATGCTGTGCCTTCCACTTAATGAATGTGAATCTACGTGCAAATTCTGCTTTAGAGAAAAACACTTGAGAGATTTGTCTGAGTCATATATTAGACTTATTGACTCCATTGTTCCTATAATACAATTCTTTCTTTCCCAAATTAAGGTGGCAATAAAGCAGATGAGCCCCAAATGCAAAACAGGAAGGGCAAAAATTAGTGAGAAGACATGACAGGATGATGTTAATCCATCCAGGATGCTGTAAAGTCCACGAAACAGCCAGAATCAGTTCTTCCTTTCCTCCAGCACAAGATACTAATAAGCAAAAAGGAAGCATCTCCGTTATACATTAGACTTATGCAAAGCAAGGAATAAGAATGAAATCCAACAGAAATAAGGTATAAGAGCTGCATGATTCACAATACTCACTTACTGTTCGTCGATATTCAGTGCCTTGCACTAGGAGTTGAATTCTAAAGCTAAGAGAGGTTGAATTGGGTTTGCAACATAGAAATAAACATGAACCGACATATAAAAACACTGTCACTGCTAAGAAAAGGAGCCAGAAACTATCCATTTTATGCATATTTTTTAAACAAAGGAAATAAACTACTAGTAATTGAGCATACAATTGCAGTTTTAAAATAGCTAAAGCATTATAACTGACAAGCTACAAGGTTGAGAATATTCTGTTTTGTTGTATTTTCCTTTCAAATCTAATTGTTTGTAAACATAGGATCTTTTTGAAAATCTGGTATTGAATTGTCTTGATCTACATAAGAATGGCTATGTGGTTAATGTCAACATTTGCTGGAAATTATGGGACTTTGTCAATTTGAGTGTAGGCAGAGGCATCTCCTTCTCAGCAGGAGACGAGAGGGTTCATTCATTATTAAAACGGCCCTCTGGCAACTCTCAGTCAGCAAAATATTGCCAGACTAATATTTTCAGTCTATGACTTGACTTTTCCTCAAGTTTTTTCCTCAAGAACTTAAGTGACCACTTTCACATCACCCTCTTAGTGAGCAGTAGGTGACAGATACCCATAAAGAAGTCACACCTAACTGGCCTGATTCCCAGTGTCATTTGCAGCCTTGTCCCAGTGCAGCTCTACATAGGCAAGCATCTCATGCCTCCCAACACACCCCTCCCTTCCTGTCAGACTCTATCCTGAACACAAAAAGGTCTGGCTAACTCTCATCTCTACTTCTCCCCATCACCAGTGAGAAGAGCCTTCTTCCTCCCTAAATTACTTCCAAGTCCTAACTCATCCCTGTGGGAAGGACTAATGCCCCTTACCTCATAAAGGTCTTTCCCAGCCTGGCTGTTGCTTTTGTGAACAGGGCCGTCTACTCCTCTGACTAGTTACTGGTTTCTTAACTGGGTTTCCCTCCTAGCACATTCTTTTCTCCTTGAAAGCAGGCGCCATGTCATACTCATCTTCATTATGTGGCCCCATAGTTCATTTATAGTCAGTCATGCCATACATAATGTGCCGGATCAATGAGCATCAGTGGGACATTTATGCAGGGAACTTCAAAGACCCACAGCAGTGTTCATGAGGATGGAGTTTTCGGTGTGAGGAAAGCAGAGAGGGGATAATGCAGTGCACACAGGTTAAAAAAGAATGAGACAACTTAACCACCCAAGGGTTCCAGCTTTTCTTCAAGCACTGCTCTGCCAGGGACACAGAGCCCTTTGGGAGAAGAAAGGGCCACAGGAGAGGCAGCTGATGGTCTCCTTTCTAATCATAGCAACACTGCTCTGATTCACTGTGTGGGTCAAGACCTGGGACTCTTGGTTAAATTTCTTCTTGCAAAGAGGCATTTTGACTGGGCAAATGTTGAAAACTGTCATGTTATCATCAGGATAAGAGTGAGGATGTATCTGATGCTGAGTTAGGACTTAATTTATACCAGAAAGTCAGCACATTGCTTTACCCTCTAATCCCACATATGCTATCATACCCACTGGAAAGACGTTTTATTAATGTAGTTATACAGTATGAAGAGCCCAAGATAAATGGTAGTTAAATTTAAGGACATTCTTTTATATTTTACCTAACTCTGCCAAGACAGGATAAGCAAGTCCTTAATAGTTCCTGCCTCACAATCATGTCTGTCAGATATATTGGGCCAGAAAGCTAAAGAGGATTTTTTTGGGTGACTGTTCAGGCAGCAAACAGTCTCTGTCATCTCATTTGAAAAGCTACTCACCTGCACTCCTGGCAAGCTTAGGTAATCACATGTATTCCTTCTCAAGTCTCTGATGGAGTTGAAGACCAGGTAGCTTAATTTTACAATGAAGCTTAGTTGTTCTTTTTTGTTTGGGTGAAATGTTCTGTAGACATCTGTTAGGTCCCTGTAATTCATTACATCTTTTAATTTCATTTAGCTTCTGTCTCTATGATCTGTCCATTAGTGAGAATGGAGAGTTGAGGTCTCCCACTATTGATAAGTGGGGTTTGTTCAGTGATTTAAGCTTTAGTATTGTTTCTTTTATGAATATGGGTGCTCCTGAGTTTGGGGCATATATATTCAGGATAAAGACATCATGTTGGTGTATTTTTTTCCTTTGAAAGTATAAAGTGTCCTTCCCTATCTCTTTGGATTAGTTTTGGTTGAAAGTCTATTTTATTAGATACTATAATGGCTGTTTAAGCTTGCTTCTTGGACCCGTTTGCTTGGAATATCTTCTTCCATGCCTTTATTTTGAAGTAATGTTTATCTTTATTGCCGAGGTGTGTCTTGTATACAGCAGAATTATGCATCCATTCTGTTAGCCTTTGTCTTTTTACTGGGAAGTTGAAGCCATTTATGTTGAGAGATATTAATGACCAGTGGTTGTTAGTTCCTGTTATTTCGATGTTGGTGATGGTGGGGCGTGTGTGTGTGTGTGTGTGTGTGTGTGTGTGTGTGTGTGTGTGTGTGTGTGTGTGTTCTTTTATTTTGGTTTTGTGGATGTAGGTTTATTTATTACTTGTGATTTACTGGGTGTGGTTAGCCTCCTTGGGTTGGAGTTTTCCTTCTAGTACCTTCTGTAGAGCTAGATTTATGACTAGGTACTGTTTAAACTTGGTTTTCTCATTGAATATTTTGTATTCTCCATCTATGGTGATTGAAAGTTTTGCTGGGTATAGTATTCTGGGTTGGCATCTCTTGTCTCTTAGTGTCTGCATGACATCCATCCAGCACCTTCTGGCTTTCACAGTCTTTGTTGAGAAGTCATTCTGATGAATTTACATTTATATGTGACTTGACCTTTTTCTCCTCTATCTTTAAATATTCTTTCTTTATTCTGTATGTTTAGTGTTTTGATTATTTGGCAGGAGAATTTTCTTTTCTGGTCCAATCTATTTGGAGTTCTGGAGGCTTCTTGGTAGTTATAGGTATCTCTTTCCTTAGGTTGAGGAAATTTTCTATGATTTTTGTTAAAATATTTTCTATTTAAAAATATTCTATTTAACATAAAATATGTTAAAATATTTGTTAAAATAAAAAGGCCATGGAGTCTTCTTCTTCTATTCCTATTATTCTGAGAGTTGGTCTTTTCATAGTGTCTCATAATCCTTGGTTGCTTTGTGACAGAAACTTTATTTTTAACACTTTCTTTTACTCATGTATTGATTACTTCAAAGGTATCTTGTACACTTGAAATTCTCTTGTTCATGTCTTATACTCTGTTGATGCTGCTTGTGTTTGCAGTTCCTGTTCTCTTCCCTAGGTTTTCCAACTCCAGGATTATCTTGGATTGTGATTTCTTTGTTGCTTCTAATTCCATTTTTAGGTCTTGAAGAGTTTATTCACTTCGTTCTCCATTTTAATTATATTTTCCTATAATTATTCAAAGGAATTATTCAATTATTTCATCTGTTTGAATGTATTTTCCTGTATTTGAGAGATTTATTTTCCTCCTTCAAGCTCTCTATCATTTTCATAGCCTGAGATTTAAAATTTTTTTCTTGTGCTTCGGAAGCTCTAGTATCTCCAGGGCTTGCTGTGGTAGGACTGCTGGTCTCCATTGGCATCTTATGGCTCTGAGTTTTGTTGCTTGTTTTCTAATATCTCCAGGGCTTGCTGTGGTAGGACTGCTGGTTTCCAGTGGTGTCTTCTGACTCTGAGTTTTATTGCTTGTTTTCTTATGATGAGCTCTAACCATCTGGTTGTCTCTGGTGTTAGCAGGCCAGGTAGCCCCTCTGTCTATGTCCCAGGTAGACTAGGCATGTCAGGAGCAGCCAAAGAAAGCTCCAAGCCCAAGGCTGCTTGCTTGGACTCCCCACAGCCCTCCTTGGGATGGTAGACAATGGCAGTTGGAGCCAGTGGGCAGCTCATCTCTGCTAGGTTCACTGTCTGTGTCCCAGTTGGACCAGATGTGAGAAGTGAGCAGAGAGAGAGATCCAACCCAAACACTGCTCAGGTGCCCCACAGGCCTCCTCAGGATGGCAGACAATGGCGGTTAGAGCCTTCACGCAGCTCAGCTCTGCTGGTTTTGATGTCTGTGTCCCAGTTAAGCCAGGCAGGTGAGCTCTGTTATGTTTTTAATTAAACTCTATATTTCATTTTATGGAGTCTTGGGAAAACTTAAGTTGTGCTTTCTTTGGCATAAGAAGCTTAATAGAGACGTCTTTGTTCCCTGGTGCTTGATTCTTTGGGAGGAAGGGTTATGATTCTTCATGCACTGGTCGAGGCACCATGTGGAATCTGACTCCACCTAAAGCAATGAGGTTGTGAGTGGGAAGAAAAACATCTGCTTCCTCATTCAACCGATGTCTTTACCAAAGTGGCTTCCTCCTGGATTGACAAATGGGAATGAATTTGAAACATGGAACAGAATGCATATTGTGCCCGAGGAACCATGGCCTCTAACCAGAAAAACTTATGAAGCATATCTCTCAAGGTAGGGAGGCCAAGCCAACTCCATGGTTCCCTGCAGAACTCCAGCAAAAAAAAAAAAAAAACCAAAAAAACAAAAAAAACACAGAAGTGCTCTTAGTTTTCAGCCCTCATAGTCTGCTGAAATAGCTATTGTCCTCTCCAGGGCACAGGACTAAGAAAGATGGCTGCTAGGCAAGAGTTCTATCTTTCTGACTATATGGTTTATATATTGCTGTGCAACAAATGGCCTGCAAGCTTAATATCCTACAATAGCAAACATGATCTGTCAGTGTCTCTCAGATCCCTATTTGGGAGCTACTTATCACAAAGATGCAGGTAGGGTGCAAGTAGGGCCATCCTCATCTGAACCTGGAGAATATCACTTCCATTCTATGATTTTTGTGGCTGTCAGTAGAATGTTTTCCTTGGTAACTTCCCACACGAGTCTCTGTTGGCTAGCTATCATGCCCTAGCACCTGGCTTCCTCCTCCTGAATGGCTGATCCCAGAGGATGGAGTGGATAGGCAGAAACTTGCAGTGCCTTTAAATTACCACACTACTAACAGGAGGAAAATGGTTGATCATGTGGGGGGTGGGAGGGGTGGGGAGTGGGGGAGGGGAAGGCTTGGGGATCCAGGAGGATAGAGAGAAGAGGTAAGGGAATAAAAGTGTGAGCCCTTCACTCATTCAGGACCCTGAGTTTTTAAAGCCTTTAGGTTGTAAAAGGGATAGCCCCAAGACATCTCCCCGGGTGCCAGTATTCCAGTCTTTTGAAGTGGCCACATAGAGCGAGAATAATTATACCTTTTCTACCAAATAGGATTTTATGGTTTTGTTTGTTTCTGGAAACAAAAGAGAACTTTTCCCTTTTTCTGGAAAGAAAAAAAGATTCAGACCTCTGCCCAGAAGAATTCCCACAACAGCTTTTCAGTAAAGATTCAAATATGTTTTCACTCTTTTGCAATAAATCTTTTCAAATAATTTTACTTATTTTTTGGAGAATTTCATGCAATATATTTTGCTCACATTCTTTCTTCTCCCCCAATTTTCCAGATTATCCTTCATTTCCTTACTTATCCAACATCATGATTTTTTTTCTCTTTTAAAATACACACACACACACACACACACACACACACACACACACAAAACACCCAGATCTAGCTCAGGGTATCCAGGCTCCTGGTAAACTATATTCTAACATCTCCAGCCAACCCAATGCAATATATTCTGCAATTGGATTTTGATGGTTTCCACATACAAAGCCCTGGACTAGTCTGGTCAATCCTGATTGCCTTGCTCCCAACTTCCCAGGTTCTAGCCAGGGCCATCCCATCCACCCTCAACCTCAGGCCCCCTCCCACACTCCCCCACTCCCATATTCTAATACCTTTGTCAATCCAGGAACTGCTTATCTTATTCTAGAGTCTAGCAGGCTAAATTAATCTGACTTCCCTTCCATGCATCTTCCTCAACCTCAAATCTACCCCCAAATTCCAGGCTTGGCCCAGGACATATCTTCTGCTCACCAACCTAGCCTTCTGTGTCCAACAGACTTTACTCTACCTTAGCTTTCTCCAACACTCAGGCCCAAACCATCCATCACATCCTGTACTCTGACCCAATTTGCTCTATTCATATCAGACAAGAAATTAATAAAAAGGTATCCAAAAGCCCAGATTCCAGCACAATAATACAATGTAAAAGATCAAGCCAGTATTCTGCATCCAGAAACCCAGTATTCCTATAGAATGTTCATCAATAAGAATGACCTGCATGAACCAAGGGCCCATGAAATTATGTGTCATCAAAGAATTAATGGATTTTTTAAAAAAGACACAATGAGGCAGACCAATGACATTAAAGACAAAGAATTTAAAGAGAGTAATGTTTAAGTGATGCCCAAGAAAGCACAACCATAAAGTTAGTAGAAATAATAAAGACAACCCAGAATTTGAAAATGGAATTCAATCAAGAGATAGAAACATTGAGGAGGACTCAAGCTTAAATGAAGCTGGAACTTGAAAATCCAATAAAATCTAACTAGAAAACTCAAGTGAAACACTCACAGTAGAATGAATCAAGCAAAAGGTCAGGACTTGGAAGGTAAAATAGAAGATAATATAAATGAATAATCAATGAATAAAAAAGCACAGGAAAAGAACATCTAGGGAATGTGGGACACCATGCAAAGATCAAACATTTGAACTATAGAAATGCATGAGGAAGAAGAATCTCATGTCAGTAGCATAGATCAGATCTTCAACAAAGTCAAAGAAAAAAAAACTTCTCCAGACTAAGTCAATACTTAACCACACATATTCAAGAAGTACAAAGAACACCTCTAGACCACCAATTCTCAACCTATGGGTCTCAACCCCATTGAGGGTTATATATCAGATATTCTGCATATCAGATGTTTACATTATGGCTCATAACTGCAGCAAATTACAGTTATGAAATAGCAACAAAATAATTTTATGGTTGGAGGTCACCATAGCATAAGGAACTGTATTAAAAGGTTGCATCATTAAGATGGTTGAGAACCACTGCACTAGAAAAAAACGCAAAAGAAATTCACACAGCATATCATGATTAAAATACTAAACATAAAAAACAAAGTGTGTTGAGTTCTAAAAGAGAAAAAATACAAAAAATAAAAATAACTGCTTGTTTTTCAGTATAATTTTTGAAATCCAGAAGAGATTAGAATAATGTATTCCAAGTCCTGAAAGACCATGAGCACCAACATGTACTAATATATGTAAGAAAACTACCTGGAACTATTGATGGGAAAATATTTTCCATGATATAAACATTTTTAAAATCTTGACTTTCAATAGACTGACCCTAAATACAGAAAACAGCATTTCAGACTGGAGAGAAAAATGTACGTAGCCCAGGAACCATAGGAAAAAAATGAAGCTATAATCATTGGAACACAAAGTACCACTAAAAGCACAATCACCACCACAAAAAGTATAAAAAACTACAATGACGTCAATAAACACAAGCCCTTCCATAATAACTTTAAATTTTAGTGACCTCAATTCTGCAATCAAAAGACAAAGGCTGCTTGAATGGATCAAGAAACAGAATCCATGTTTGGAGAGAAGGCTCAGCAGTTAAGAGCTGCTCTTCCAGAGTCCTGAGTTCAATATCCAGCAGTCACATGGTGGCTCACAAACATCTGTAATGTGATCTGATGCCTTCTTCTGGTGTTCATGAAGACAGTGCATTCATGTACATAAAATACATAAATAAATAATGTGTAAAAAGAGAAAAACAAGATCCATCTATCTGTTGTCTATAAGAAACACAGCTTTAAAGATCCAATCAAATGAGACTGTGAATGAAATATATGACCAAAAAAAAAAAATCCCTTCATTCTAATGCATTTTAGAAGAAGTAAAAAAGGCCACTGCATTCTAATCAAGGGGACAGTTAACCAAGAAGATTTTACTATTCTAAACATATATGCACTGTGGAAAAGACTGTAAGCTTTGTCACAGGTGATAGCAATCTTGGTGGGCTTTACCCTTGGACACCCCATGGATACCTTGTGATAGACTGAGTGGAGCCATCCTAGGCCTGGAATTCAGGAAGCCGACCTGGGAACCCCACCTGGACTATTGTTTTTCTAACTGACCCTCAATGGGAGAAGGAGACGCTCTTCTGCATGTGACACAGGCAGGTGGGGAGGAGAGAGCAACAGGTTGAGACTGGGCTTGAGCTCACGTGGATCAGTGAACAGGTTGGAACAGCATGCAGGCCAGAGACACCTAAGGACCCTTCCCGTGGAACGGATACCGGAAGGTTCACTCTTTTTTCCCTTTAACCTTTTTTCCTTCTTGTGTAAGCTAGTTGGGTTGTATTATAAAGTTTAATTGTTAAGAAACAGAGCCTACAAAACACCAAATGATAATGAACCAAATTTCGTAAAACATATACTACTAAAATTAAAGACACAGATTAACACCAACCCAATAATAGTAGGTGACTTCAATATCCTTCTTTCTCCAATAGACAGGCCATTTGGACAAAAAAAAAAAAATATAACCAGAGAAATATTGGAATTAAATGATATCATATATCAAATGGACTTAACAGATATCTATAGAACATTCCATTTAGACACTAGAGGATATTCATTCTACTTAGCAGTGCACAGAAGCTTTTCCAAAATAAACCACATCATGGAATGCAAATTCAATCTTAACAAATTCAGAAAGATTGAAATAAGTCTGTTAATCATATCTGACCGTAATGCAATATAATTTAAAATGTATACCACATGGATTTCTACTAAGTGCATGAACTCATGGAGACAAACAACTAATTACTGAGCAATGAATCGATCAAAGAAGAAATTACAAGAGAAATAAAATATTTCCTGGAACTAAATGAAAATGCAAATACAGCACAACAAAACTTCTAGGAAGCAGTCTTATGAAGAAAATTTATAGCTCTCAGTGTCTATATTTACTAAATCAGAAAAAGGAGAAATAAATGATTTAATAATGCAACTTAAAAATTGATTGAACAAGAACAAACTGAGCACAACCCCACTAGGTGGTAAGAAACATTAAAAGAACATAGAAAAAAATAATGAATTAAAAACAAACAAACAAGGACAGGGGAATTGGGTGGAAGAAGAAAGGAGGGTGGGAATGGGAAGATACAAGTGAGGGGATAACAATGTGGATGTAATCTGAATAAACAAACAAACAAAAACAATACTAAGAGTTAATGAATCTTAATGCTTTTTTTTTTTAGAAGACTGACAAAACCCTCAGTCCAACTAATTGAGAGAAATAAAAAAAGAGTCCAAATCAACAGAATCAGAAATGAACAGGAAAACATTACAATAGACACCAAGGAAATTCAGAATATTAAAATGGAATACTCTAAAATACTGTACTTCATTAAACTGGAAAAGCCAATAGAAATGGTTGAATGCCTAGATTCAGTCAAACCACCATAGGTAAGCCAAAAAGAACTCAACAACATAAACACAGACTCATAATAAGTATGACTGGAACTGTAATAAAAATTCCTCCAACTAAGAAAATCTCAGACCCAGACAGAGTCCCAGCAAAATTCTATTAGACGTTTGAAGACTTAGAGCAAATTTTTCTTGAGCTATCCAGAATGAAAGAGGATCATGGGGTGAGGGGGTAAGAAGGAAAGAAGAAAGGAAGGAAAAAAGGAAGGAAGGAAGGAAGGAAGGAAAGAAGAAAAAAAGGAAGGAAGGAAGGCCAGCAGGCAGAAAACACACACTATAAAGCCAGTATTACTCTAATACCAAAATCAAATGAAGACACAACCAAACTAGAAAACCAAGGGCCCTATCCATAATGAACATAAATACAAAAATGTTCAACAAAATACTTAAAAAATAAATACAGACATACATCAAATATTATGCACTGTAACCAAGTTGGCTTTAATTCACAGATATGGGGGGTAGTTCAACATACACAAGTCAATAGATATAATAAACCACATACGTGGATTTGTCATCTCAATACACACAGGAAATGCCTTTGACAAAATCTAACTTCTTTGCTAGAAATCTTAAACGGATATTCCTTTTTAATGCAATGCAGTATCTGAGACTCTGAACAAGGCAACTCAAGTTTATTTGAACTGTAGATAAAAGTTAAAAGTTCCTGTTTAAACAGTGATCTAGCTAATTCTCAAACTAGTGCTGTCGCACACACAAACTGCATTGTCAACTGACTTTTTTTTTTAGAGTTGTCTGACTTTTTTATGAGTGTTTGATGATTATCTATGAATATAAACAATATTATACATTAGGGATATTTCTGCACAATGGCAAACACTAGGGAAAAAAGAATATGGTTGCAAGAGTAGGGTATATTTAGCAGAACTTCTGGTGGACTTCGGAGTTTTCTTGCATTCTGACACTGAATGGTAAATAGTGGGCAGTGATTTCCAACTAAGCCACCTCTGAAGCTTCCCAATCTGGAGCTTATTCTAGCTCTACACTGTAAGATTCTCATTTTTAAATACCACCAATTTTTAAATTCATACAATATATGATATATGATATAAGATGTGCAATATTCATAACACAATGATATTATATGAAAACATTTATTATATGAGCATGGGGAGAGAAGTAGGGGCAATACAAGAGAGAGAGAGAGAAGAGAGAGAGAGAGAGAGAGAGAGAGAGAGAGAGAGAGAGGGAGGGAGAGAGAGAGGAGAGTGGAGGAGAGAAAGAAGCGAGAGAAATAGGTGAGTTTTTCCTTTTATATATTCCTGTGCGGAGGCACATCCAGTGTCAGGTAAGAAATAACATCAAAAGTTGCTAGGCAGACTGAGGGAGAATCCTAACATTTCTCTCTTTTCTTATAATTAAAAAAATGAGGATTTTTTTTTACTGTTTTTTATGTAATGTAAGTTAAAGTATATAAATGTAGGATCATTGGGAGCATCTTTTGGCTGCCATGTAAGGGGGAAAACAGAGAAAAAAGCCATGTCCTGCAGCAGATAGGGACCAAGGAATGCTAGGAGGACCTGGAGCTGTTTGTCACGGGTCTGGAATTCATCATTTTCTCCTTTTATAAAGGGATAAGGAATGAATAAAACAATCATCTTTGGCTGTTTCCTGTTGACAGTAGGGCAGTGACAGGGGTTTAAAAGACTGAAATGGTGTCCAGGTCTCAGAAGAGCAGGCCGTTTTATTTGCTGTCCAGGGTCTGAGAACATGTGCGGGTAGGAGAGCAATGCAGGTCCAGTTAGGGGGAGCAATGCAGGTCCATGTGGCATGATCTGTGAGGTTAGACTGGAGCCCCTGTGGGCAGCAGCTTTGACAACATCCTGGATGTAGGAAGTACGGCAGGATACTGGAACATATATGTGGGCAGAAGACAAATAGGTTAGGGAGAAATTTTCCTTTTGGTGTACATTTGAAACTTTTGGGAGAGCAAGCAGAGACAGAAGTTTTGGAGTAAGAAGAGAAAAGCTTGAACATTAGGAAAGACTTGAACATTGGAACTTCCTTCCATTTTACCCTAAGTGTATACTTTGAAAGACTCCTGGTTTCATCCCAGGTTTCAGCACCAGTTTTAAATACCACCCAATTTAAAAATCCAATGAAGTATCATATATGAAATATGATAAAAGAGATGCAATATGTGCCACACAACAAATATTATATGGAGAAGTTTATTACATGAACATGGGGAGAGAAGGAAGTGGGGCCACCCCAGAGAGAGGAAGAGAACAAGAAAAACAAGAGAAGGAGAGAGGAGGGAGGGATAGAGAGACAGACAGAGAGAGACACACAGAGAGAGAGAGAGAGAGAGAGAGAGAGAGAGAGAGGAGGGGGTAAGAGAGTAGAGGAGGGAAAGTAAAAGAGGGAGGTAGATGGGTTTGTCCTTTTATATTCCTGGGCAGGAGCACACCCAGGGACAGGTAAGCAGTGACATCCAGGTTGCCACACAGACTGGGCCAGAATCCCAACACTCACTCCCGCAGAGAGAAAGGCACAGGCTGAGAGTCCTATGAACCTGTAGCACAATAACTTATGCTAAAGTTACAGTCGACAGACACAAGAAATGTTCATCCTGCTGCTGCACACAATAGAGTGATTATAAGTAATAGTGATGCTTTGTCACAATAACTCATTTTAAGTCCTGGGCGGGGGTTTGTTTTCACCATAAATTGACAGATATCTAAAGAGATAATTATGTCTAACTGTATTTCAACATTATGCGTTGTATATACACATCAAAACATATAATTTAGCTTATGTCCATTTTATGGTTTTATCAGCTAAAATAAGGTTTAAAACAAGGCCAAACCTCCCCAGTTCACGAATACCTTTACATCTTGACTAGAAACAGGATAGGGACTGATTGCATCTTCATGAGACATTCTTTTAACATTTAGGGGACCCATTATTTAAAATTTGTGTTTATCATACCAGTACCTCTCATTTTTAAAATATTGTGAACAAAGATAGTATGCTTGAATTTTATGTCTCATTAATCATTCTAGGGTCAAAGGGGCCACAGATTTCTAAATTACTCTTACATCATTTAGGTCCTTATTCAACTGAAATCTTTCCTGGGGGAATTTCTATAAAAATATTATCTTTAGACACCTTCTACACCCTTGCCATGTCTATCTTTTCTTTCATATTTCTGTCATTATACATCTGAGAATTTACTTACTTGTTTAGTGTCTGCTTTCCAAATAGGATGTAAAATGCTTGTCTTATGTGAATTCATATTTTAAATTGCTGAGTGTACTGGCATGCTCTGGTAATTTTAACACCAGGAAAGTAGTATATCCCTGCAGCACACTGCCGAAAAAAAAACAGTATACTGGAAGAGCCCAAGGCCAATGAGAGGCCTTGTCCCCAAAACACTAGGTGTGTGTGCATGTGTGTGTGTTGCCATAGAAGCAATATTCAAAATTGATCTCTGGCTTTTACATATGCACACATTTTTATGTGCACTTGCACATACACAGGAGCATGCACACTTATTCACACATATATACACACAAGAAAGGTTAATATTGAATTAGTCAATAGATGAATTGTTGAATGAAATGGATGTTTACAGGAAAGGACACATAATGTATGCCTGCAATGATAGACAGATGTTTCACAAATATTGAGCATTTAATTCTAATATATTCCATTTAAGTTAAATGCTGTTTTCTAGATTGACTGAAGTCTAGCATCTCAGAACATTAATTTTCCTAGAAGACTTACACATAGTAATTTGAAAATCTAGTATTTGAACTAGTTTATTTTTACTTCACAAATTGTACTATTTATATAATACTTCACTTTGAGCAAAACTTTAATATACAACATATTATAGCATAACATGACATAACATAAAACAGCATAATTGTAAGGATCCAGAAATTGCTGAAAGATGACCCCAGACTCAAACAGCATGTAAAGACAAAGAGCATTTATTCTGCAGAAACAGCCTGCATTCAAATGGTAGCAACCCCGAAGGAGAACTCACAGGCTCTTTTGAAGGATTCTATAGGAATCCTTTCTGAGGCTACATGACTCTAACTGGGATTGAGCTTGTGACTGAATAATAATCAGCCAGTGCACCATCAGCTTATCAGAACTCTATCGATCAATGTTAAAATTCTGTACTTTTGAAATCTTATAAAAACATAACAATAGCCTAGAAGGCAGAAAGAAATCTAAAACATTTTTCACTTTTCTTATATCTCTACAACTTGCATTTACATACCCTTAAACATCTTCTTAGACCCTCTAATCTGCATAACTTGCATTTACCAACCTTCACACACTTTCTTAGGCCCTCAAACACTTTCTTACAACCTTTTCTTCATAACTTGCATTTAACAACCTTAAAACGTCTTCTTAGATTCTTCCAACCTAAACTTTCATAGCCTCAGAATTTACATAAACTTTACATTTTTTTTTTCTATCTAGTTACTCACCAGGAGTCATGGGTAATTAATTGCTGGATGCGTTATCTAAATGAAAGATTGGTAAAAAGTTACGTTGAAATCTGTTTATCTTTTGATTAAAATAAAGCCTGTGAGCAAGGCGAACCTGTTTGAGATGAGCCCTAGTACCTAGTGGTTTTAACTAGCTAATGAATTGACTAATGAACTAACAGCAGATCTCATTATCCTCTAACTGCCAAGCTGTCATTAGCTTAGCCATCAATGTGATCAGAGACCTGATAAAGATAAATTGTAACCTAGATGAATTTACATATCAACTAAAATGACCGCCAACCACCTAAACAGTTGTTCCAAGCTCCTGTGCTTTCATAACACCATAGACAGAGTCAATCTAGCCATCAGGAACAAAAAATGACAGGATATTTCTGTGGAGGAAGAATCCGGAGACTGACCTCATCTTTTATGAGCAACATGAGACAATAATTGTCCAGCTGTCCAGTTTTTCCATAGTATAAGCTAGGCATAGCATCAGGGAAGGCAATGGGGCAGTCTTGCCCAGTGCCTAGAACACCGCAATCCACCATTGAAGTCATCTGTCATGCTCAAATCTTCTCAGAGCCCTTGGGGATCAACTATTAGGACTCTGCCATAACAACTTTAAATATATTTAATCCCATTTTCAGCAGATCTCTGACAAGCTTGAGGGTTAGCATATGTGAGTTAATCTTTTTCTGTCTTTAGTTATCTGCTCTAAACGACTTCTTGCAAACATAGAACAGAATGTTATGATCTATAAACTGCAGATAAGTGTTTGAGGACATCTATTTTTAGTGTATCTGAATTGCTTGTTTCTAGCTATGTATTGACTGATTAATTTAGAAAATACCTGTGATTAATTAAACTAGTACCTAACAAAGCCATGTTTGATTGACTAACAGTTTGCATTTCTTAATTATCCTAAATAGTGTGTGTGATGGTAGCTTTCAAAATGACTATAAATGCACATAGCATTTTTTAAAATTACATAGCTACAATACCTTAAAAAGAGTTGATAGTATACTGAAATAAAAATTTAACTTTAATTTTGTATCAATATACAAAGATTGGAACATGCAAAAACCATCTACCCCACCTTGTTAATGGGGCATTGTTCTCTTAAAATTGCTTCATTAACTATCAGGCAATTGTTTGTCTGATATAGTTAGCCATCAACTGCATCAGTTATTAGTACAACTTTAAATATATTTCTGAATTAGTATCAAAGCAAAACTTTCAATCATAGATACAGTTCATAGAGAGACTGGGAATCTTGCTGATCCTGCCACATTATATCATTAAGACTGAACAACAAAAGCTAGCTTAAAGACAGAAGTTATCTTGGTGCTAAGTAGGGTATCAAATGTAGTTGACCACCCTTAAAAGAGATAGCAGTGAAGTCATAAGTCTTTGACAACCAAGATGGCTGCCAGTCATATGACTGCTCTTATCCAAGATGGCGCTGAAGCTATGGGTCCATACTTTTTAATCCCAAAATCAACATGGCAGCCAGCCAGGTGTCCTTAGAGACCACAGTGGGCAATTTAAAAATGTAGCCATATTCAGAAAACAAGGCCAAACATTTTTCTAAGGCAATGGTTTTTAACCTTTCTGAGAGTGAAGGTATAACATAATAACCAAGTTCTAATTATTGCAAACAATTGAATGTCTCTAAAACTAATATATTCCAACTTAAAAGATCTTTAAAACCATTCATTTCCAGAGTCAGCAATACAGTAGCTTGATAACCTAAATCAACCTTTATAACCTTGAATATTTACCTTTATATAAAGAATATTTTGGACAAGGATTGAATCATATATACAATATGTTGTAAGAATATAACCTTGAATTTCTATAAAAAATCCATATCAATTTAAAATAAGGCTTATTGTTTGCTTAGTCCAAAAGGGGATCAGACAACAAGCAGAGTGCTCATTAGGACCAAGAAGCTCTATAAATGTTGCCCTATCCCATATGGCTATCTCAAGATGGTAGATTCAGACCATGACAGGCCACAGACCATGTGTTCCTCATAGTTGCTATGTAAAACATCTGTGTTTCTATAAACGTTAAAAAAAACATATGCACACATATTCTAAGATATATAAGCTGGAGATGCAGCTTTAATTAAAGAAACATTGATTTAAATCCTATCTTTTATAGGTCTATTTTTTTTTAACCCAGGACAGGAATTGCATAAAAATCTTATCCCAATTTAAAGTATCTTTGGAGACCTGTTTGCTTGGTCCCCTCACGATGTATGTTGTTGCTCAGAATGGCTCCAACTCGAAATTACTTGTTTTAAGCTAACTTTTTGTTACAGATTTTTAATTATACCCAGTAAACAAAAATCTATATCCATGACATACAGAGCATAGTAAACATACACATTTAAGACACATCCATACATTCAAGACAGATAAACCAACTTTCCTTACTTCCTCCTGTTGTAGTACCTTACTGCCTGTTGAATTCAGGCAGGAGCTGGAGCTTGCTTTAACTGAAGCCAGTGGTCTGCACAGGAAGGTGTCCGCACAGGGAGGAGCCCAAAGCTAAGCCCAGGGCTCCGCAAGTTGCAGCTGCCTTTTGGTGCCCTCCACTGCCCTCAGCTTGGAGCTGCCTGGAGTGGAACCTGCAACCCAGTTGCCATGGTGGAGGAGAAGAGAGCTGGCTGGGACATTAAGAGCTCCAGACTTGGCCGGAGTATAGCCTGGGCTGCAGGAGCACAGAGCTGGGCTTCAAAGGAGCTTAGAGTGTGTCTGACCCCAGACACACACCGTGGAACCAGGGCTCAGAGTTGGCGGAGATCTACCCTGAGGGGTTGACCTTGCCATCTGACACATTATGATTCCCAAAAAGAAAGTAGAAAGACAAACTTAAAACAAACAGAGCATAGACCCACAGAGACAAAAACCAGATTCCCAGCGGACCCGGAAAAAAATCCAAACCAGAGGCGACTCATTCAGTAATGGGGCTCCACCTAAGGAAAGCTAACCTTGTAGTCACCAAAAACAGACTGGAACCTTTCAGTTCCACCTGATGGGGGTCCATAGCATCCTAAGAACCCCCAGGCTGAAAAGTGGAAGTTGGCACATCTGTCCATCCTTTAGTGTCTTCCAGATTGTGTCTGGACACCAGATTTAGACACAGAGAAACAAAGACAAGGACCAAACATAAAGGGTGAGGACACTTCCTGACTAACCAATCAGCGGTGAACCAACTACTGTCCTAGAAATGCACAATTATTTATTTGTGGGTCCCTAGCAATCCTAGATGGGCCCCCAAATGTGAGGGTCCAAAATTGTTGAAGGAAGACCGCAGACTCAAATAGCATGTAAAAGCAGTGTTTATCCCTCAGAAACAACCTGCATGTAGGGTTCAGCCAACCATACAAAATGACAGCAACCCCAAAAGGGTGCTTGCAGTCTCTTTTAAAAGCTTCTAGCGGAATCCAATCTGTGGCTACGTAACTCTAACTGAAATTGACCAATGCCTGTGGAGGCAGACTACCTTCCTGACTCTAGCCAAGGGCCTTTTATTAAAGTCCGGTCCCCACTATAATATAATATAATATAATATAATATAATATAATATAATATAATATAATATACATAATATAATATATAATATAATATAATAATTAATATGTGGTTTAAGAGATTTCAAACCTGGAGCCCTGGAGAGAGATTTGTAAAGGAAACTACTTAACAGTGTGCAGAATAGAATTTTCTGGTTTTCCCTTCTTTCCCCTTTCTCATATTGACTTAGATATCATAACAAGGCTTATATGGGTGCCTCAGATAAAGGTAAATTTTGTTTTATGTTGCCCTCTACACCATGGGTGAACTTTCTTTCCCCCAAGCATACTAGGAAAACACATCAGCTGCAAACTTCTCAGAGAGGAGGGTGACTGTGCTTTACTGTTGAAGCCCACCTGGGCTGTAAGCTATGTGCCCACCTACCCTGCTAGACCTAGAAATACAAAGACAGGCTAAGCCAAATGAATACCAAGGCTGTTCAGAACAAAACAGAAGTAAGCCAGGCAGGAAATTGAGTGTCAGAAGGAACAGGTCACCTGATTACTAATGGGAGAGAAGCACAGAAGATGAAATACTGAAGGGCAAAGAGAACCCGGAAGGACAAGGAGAAGTCACACATTATGTGGAACTGCTGTGGCTGTTAGAACACCAATTTGAATTTCAATTTGCTATTATTTACATTGAAATTTAATTTTTCCCTTGTCAGTCTTGTTGTTCATGTTTTGTTATGTTTATATGTCTTATGTAAGGTAACGTTAACGGAGTACAATTATCCCACTTGGTAAATATTGGACAGTGCGCATAACAGCATGACTTACACTGCAACTGAGCTGAGTATTCACACAACCTTAGACCCCAGGCTCCATCCCAGACAATCACACCCACAATACCAAGCAATAACTTGCTGTTCTGTGATGATAGACTGCTCTTACTCTATAGACTGCTCTTACTCTAGATGACCATGCTGTGATAATAAATTGATCTTATTCTAAACCACCATGTAAATGGAGTCAGTCTGTACTGTGGCCTCTTTCAAGTATTGTTTTTTTTTAGTCTTCCATTATTTATACTTTATTGTTTCATTCATTTTATTTCTGAATAGTATTTCATTATTAATACACAAAATGTGTTGTCTAAATCTTCACATATTTTTCCTAAAAGAATGACAGTTATTTAGATAACCTAAATACTACTTATCTATTGCACATGTGATTTGCAGAATTTTTCTTCATTACACAGCTTGTCTTTCTGGTTTTCCAGTATAACCTCTCACTTTAATGAGGTGTGATTTAACAGCTTTTCTTTTTATAAATCAAATTTTCTAGGTCAAGTCTAATAACTTTTTGCTTATCTTCAAAATTTCAAATATTTTTTGTTCTGTTTCTCTAGAAGGTTTATAATGTAATATTTTGCATATACATTCCTGATTTTGTTATTCTTTGTATAAAGTATGGTTTTATATTTTATTAATAATTATTCACTTTATATCCTGCTCATAGCCACCTCCCTCCTCTCCTCACAACTCCACCCTCCCTCCTTCCCTCTTTCCCCTACTCCCTGTTGCCCACTCCATAAAGAAAGGGAGACCCCTACCCACCCACCCCTAGCACCTCAAGTCCCTTCAGGACTGAGGCCATCCTTTTCCCCTGTGGCCTAGCTAGGTAGCCCTATCAGGGGAAAGTGATTGAAAAGCCGGCAACAGACTCCATGCTAGAGTTAGCTATCATTCCATTTGAATGAGAACCAAGATGCTCATCAGATACATCTGTGTGGCAGGCCTACATCCAGCCCATGCATGGTCATTGGTTGGACCTTCAGTCTCCACATCCCTCCAGGCCCTGGTTTGTTGGTTCTGTTGGTCTTCTAGAGAAACCTCTGTCCCCTCTGTGTCATTCTACCTTTCCTCCCACTCTTTCACAAAACTCCTTGCATACCACCCAATGTTTGATTTTAGCTATCTATATGTGTTCCCATCCACTGTTGCATAGAGCTATGCAAAGCTCCCTTCTGTAAGCAGAGCAGAGTATCTTTAATAGTATTAGGGATTGGCTGTCTCCCCATTGGGTTAGGTCTCAGGTTGGGCCAAGAATTGTTGGACATTTCCTCAATCTCTGCTTTACTTTTATCCCTGCATATCTTGTAGTCAGGGTAAGTTTTGGGTTGAAGTTTTTATAGGTGGGTTGGTGTTTCTCTTCTTCCACTAGGAGTCATGTCTAGTTAGAGGGTAGCCTATTCATTCTCTATAACCTGTGCTACTAGGAGTCTCAGTTAGAGTCACCCTTGTATCTCACAGGAGTCTACCCTGTCATAGGTCTCCAGATTCTCACAGAGAAGCTCCTGAACCAAGTTTTCTTTTTTCTGTACAAGCCCTCTGTCCTCCAGTCTCTACTCTCACCTGGGTTATCCTGTACTGTATGGCTAAAATCCACTTATAAGTGAGTACCCAACATATGTATCTTTCTGGGTCTAGGTTACCTAATTCAGGATGATTTTTTCTAGTTCCATCTATTTGCTTGCAAATTGCATGATTTCCTTGTTTTTAATAGATGAGTAGTATTCCATTGTGCAAATGTACCAGAGTTATTTATCCATTCTTTGGTCAAGGGACATCAGAGTTATTTCTAGTTCCTAGCTGTTATGAATAATAAAGCAGCTATGAACACATTTGAGCAAATATCCTTTTTGTATGGTGAAGCATCTTTTGGGTGTAAGCCCAAGCGTGGTATAGCTGAGTTTTGAGGTAAAAATATTCCCAATTTTCTAAGAAGGCACAAGATTGATTTCCAAAGTGGTTATGTAAGTTTGCACTCTGACCAGCACATGCTTGCCAGCAAGTGCTGTCATTTGAGGTTTTTATCTTAGCCACTTTGGCTGGTGTAAGATGGAATCTCAAGTTTGCTTTGATTTGAATTTCACTAATGACTTAAGGACATTGAGCATTTCTGTAAGTGCTTCTCGGCTATTTGAGATTCTTCTGTTGAAATATCCCTGTTTAACTCTGTGCTCCATTTTTTAATTGGGCAGTTTTGTTTGTTCATGTTTAATGTTTTGTGCTCTATATTTTGGATATTAGCTTTTTGTCAGATGTAGGGTTGGTGAAGATTTTTTCCCAATTTGTAGGTTGTGATTCTGTTCTGTTTCAAGAGATCCCATTTATTAATTGTTGATCTTACCACCTAGACTATTGGTGTTCTCTTCAGGAATTTGTCTCCTGTGCTAATGATTTCAAGGGTCTTCCCCACTTTCTCTTCTACTAAGCCTTAGTGTTACTGGTTTTATGTTGAGATCTATGAGCCACTTGGACTTGACTCTTGAGCAGAAATATTTACATGGATCTATTCATATTTTTTTACATGTAGACATCCAGTTAGGCCAGTATCATTTGTTGAAAAGATTGTCTTTTTTCCATTGTATGGTTTTGGCTTCTTTGTCAAAAATCAGGTGCCTATAGCATGTGGGTTTATTTCTGGGTATTTGATTCAATTCCATTGACCCACCAGTCTGTTTTTACGCCAGTACCACGCAGTTTTTTATTACTATTGGTCTGTGGTACAGCTTGAAATCAGGGCTAGTGATATCTCTAGAAGTTCTTTTATTTTATAGGATTGTTTTAGGAATTCTGTTTTGTTTTGTTTTGTTTTCCAAATGAAGTTGAGAATTGTTCTTTATTTTTTTATACAGACGACATCTTCTGAAGAAAAGATAAACATTTTTTTTTTAGATCCCCAGTGTGAGATGAGGAACAGACTTATAAGAGAGCAGGTGATGTTTATCCCTTAGAAGTCAAACCACTTTGTGGGGAACCTTGGCTGTTACCAGCTGAAAAACATCCTTGAATAAATTCTGACAAGAGATATAAATGTGAACCAAAAACATGAGGCATGGTCTTTGGAGACTGGGGATTGAGTGGCTGTTCATTCGGGCTTTTAAGACGCTCCTCGAGAGAACCTCTCCAAGGAAGGCTTCAGGGCTCTCGGCTTTGGCTACTGTTCTTCGCTTGGGTGGAGGTTTGGGTTCCAGTTGTTCCAGGAGTCAACAGAAGAAATCCTGCTGACAGCACCAGAAGAGTCGTCCCTGGGAATTGATACCCTTAAGGTTTCATTTTTGTCTTCTTTAGTCTTCTTTTCCTTAGGTTTATGCTAGTCAGGTTATAAGAGAAGTGCACTCATTTGATAAGTTCATAATAAAATATAATTGTTAAGAAAATTGAGCCTACAATCTTCTTTCCCACTTTAAATTCAAAATATTTTTTTAAGATTTATTTATTTTTTATACAGTGCTCTATCTGTATGTACACCTTCAGGCCAGAAGAGGACACCAGATCACATAATAAATGGATGTGAGCCACCATATGGTTGCTGGGAATTGAACTTAGGACCTTTGGAAGAATAGCCAGTGCCTCTGAGCCATCTTTCCAGCCCAAGGAGTGTTCTTCTAAGGTCCATAAAAAATTGTGTTGGCAGGGGACAACTTCCTGAACAGAACACCAACAGCCCAGGCATTAATGTCAACAATTAATAAATGGGACCTCATGAGGCTGAGAAGCTTCTGTAAGGCAGGTGACACGGTAAAGAGAACAAAGCGACAGTCTACAGACTGGGAAAAGATCTTCACCAACCCCACATCTGACAAAGGTCTAATATCCAAAATATATAAAGAACTCAAGAAATTAAATACCACCAAACCAAATAACCCAATCGAGAAATGGGGCATGGAACTAAACAGAGAATTCTCAACAGAGGAATATCAAATGGATGAGAAACACTTAAAGAAATGCTCAACCTCCTTAATCATCAGGGAAATGCAAATCAAAACAACGCTGAGATTCCATCTTACACCCATCAGGATGGCTAAGATCAAAAATTCAAGCGACACCACATGCTGGCGAGGATGTGGGGAGAGAGGAACACTCCTTCATTGCTGGTGGGAATGCAAACTAGTACAACCACTTTGGAAATCTATCTGGTGCTATCTCAGAAAAATGGGAATAGGGCTTCCTCAAGACCCAGCTATTCCACTCCTTGGAATATACCCAGAAGAGGCTCCAGCACACAGCAAGAAAATTTGCTCAACCATGTTCATAGCAGCCTTATTCATAATAGCCAGAACATGGAAACAGCCTAAGTGTCCCTCAATAGAAGAATGGATAAAGAAACTGTGGTACATATACACTATGGAATACTATTCAGCTATTAAAAACAAGGAATTCCCGAAATTTGTGGATAAATGGATGGAGCTAGAAATGATCATAATGAGTGAGTTAACCCAGAAGTAGAAAGACTCAAATGGTATATACTCACTTATATCTGCATATTAGCCCAACAGACATGTCCCACGAAAGCCTTCACTTACCAGGAAACTGCGACAGAGGAGAGGACATTCTAGTGGGACTCTAGACGAGAGAATCATGGGAGAAAGGCAAAGTAGAAGGACCCAGAGGGTCCTAGAAGCCTACAAGTAGAACATTATGATAGGCAGATTTGGGCACAGGGGTCCCGCTCAAACTAAGGCACCAGCCAAGGACAATACAGGCGGTAAACCTTAAGCCCCTACCCAGATCTAGCCAATGGACAGAACACTCTCCACAGTAGAGTGGAGAGTGGGATATTACTTTCTCACATACTCTGGTGCCTCACCTTTGACCATGTCCCCTGGATGGGGAGACCTGGTTGCAATCAGAGGAAGGACAGCAGGTTACCAAGAAGAGACTTGATACCCTATGATCATATAGAGGGGAGGTAATCCCCCTCAGGAACAGTCATAGGGGAGGGGAATAAGGGGAAATTGGGAGGGAGGGAAGAATGGGAGGATACAAGGGATGGGATAACCATTGAGATGTAACAAGAATAAATTAATAAAGGAGGGAAAAAAAAGAAAAAAATTGTGTTGGTATTTTGATGAGAATTGTATTGATTTGTAGATTGTTTTTGGTAAATCATCACTGTACTATGTTAGTCCTACTGATCAGTGAGCATGGAAAATCTTTCCATCTTCTGATATCTTCTTCGATTTCTTTCTTCAGAGGCTTGAAGTTCTTGTCATGCAAGTGTTTCACTTGCTCAGTTAGAGTAATACCAAGATACTTTATATTATTTGTGGCTATTGTGAAGGGTGTTGTTTCCCTAATTACTTTCTCAGCCCATTTGTAATTTGCATCAATAGGGCTACTGCCTTTTTTTGAGTTAATTTTGTATCCAGTTATATTGCTGATGGTGATTATCAGCTATAGGATTTCTTTGATAGAATTTTTGAGGTCACTTATGTATACTATCACATCATCTGTGAATAGGGGTACTTTGACTTCTTTCTTTCTAATTTGTATCCCCTTGATCTCCTTTAGTTGTCTTATTGCTCAAGTTAGGAATTCAAATACTATATTGAGTATATATGGAGAGAGTGGGAAGCCTTGTCTTGTTCCCTCTTAGTTTGGATACTCTCTTCTACCTTTTAGTTAGTTTGGCTAGGGGTTGTTAATTTTCTCAAAGAACTGGATCTTGGTTTTGTTGATTCTTTAGATTGTTCTCTTTGGTTCTATTTATTGATTTCAACCCTGAGTTTGATTATTTCCTGTCATATACTTCTCTTTGGTGTGTTTGTTTCTTTTAGTTCTAGAGCTTTTATGTGTGCTTTGAAATTGCTAGTGTGAGAACTCCCTTATTGCTTTATGAAGGCACTTTCCCCTTATCACTGTGTCCCATACTTTTGGGTATGTTGTGCCTTCAGTTTCACTGAAGTATTTAATTTCTTTTTTTCATTTCTTCCCTGACCAAATGGTCATTGATCAGGGAGTTATTCAGTGTCCATATGTCTGTAGGCTTTATGTTATTTCTGTTGTTGAGTTCCAGCTTTAGTCTATGGTGGTCTAATATGATACAAGGGCTTACTTTTGTATCTGTTGAGGATTACTTTGTGACTGAGTATATGGTCAACTTTGGAGGAAGTTCCAAGAGATTCTGAGAAGAATATATTTTCTTTTTTGTTTGGGTGAAATGTTCTGTAGATATCTGTTAGAGCCATTTGATTCATGATGTCTGGTAGTTTTATTATTTCTCTGTTTAGTTTCTGTTTTAATGATTTGTCCATTAATGAGAGAGTAGTACTGAAATCTCACACTACTAATGTATGCGATTCAATGTGTGATCTAAGCTTTAGTAATATTTCTTTTATAAATGTGGGTGACCTTGTGTTTGGAGCATAGATGTTTAGAATTGAGAGGTCATTTTGCTGTATTTTTTCTTTATTGCTGAAGTGTATTCCTTATATGCAACAGAATGATGGCTGTTGTTTTCACATCCATTGTATTAGCCTGGCCTTTTATTGTGGAGTTCAGGCCACTGATGTTGAGAGATGTTAATGATCAGTGGTTGTTAATTCCTGTTATTTTGATGGTGGTAGTGGTAAAGTGTTTGTGGGGTGTATGTGTGTGTCTGTGTATATGTGTTGGGGGTAGGAGGGTGTTTCCCTTCTTTTGGTTTTGCTGATGTGGGGTCACTTTTGTTTGTTTGTTTCCTTGGTGTAGCTAGCCTTGGGTTGGAGTTTTCCTTCTAGAATCTTCTGTAGGGCTGGATTTGTCATTAAGTACTGTTTAAATTTGTTCTTTGTCATGGAATATCTTATTTTCTCTAGTGATTAAAAGTTTTGTTGAGTGTAATTGTCAGGGCAGACATCTGTGGTCTCTTAATGTCAGGAAGATGTACATCTGTGGTCTCTTAGTGTCAGTAAGATGTATATTCAGGCTCTTCTGGCTTTTAGAGTTTCTGGTGAGAAGTCAGGTGTTAATCTTGATAGATCTGCCTTTATATATGACTTGACCTTTTTCTCTTGCCACTTTTAATATTTTTTGTTCTGTACATTTAATGTTTTGATTATTATGTTGTGGGAGAAATTTCCTTCTTGGTCCAGTCTATTTAGCATTCTATACATTTCTTGTATGTTTATAGGCACCTCTTTCTTTAGTATTGCACAAGTTTTCTATTATTTTGTTGAAAATATCTTCTAGGCCTTGGAGCTGGGTGTCTTCTCCTTAGTCTATATCTATTACTTGTAGGTTTGGTCTTTTCAGATTTCTTGGATGTTTTCTGTTAGTAACTTTTAAGATTTACCTTTTTCTTTTACTGATGTATTGATTTCTTCAGTTGTATCTTCAACATCCGAGATTCTCTCTTCCATCTCTGGTATTCTGTTGGTGATGCTTGTGTCTGTAGTTGTGCCTGTTCTCTTCCATAGGTTTTCCATCTCCAGTGTTGCCTTATATTGTGTTTTCTTTACTGTGTCTCCAATTTTAAGTCTTAAACTGTTTTATTCATTTCCTTCCCCCCATTTGCTTGTATTTTCCTGTATTTCTTTAACTAAGGGATTTATTCCATTCCTTCACCTGTTTAATTATACTTTCCTGTATTTCTTTGAAGAATTTATTTTCCTCCTTTAAGTCCTTTATCATTTTCATGACCCCAAATTTAATATCATTTTCTTATATTTCAGGTTTGATAGTATCTCCAGATCTTGTTGTGGGAGTATGGCTGGTTTCCAGTAGCAGCATATGGTACTGGGTTTTGTTGTTTATGTTCTTACACTGACCTCTATCTGTCTAAGTATACAGCTCACCTCTGCTGGCTGTTCCAGGTGAGTCAGGCAGATCAGGAGTAGGCAGACAGTGTTCTAAACTGAATGCTGTTCAGGGCAACTGAGGTCTCCTCAGGATGGAGTATGATGGGAATTGGGTCCCTTCTACAGCTCACCTCTGCTGGCTGTGTTCAAGGGGGATCAGGATCTTAGGGTCTATAATTATACCTACACACATCCAATTGTTGGAGCATCATTAATAGAAAAGACAAAGCTTTTTCCCTGATGCATCTTAAAACTTTTGTTTAAACCACGTCCATCATATTTTGTAAATCTATTTCTAGGTTCTCTGTCATATCCTACTGCCCAGCCCTCCACATTAAAGTTAAGAAACTGTATTGTGGCAAACAATTAAGATTTAAAATATATTCAATTAAATATAATATTTAATGTTAATAATAAAACTTTGCACACACGTACAGAATGTTCAAAACTGGGGTAGAGAACAGTTTAACTGTTTACTTGAAATATAATTGAGTACTGAGTTACTGTGATTTAAAAATCTTTGGTAATATTAACATAAATATTTGGAGCATATGCACGATTTAAACATCCTTCTACATTCTATCATAGAATTTTTCAAATGTTGATGTGTATGCAAATTGTCAGAGTATTTGTAAAACATATGATTTGGGTATAACACATCTAAACAAGGCTTGAAGTTTTATAGCCCAGTGACATCCGGGTATTCTCCCTGTGTTGGGTTATTGGATCACGCTTTGAGCAGAAAGGGCCCGACCATGTGCTAACTCTAGAACAAGTTGTTAATTTATGAAAAAACATCAAATTTGAGGGTATTGTTGAGAAATAAATATTCTCAGGAATGGTCAGGAAGACAGTTAGATATCACTGTGGTCTCAATGTTTATATCCTCCTAAGAGTCACACTGAAATTCTGACTTCCATGGTCATCATATTGGTGTTATCTTTTGAGAGGTGATTAAGTTATGATAATAGTGTCTTCAGAAATGAAATTAGTGGCCTTATGCAAGAAAATATGGCCCTTCTGTGAGAATAGAAGACAGAAACAATTAAAGGAAAGAAGGCTGTCAGCAGATGTTGAGTCTTTGGGTATCTTAGTCTTAGACTTTCATATGTCGAAAACTATCGGGCGGGGGGATGTATGCTGTTAGTAAACCAACCAGTTTGTGATGTTTTATTATAGCATCCAAAAATCAAAGACAAAAACTGAGTTTCCTGAGCAACAGTAGAAATCTCAACCTTTAATCAGCTCATATCTCTTTCAAGTTGATAACATAAACTATTGAATGACAAATGGGTGAACAATTTAACAGGAAAAAAGTCAGAAAATATCAAACAGACACTAAATAAGTATGTGAGAGATTATATAAACTCACCAGGGGTTGTGACATCCAAATTAAGACTACAATAACATTTTCAACCAGTGGATTGGAGAAAACTTAAAAAGTTTCATAGAATTTGATGGAAATAGGTTCACCAACATTAGAGGATATGAATTGTCACAGCCTTTCTAATAATTCATTTGGAAACATTTTCATTTTAGGGAGATGGCCAAGCAACTTCCATGTAAACATGAGGACATGATTTTAAATATGGAGAAACTATGATTTAAAAATGAGACATAAAGTAGAAGCATCTATAATTCCAGTGTTCCAATGGAAAGATAGGAGGTAGAGATAGGAGAATCCCCAGAAGGTCTTGGGTCATCTAGCCTGGTGTAAAAAGTGCCAAACAATTAGGAAGAAATCCTGTCTCAAACAGCTTAAAAGATAAAGACTGATGCCTGTGTTTGTCTTTTACCTCCACAGTCACCATGGCACCTACCGTCACACCAGTATTCACACATACAAATGTATATACAGGTATGTGCACTTGCAAACAAACACACAACAAAAGTTTTAAATGCACAAATGTACTAAAAAATATAACATATAGGAATCCTAATGAAACAAGCTGAGCATTATGAATATACTTTCAAATATGCTTACTGCAAGATCATTTTTTCAAACAAAAGCATGAAAGCAACTATTTTTTGTGTTTACATTTTTATTTTTATTTTATTAATTTATTCATATTACATCTCAATGGTTATCCCATCCCTTGTATCCTCCCATTCTTCCCTCCCTCCCATTTTCCCCTTACTCCCCTCCCCTATGACTGTGACTGAGGGGGACTTCCTCCCCCTTTATACACTCATAGGGTATCAAGTCTCTTCTTGGTAGCCTGCTATCCTTCCTCTGAGTGCCCCCAGGTGTACCCAATATTTAAGAATTAATGATAAACTAAGCTGTGGACATATGTTATTAGGTAGACATTTTCCTAAGTTTCTAGCCTTGAAGGGTGGAATAGATTCAAATGGTGAAGTAGTGAATTCCTTATCCTAGCATGTTGACACAAAGACCATAAGAAATGAACCTTTATAAATTCTTACAGAAGCATGACTTAGCTTACACTATGTCCAGATCTTTTTCTGTGATCAGTAAGTGACATGGCTCCTTCACTCAGTGAAGGAGAGTAGAGAAACAAGCCTTGCCTTTTCTATCTTCTCTCCTCATGTTAGAAATGAGGCTTTGCAGGTGTGTTTAAGGCTGGAATACTCCCATTAGTATGCATAGAGGAAACAGGTTGAAGTTACCTCACTTAGATACATAATAAATAAAGAAAAAATGATTATTGACTTCTCTGTCATTAATTGTTCAAACAAGACCCATAATCAACAAAAATCCTTTTTTATATTCACAGTCACTAACAGAAAGTGACTAATTTATGACTGGGCAGGGACATTAACACTTGAAGCATATAAATAAATGTCTCTCTGTATATCTTTGATCAATGAAGCCTGACGCCTGCTCCTTTGCCAGGAGCGTGGGCCAGCATAAATGCACTCAGGAAAGAGAGAATGGTGTTTCTTTGTGTAATTGGACGAGATGAGTGAGTGCTGTGTGCCTGCATTTCCCTCCATTAGTAGTGTGATATCTCTGATGTGTCCTTCTTAAGCTTCATAAGCATTTGTTATAAGAATTTAAGATATAATTAGGTTACTTGATAACTACACACATGCCAAAAACATTTTTAATTCTCCTATATGCCAACAAAACGTTAGTTATAATATTGCTGGTGGGCTGATGTGCAAATATTATGAAAGTCAAGGCACAAGTGTGTCTAAAAAGATACCAGGCACTTGGTTTATGATTCACAATTTTGAAAAACAAAATTATGCTTAGATAATTGGTAGCTACTTCTTCAAAATCACAAATTATAGAAAGACAGAAAAGTTAAGAGCAAAATAAAAGTAAAGAAAAGCTATTGCTAGACATTACAGCCCAAATCTTTAATGCTTCTCCTGTGCTTCAGGATAGCCCTCCTTGTGGTTAGTTTTTTCCTGTAGAACATTTTTAAATTAATTACATTCATTTATGTACAGCTTTTTTGTGGAAGTCAAAGAATAACTTGTGTGACTTGATAGTTCTCATCTGAGACCTAAGAGTCAATTCCATAGCCTCTGTCAAGTGTTTTTACACACTGATCCATCTCACTGGCCTAGAACTTTTAAATCAATTTTTGTCAGATTTTGATAATGTTCTTCCTCCATTCTTACCTTTCATTTGAAATTATTTTGTCCTTTGTTTCTTTTTGTGGAGTACCAGCTTCACTGGTAATTTTGAGTTAAATTTCCTGGTAACCTTAATGTGATAATTTGCTTAACAGATTACATTTGAAAGAGGATTTTTAAAATGGTTCATTTTGAACTTCAAATATATGTCAAGAAAATCAATTAGCTAGGAAATTTTTGAGTAAAGAGTCTCATAAGATCAAATTTTAGGCCCACTGTCCTTAAGGTGACATTTAACATGCATTCATTTCCTATGTTCTGCCTTGGGTTCCCTTTTTGTAAAGTGATTAATAATAACATTAATACCCTAGAAATTTGGACCAATGAAGACAATATGTCTTATATTTAGTACTAAGTCTAACACAGTAAATATTTAACAAATGTTAAAGCTATATTTATTTATATATTTATTCATTCATTCATTCATTCATTCATTAAATTAGAAACACAGGAAATTTTACTGATCCCACAAAACATATTACTTAATATTTTTGGTTTTTGTGGCTTTATTATTATTTTTCTTTTTTGACAAATACATTGACATTATCACAATATTGATATTGCCTACAGCAAGAAAAACCATGAGACAATTAATAAATATATACATGTTACATTCTTAGTGTTTTGGCTATTTGTATTTGGCAGCCTTGAAGAAAACATCTTTCTTATCTTGGTAAGTCTAAAATTCTGAATATAAATCAATATCTATCATAACTTATCTTTAGCTACTTAAAACATCTATCTAGACCTAAAAACATTATAACCCCTAAACAGCTAATCTTAATTGTAAAACTAAACCATCTGTTCTTCAACTCCATCAGAAACTTGAGAAGGAATAAAAATTAATTATCTGAGTAGAAAGGAAGTGCAGGTTAACAACTTTCAAAATGAGAAAATGACAGAGACAGTTTGCAGACAGTTTGCTGCCTGAACAGTTAGACAAAACTTTCTATAATATTGGAGCCTCATCTTCAGCCTTCTGGCCCAATACATCTGACAGACCTATTTGTGAATCAGGAACTATTGAGGACTTGCTTACCCTGTCTTGCCAAAGTTTGGCCATCGGCTCTGCCTGCATCCAAGCTTGCCCAATTTTTAGGCAGAAATCTGTCTGTGGCAGAAAGAAGGACATTTTGCCCAGTGGCTTGTTTGCCACGTTTGAAACCATCTCCATAGGGAAGTTTTAAGTGTCATATTCTGTATGTCGCTGAGGTTTTTGAAGACCTTATCTATTTTACCTTATCTATCTATAGAATCGTATCTATTTGTTAAACATAGGATGTGTATTCTTGTGATAAAAATTGACTAGTAATTGACATGACCATAAGTTGGTCAACTAACAATTAACTTGTATTACTTAATTATCTTCAGCAGCCTGCAATAGCACTTTCAAAGTATTGGAGTAAACATTGTGTTATAATTGAATTGGATAGAAATATATATATAATGTGTATAAAGAATAATCTTAAATTTGAATTCTATGACAATATATCAAAATTAAACTTATTTTGCAGCAATATACAAAATTCTGTATCACTCAATTAAAAATAACCTTGAGAGTAACAATTAAGTTAAGGAGTAGACTCAATAATCTACTTTTTGTCCTACCATTAATATATATTTCTATATTCCCCATTCTTTTTTTTTTTCAACCCCTATCTCCAAACCTAAGAAAGATAAAGTAAAAGAGAAACTTCCCTGAGTCCAACCTTGTTTTCTCTCTGAATAAGACCAACAATAACTTGTAACCAACTCCAAATGAAAATAAATGTTTATAGCTCATGGAAGCAACCAAAAACCTACCCAACTCCCCTTAAGGGAAATGAGGCATGATTCTCTTAAGGTTTCTTTCTGCTGATTTTGGACTAATAATACCTTTTTAGGGGCCCAAAGAAAATTAGGGAAAATGTTTAAACAAGCTAGGAATAGCATTTGTGGTCCAGTTTTTAAATATTGAGAAATTCCAGGCTTACTTAAAGTCTGTTGCAAGACAGTCTGAATAGCTGGACCAACTGGGATTGGAAGCTTTCTTTGAAGCCATCCTGGGAGCTGCCCTGTTCTAATGAGGAACAGCAACTGAAGCATTTGGAGCTAGAAAATGAAAAATGCAGGATGTCAGTGCCAAGCATGCTGAGAGGAATAAATCCTGTCAGGTCTGACCCAGTGCCGGTGTTGAATTTTTTGTTGTTGTTCCAAAAACATATCATTTCTCACAATCATTATACAATCCTAAAATTATAAATGCATGATGTGTGCATGATGCACAGAACAATTAAGGCTGGATCTGTGCCCTTTGAACAAAAGAAAGACATCGGTAAATCTTTTCTCATGCCATACAAAGAATGGCATCTAGTAATAAATCACAGGTATTCTGTAACCAACAAGCATTGTCTATGTGTAGACATTCATGTCCCAGCCAGTCTCAGAGCTCTTCCCATATAGTGGGATTAGCAATGTAAGTTACCTGCTTGTTCTGCTGTTTGAATTCTTCACATCCTGATTGTTGCTCACACCCTCATAACCTTTTGATCCCCCTTGACTCCTTTCCCTAGTCCTCAAAAAGGGGAGCCCTGCTCCCCTAACATCTGACCTCTGCCTACCAAGTCTCATATGTACTACCTGTATCCCCATCCTCTGTGGCCTGGCAATGTTGCCTTGCCAGGGAGAAGTGATCAGTGTTGGTGGTCCAAGGTGCCTATCAGAAGTAGTCCCTACTCTTCTCATTGTGAGAACCACAAGGAGACTGGTGGCCTATCTACTACATCTGAGCAGAGGATCTAGGTCCACATCATATGTATCCTTGGTTGATGCATCAGTCTCTGTGTTTTAGTGTGATTATCCTGCATTGTGTGGCTAATATCCACTTATGAGTGAAAATATACCATGTGTTTCTTTCTGGGTCTGCGTTACATAACTCAGGGTGATCATTTCCAGTTCCATCCACTTGCATGCAAATTTCAGGATTTCCTTGTTTTTAGTAGCTGAGTAGTGTAAATGTACCACAGTTTCTTTACCCAGTCTTCGACTGAAAGATATGTAGGTTGTTTACAGATTCTGGCTATTACAAATAAACCTGCTATGAACATAGTTGAGCAAATGTCCTTCATGTACGGTAGAGTATCTTTTGGGTGTGTTCCCAGGAGTGGTATGACTGGGTCTTGAGGCAGAACTATTCCCAATTTCCTGAGAAAGCACCAAATTGATTTCCAAAGTGGTTTTACAAGTTTGCACTCCCACCAGCAATGAAGGAGTGTTCCCTTTTCTCCACATTCTTGCCAGCAAGTTCTGTCACTTGAGTTTTTGTTCTTAGCCACTTGGGTAGGTATAAGATGGGATCTCAAAATCATTTTGATTTGCATTTCCCTGATGACTAGGGATGTTGAGCATTTGTTTAGGTCTTTCTATGCCATTCAAAAATACTCTGTTGAGAATTCTCTGTTTAGCTCTCCACCCCATTTTTTAATTGAGTTATTTGGTTTGGTGATGTTTACTTTCATAAGTTTGGGGTGTGTGTGTGTGTGTGCATGTGTGTGCGTGTGTGTGTGTGTGTGTGTGTGTGTGTGTACATCCCTTATTAGATGTAGAGTTGATGAAGGTGTTTTCTCAGTCTGAAGACTATTGTTTTGTTCTGCTGACAGTGTCCTTTGCCTTACAGAGGCTCTTCAGTTTCATGTGGTCCCATTTATTAATTGTTGATCTTAGAGCCTGAGCTGTTGGTGTTCCTTTCAGGAAGTTGTCTCTTGTACCAATGAGCTCAAAGCTCTTCCCCACCTTTTCTTCTAACAGATTCAGTGTGTCTGATTTTAAGTTAAGGTCTTCTATCCACTTGAACATGAGTTTTGTGCAGGATGACAAATATGGATCTATTTGCATTTTTCTACATGTAGCCATCCAGTTAGATCAGCACCATTTGTTGAAGATCCTGCCTTTTTACATTGTATGGATTTAGCTTTTTTGTCAAAAATTAAGTGTCCATAGGTGTATGGGTTTATTTCTGTTCCTTTGATTTGATTGCACTGATCAACCAGCCTATATCTACCATAGCATCATGCTATTTTTATTACTGTTGCTCTATAGCACAGCTTGGGATCTAGGCTAGAGATTCTTGTGGGAGATCTTTTATTGTACAGAATACTTTTTAGCTATTCTGGGGTTTTTGTTTTTCCATATGAAGTATAGATTTGTTCTTTTAAAATCTGTAAAGAATTGTGTAGATATTTTGATGGCAATTGCATTGAATCTGTAGATTGTTTTTGCTAAGATGGCTATTTTTACTATTTTGGTTCTCCTGATACACGAGCATGGGAGATCTTTCCCTCTTCTGAAAAATTCTTCAGTTTCTTTCTTGAGACATTTGAAGCTTTTTATTCAAGTTTTTCATTTTCTGGTTAGAGTTATACCAAGGTACTTTGTATTATTTTTGGCTATTATAAAGAATGTAGTTTCCCTAACTTCTTTCTCAGCCTGTTTGTTATTTGTATACAGAATGGATACTGATTTTTGTTGTTGTTGTTGATTTTGTATCCAGCCACATTGCTGAAGAAATTTATCAGCTGTAGGATTTCCTGGATAGAATTTTTGAGGTTGCTTACATATACTATTAAAACATCCAAGAATAGTGATACTTTGACTTCTTTCTTTCCAATTTGTATCCCCTTGATCTCCTTTGTCTCTTTGCTCCAGCTAGGACATCAAGTGCTATATTGAAGAGATATGGAGAGAGTGGGCAGCTTGTCTTGTCCCTGATTTTAATGGAATTTACTTAAATTTCTCTCCATTCAGTTTGATATTGGGTATAGTCTTGCTGTATAGTCTTGCCTTTACTATGTTTATGTATGTGTTTTGTAGCCCTGCTTTCTTGAGGACTTTTAACATGAATTGATGTTGGATTTTGTCAAATATTTGGCATCTAATGATTTTTTGGATTTCCTCTGTGTCTGTCATTATGTCTCTTTTTTCATTTATGACAGCTTTGATTGAGGACTCCCCCTTTGCCTTTTAGTTAGTTTGGCTAATGGGTTGTCTACTTGTTAATTTTCTCAAAGAACAAGCTCTTGGTTTGTTTTTTTTAATTGTTCTCTTTATTTATAATTTATTGATTTCAGCCCTGAGTTTGATGATTTCTAGCCATCTACTCCTTTTGGGTATGTCTGGTTCTTTTTGTTCTGGAGCTTTCAGGTGTGATCTTAAGTTGCTGTAATGGATCTCTCCAATTTCTTTATAAATTCACTTAGTGCTTTGAATTTTACTCTTAACACTGATTTCATTGTGTCCCATATGTTTAGGTATGTTGTGCCTTCAGTTTTATTAAGATCTAGGAAGTTTTTAATTTCTATTTTTCTTTTATTTCTTTCCCAGAGGTTATTGAGTAAGAAATTGTTCAGTTTCCATGAGTTTGTAGGCTTTCTGTTGTTTCTGTTGTAGTTGAGTTCCAGGTTTAATCATGGTGGTATGATAGGATGCAAGGGATTATTTTGATTTTCTTTTATCTTTTGAGGTTTGTTTTGTGACAAAGTATATGGTCAGTTTTGAAGACGGTCCCTTGAGGTGCTGAGAAGAAGGTGTTTTCTTTTGTGCTTCAGTCAAATGTTCTATAGATATCAGTTAGGTCCATTTGCTTCGTGATGTCTATAAGTTTCATTGTCTCTCCATTTAGTTTCTGTCTTGATGATCTGTCTATTGGGGAGAGTGTGGTGTTGAAGTCTTTCACTACTAATATTTGGGGTTCAATGTGTTATTTATGCTTTGGTAATATTTCTTTTACAAATGTGTGTGCTCCTGCATTTGAGGCATAGATGTTCAGAACTGAGACATCATCTTGGTATCATTTTCCTTTGATGAGTATTAAGTGCCCTTCCCCATCTCTTTTGATTATTTTGAATGAAAGTAATTATGATTGGAGTAGAATAGCTACTCCAGCATGCTTCTTGAGCCTGTTTGCTTGGAGTACAGTTTTCCAGCCCTTTATTCTGATGTAATGTCACTTTATTGCTAAGGTGTGTTTCAGAATGATGCATCATGTTTTCACATCCATTCTGCAGCCTGTGTCTTTTTACTGGGGAGTTGAGGTCATTGATTTATATAGATATTAATTACAAGTGGTTGATAGTGCGTTTTATTTCTTATATTGGTGGTGGTAGAGTGTGTGTTTACTTTCTTTTGGATTTGTGGATGTGGAGTTATTTACTTTTTGTATTTTTTCTGGGTATAGTTAGCCTCCTTGAGTTGGAGTTTTCCTTCTAGTACCTTCTGTAGGGATGGATTGTGGATAGGTACTGATTTAACTTGTCATGGAGTATATTGTTTTCTCCATCTATGGTGATTGAAAGTTTTGCTGGTAATAGTAATCTGGGTTGGCATCTGGTCTCTTAATGTTTGCATGACATCTATGCAGACCCTTCTGGCATTGATAGTCTCACTTTAGAAGTCAGGTGCAATTCCAATGGTTTGCCCTTATATGTGACTAAAATGTTTTTTCTTTCAGCTTTTAATATTTTTCTTTGTTCTGTAATGAATGTTTTGATTACTATGTGGCAGGAAGATTTTCTTTTCTGGTTGAATATATTTGAACTTCTGTAGGCTTCTTGTATGTTTATGTACATTTCTTTCTTTAGGTTGGGGAACTTTTCCTCTATGATTTTGTTGAAAATGTTTTCTGGGCCTTGGAGCTTGGAGTCTTCTCCTTCTTCTATTCTTATTACTCTTAGATTTGGTCTTTTTATAGTGTCCCAGATTTCTTGGGTGTTTTGTGTCAGGGACTTTTTAGTTTTAACATTTTCTTTGATTGACGTATCCATAACTTCAATCATATCTTCCACACTTAAGATTCTCTCTTCCATCTCTTGTATTCAGCTTGCTTTGCTTATGTCTGTGATTCCTGTGCTCTTCCCTATGTATTCCAATTCTAAGAATGCCTCAGGTTGTGTTTTCTTTGATGCTTCTAATTCCTTCTTTAAGTCTTGAATAGTTTTATTCATTTCTTTCATCTATTTGGTTGAATTTTCCTGTAATTCTTTATAGGGTCTATTTGATTCCTTTAACTGTTTGGCTGTATTTTCCTATAATTTTCATAGGATTTATTCAATTTCCTCATGTTTGAATGTATTTTCCTGTAATTCTTTGATTGATTTATTTTCTTCCTTCAAGATTTCTATCATTTTCATCACCTCATACTTAAAGTCTTCTTGTACTTCATGGGTGTTCATATCTCCAGGGCTTACTGCAGTAGTATCATGGTTTATGATAGTGTTATGTGACTTTGAGTTTTGTTTCTTGTCTTCTTGAACTGGCCTCTTAGCATCTGGTTGTCTCTTGTGTTAGCCGGCCTAGCGGTTCCTCCAATGGCATCACTATCTGTGTCCCACATGGGCCAGGCAGGTTGGGAGCAAGCAATGAGAGTTCCAAGCCAAATGTTGTTTGCTAGGGCTCCCCAAAGGCCTCCTCAGGATGGTTGTCAGTGGGTGTTAAAGCCTGCACTCTATATCCCAGTTGGGTCAGACAGGAGAGAAGCAGCCTGAGAGAATTCCAAGCCCAAAGCTTCACAATTGCCCTACAGTTCTTTTTGAGATGGCAAGGCTATACCTATCTACTTTGTGTTCCTGATTGGCCGGGTATGTAAGCAGCTGGGGGGCTGAGAGAGATCTGAGCCCAAAGCTGATTGGGTACCCCACAGACCTTCTTGAGATGGCAAAAAATGTGTGTTGTGGTTCACTTCAGACTCTGCTATGCCTATCTGTTCTGTGTCACAGATGGGCCAGGCTGATAAGCAGCTAGCAGTCAGAGAGATATCCAAGCCCAAAGCTATTTGTGTGCCCTGCAGTCTTTCTCAGGATGGCAGCTGATGTGGATTTTGGTTGGGGCCAGGACTCAGCTCTGCCTCTCTTCTCTGTGTCCCAGATCTGTTTGAGGTTTCTCATACAGGTTATTTTTAAGGACCAATGCACTAGGAAATGAGGAGATAGATAAATTTTTAATAGGAAATATATTGGAAGCATCAAATTTTTATAAAAGGCATCATATAAAAAAGGAGAGACCTTTTTAATTTTTATTTTTAAAGATTTATTCACTTTACGTCCAAATCATAGCACCTGCTATGTTCTCCTTCCAGTCCCATTCACCTTCCCTCTTGCCTTCTATGCCCCTTCCCTAGTCTTCAGAGAGGGGGAGACTTTCTCCCCTATCAACTGACCCCATCCCACCAAGTCTCATCAGGGCTGCCTGCATCTTCTTCCTCTGTGGCCTGGTAACACATACCATGAGAGGAAAGTGATCAAAGACCAGGCAATAGAGCCCATGGCAGAGACAAGCCCCTTACTAGGAGACCACTATGGAGACTGAGCTACCTATGGGCTAAATCTGAGCAGGGGCCTAGATCTTCTTGATGCTTGGTCCTTGTTTGGTTCATCATTCTCCACCACACACCCTGGAGCCAGATTTGTTTGCTTTATTGGTCTTTTGTGGAGTTCCTGTCTTCTCCAGGTCCTTCTATCAACTACTGTCCCAAAGGACTCCCTTCCCAGTAGCCAAAATTTGTCTATGAGACTCAGCTTCTACTTAAATTCCCTGTTGGGTGGAGTCTTTCAGAGGACTTTTATGGTAGACTCCCATCTTGGACCCTGACTTCAACAACTTCTCCTGTGTATTCTATTTGGCCTTCTGAAAGAGAATTAAACATCCTTCCTAGGGTCCTTGTTGTTGTTTAGTTTCTTTGGGTCTGTGGATTATAATATAGTTATCCTGTATAATATGGATAATATCTGCTTATAAGTGAGTACACACAATGCATGTCCTTCTAGGTCTGGGATACTTCACTCAGGATGACTTTTTCCTCTTCCACTCATTTGCTTACAATTTTCATGATGTTCCTGTTTTCTGATAGCTGAAGAGTATTTCATGGTGTAAATTTACCACAGTTTCTTTATCCATTCTTCAGGTGAGGGACATCTGAGTTGTTTCCAGTTTCTGGCTATCATGAATTATGCCACTATGAACTTAGTTGGGCAAATGTCCTTGTTGCATGGTGGATGTTCTCTTGAGTATATGCTTAGGAGTGTAGCTGGGTCTTGAGGTAGGGCTGTTTCTAATGTTCAGAGAAAGCACCAGATTGATTTCCAAAGGGGTTGTACAAGTTTGTATTTCCACCAACAATGGAGGTATGTTTCCCTTTTTCACAACTTCGAAAGCATGTGCTTTTACTTGAGATTTTTATCTTAGCTTTTCTGATAGGTGTAAGATGGCCTCTCAGAGTTGTTTTGATTTTTATTTCCATGATGACTAAGTATGTTGAGCATTTTAAAGTGCTTATTGGCCATTGATAGTCTTCTTATGAGAATTCTGTTTAGCTCTGTATACCATTTTAAAATTTAGATTAGTGAATTTGTTGAAATTTAATACCTTAAGTTCTTTATATATGCTAGATATTAGCCCTCCATTGATTGTAAGGTTGATGAAGGTCTTTTCCCAGTCTGTAGGCTATTGTTTTGTTTTCATGACAGTGTCCTTTGATTTACAGAAGCATTTATTTACAGAAGATTTTCAGTTTCATGAAGTCCCATTTAATTGTTGATCTTAGAGCCTGAACTGTTGGTGTTCTATCCAGGAAGTTGTCTCCTGCGCCAATGAGTTCAAGGATCTTGCCCACTTTCTTCTCAAATAGATTTAATGTTTCTGGTTTTATGTTAAGGTCCTTGATCCACTTAGACTTGAGTTTTGTTTAGGTTGATAAATATGCACCCATTTGCATTTTTCAACATGTAGACCACCACAATTTGTTGAAAATGCTATCTTTTTTACATTGTATGGTTTTAGTTTCTTTGTCAAAAATCAAGTGTCCATAGGTATGTAATTTTTTGGTTATTTCTAGCTGTACACTCCTCTTAGGTGTGCTGCTTATTTTCTTCTAAGGCCTTCAGATGAGAACTAGCTCCTGGATTTGTTGATTTTTTGCATTGTTATCTATGTTCCTAATATATTGATTTCAGCCCTGAGTTTGATTATTTCTCGATATCTACTCCTCTTGGTTGTTTCTGCTTCTTTTTTCTCCAGGGCTTCCAGATGTGTTGCTAAGTTGCTTATGTGGGATGTTTCCAATTTCTTTATGAAGGCACTCAATACTATTAACTTTCCTCTTCACACTGCTTTTACTGTGTCATACAAGTTTGGGTATGTTGTGCCTTCATTTTTATTGACCTTTAGGAAGTCTTTATTATTTTTAACTTCTTCCCAGACCCAGGTGTCATTGAATAGAGAGTTGTTCAGTTTCCATGCATATATGGGCTTTTTGTTATTTCTGTTGTTCTTGAGCTTAATCCATGGTGGTCTGTAAGATATAAGGCATAATTTCATCTTCTTGTGTCTGTTGAAGCTTGTTTTGTGGCCTATTATGTTGTCAATTTTGAAGAAGGTTCCACGAGATACAGAGAAGAAGGTATATTCTTTTACATTTGGGTGAAAGGTTTTGTAGTTGTCTGTTAGATCTATTTGATTCATGGCATCAGTTAGAGTCATTGTTTCTCTGTTTAGTTTCTATTTTGTCCTTTGCTGAGAGTGTGGTGTTGAACTCTCCCACTATTAATGTGTGGGTATTGATGTATGGTTTAAGCTTTATCAATGTTTCTTTTACAAATGTAAATGCCCTTGTACCTGGGGCATAGATTTTCAGAATTGAGGTGTCATCTTGGTGTACTTTTTCTTTGATGCGTATGAAGTGTCCTTCTTCATCTCTTCTTGTTAATTTAGGTTGAAAATATTTTATTAGATATTAGAATGGCTATTCCAGTTTGCTTCTTAGGCCGATTTTCTTTGAAAACCTTTTTCCAGCTCTTACTCTCAGGCAATGGCTATCTTTGTGGCTGAGGTGTGTTTCTTGCATGCACAGAATGATGAGTCCTATTTACACATCCATTCTGTAAGTCTGTGTCTTTTTACTGGAAAGCTGAGAACATTAATGTTGAGAGAAATTAATTACCAGCAACTTTTAGTTGCTGTTATTTCAATGTTGGTTGTAGTGGCGTGTTTGTTTTTTTTTGGTTTGTGTGTTTGTTCTCTTTTGGTTTTATCATAGTGAAGTTAATTATATCTTGTGGGTGTTTTTTTGTTTGTTTGGTTGTTGGTTTAGTTTTGGTTTTGGTTTGACGATGGTGTGTAGTTAACTCTTCAGGTATGAGTTTTCATTCTAATATCTTCATTAGGGCTGAGTTTGTGCATAGATATTGTATAACTTTGATTCTGTCATGAAATATCGTGATTTCTCCATATATGGTAATTGAAAGTTTTGCTGGGTATGTTAGCCTGGACTGACATCTATGGTCTCTTAGGATTTGTAAGATGTCTGCACAGGCCCTTCTAGACTTATACTCTTGGTTGAGAAGTAAGATGTGATTTTGATAGGTTTCCCTTTATATATTACTTTTCCCCTTGTAGCTTATATTTTTTATTTTTCTTTTTTAAAATATTTTTTATTTAATTAATTTATTCAGATTACAAATCAATTGTTATCCTACCACTAGTATCCTTCCATTCTTCTGTCCCTCCCACTTTAACCCTATTCCCCTCTCTTAGGTCTAAGACCGAAGAGACCTCCTCCTCCACTATATGGTTATAGGCTATCAAGTCTCATCATTGTAGTCTGCTTATTCTTTCTTTGAGTGCCATCAGTCCTCCCCAGCAAGGGAAGGTTGTCAAATATGGGGCACCAAAGTTCATGTCAGAGTCAGCCCCCACTCTCTACACAACTGTGGAGAATGTGCTGTCCATTAGGTAGATCAGAGTAGGGGTTTGATGTTTAATACTTGTATTGTCTTTGGTTGGTGCAATAGTTTAAGCAGTCCCCCATAGGTCCTGATTCACTCATCACGATGATCTTGTAGGTTACTAGGACCCTCTGGATCCTTCTATTTCCCCATCTCTTATATTTCTCTTACCAGAGTCCCAGTAGGATGTCCCCACATCTACTCCAATCTCCTGGTAAGTGAAGATTTTTATGGGACATGTCTTTTGGGCTAGTGCCCAATTATAAGTGAGTATATACCATGTGAGTCTTTGTACTTCTGGGTTAACTCACTCAGTATGATCATTTCTAGTGCCATCCACTTGTCCACCAATTTCAGGATTTCCTGGTTTTTAATAGATGAGTAGTATTCCATAATGTAAATGTACCACAGCTTTTTAATCCATTCTTCAACTGAGGGACATTTAGGCTATTTCCAGGTTCTGGCTATTATGAATAAGGCTGGTATGAACATGGTTGAACATATGCCCTTGTTGTGTGGTAGAGCATTTTCTGAGTATATTCCAAGGAGTGGAATAGCTGGGTCTTGAGGAATCCCTATTCCCAGTTTTCTGAGAAACGCCAGATAGATTTCTCAAGTGGTTGTATAAGTGTGCATTCCCACCAGCAATGCAGGAGTGTTATTCTTTCTCCACATCACTGCCAGCATGTGGTGTCACTTGAATTTTTCATCTTAGCCATTCTGATGGGTGTAAGATGGAATCTCAGAGTTGTTTTTATTTGCATTTCTCTGATGACTAAAGACATTGTGCATTTATTTAAGTGTTTCTCAGCCATTTGATATTCCTCTGTTGAGAATTCTCTGTTTAGTTCCAAGCTCCATTTCTCACTTGGGTTATTTGTTTTGGTGGTGTTTAATTTCTTGAGTTCTTTATATATTCCAGATATTAGACCTTTGTCAGATGTATGGTTGGTGAAGATCTTTTCTCAGTATGTAAGCTGTTGCTTTGTTCTTTTGACAGTGTCTCCTGCCTTACAGAAGCTTCTCAGCCTCATGAGGTCACATTTATTAGTGTTGACCTTTAAGGCCTGGGCTGTTGATGTTTTGTTCAGGAAGTTGACTACTGAGCCAGTGTGTTCCAAGCTCTTCCCCACATTTTTTTCTAACCAATTTAATGTCTCTGGTTTTATGATAAGGTCTTTAATCCACTTGGACTCGAGTTTTGTGCATGGTAAGAAATATGGGTCTAATTGCATTTTTCTACATGTAGACATCCAGTTAGACTGGCAACATTTTTTGAAGATAGATTTAGTTTCTTTGTCAAAAAATCAAGTTACCATATGTGTGTGGATTCCTTTCTGAGTCTTCAATTCAATTCCATTGATCAACCATCTTATTGCTGTACCAGTACCATGCTGTTTTAATTACTGTTGCTCTATAGTATAGCTTGAGATTGGGTATGGAGATTCCTCCAGAAGATTTTTCATTGTATAGGATTGTTTTAGCTATTCTGAGTTTTTTGTTTTTCCATAGGAAGTTGAGAATTGATCTTTCAATGTCTTTAAAATATTGTGTAGATATTTTGATAGGGATTGCATTGAATCTGTAAATTGCTTTTTGTAAGATGGCCATTTTTACTTTGTTAATTCTCCTGATCCACGAACAGGGGAGATCCTGCAATCTTCTCATGTCATCTTCAATCTTTCTTCAGAGATTTAAAGTTTTTTTCAAACAAGTTCTTCATTTGCTTGGTTAGAGTTTTCCTAGATGTTTTATATTGATTGTGGCTATTGTGAAGTGTGTATTTTTCCTAATTTCTTCCTCTGCATGTTTGTCATTTGTATATAGGAAAGCTACTGACTTTTTTTAGTTAATTTTGTATCCAGCCAATTTGCTGAAGGTATTTATCAGCTCTAGGAGTTCTCTGGTAGAATTTGGGGGGTCACTTATGTACACTATCATATCATATGCAAATAGGGATAATTTGGCTTCCTCCTTTCCCATTTTGATCACCTTCATCACCTTTTGATGTCCTATTGCTCTGGCTAGAACTTCAAGAACTATATTGAAGAGATATGGAGAAAGAGGGCAGCCTTGTCTGGTCCCTGATTTTAGAGGAATTTCCTTGAATATCTCTCCATTTAATTTGATGTTGGCTATTGGCTTGCTGTATGTTTAGGTATGTGCCTTGTATTCCCAATCTCTCCAAAACCTTAAACATGAATGGGTGTTGGATTTTGTCAAATGCTTTTTCTGCATCTAAGGAGATGATCATATGGTTTTCCTCTTTCAGTTTGTTTATATGGTGGATTACATTGATGGATTTCTGTACATTAAACCATCCCTGCATGCCTGGAATGAAGCCTACCTGGTCATCATGGATGATATCTTTGATAGGTTCTTGTATTCGGTTTGTGAGTATTTTATTGAATATTTTTGTATGAATGTTCATAAGAGAAATTGGTATGAAATTCTTTTTGTTGTTGTTGTTGTTGTTGGGTTTGTGGGGTTTAGGTATCAATGTGACTGTGGCGTCATAGAAAGAATTTGGTAATGTTCCATCCATTTCTGTCTTTTGGAGTAGTTGAAGAGTATGGGTACTTGTTCTCTGAAGGTCTGGTAGAATTCTGTGCTGAACCATATGGCCTTGTTTTTTTATTTTATTTTATTTTATTTTATTTTATTTTTTTGAGACTATCAATGATCACTTCTACTTCTATAGGACTATTTAATTTCTTTAGCTGATCTTGATTCAATTTTGGCAAGTGGAATTGAAGAAAATCATCCATTTCCCTGAGATTTTCAAATTTTATGGCATATAGGCCTTTAAAATAGGATCTTATGATTCTTTGTATTTCTTCAGTGTCTGTTGTTATGTCTCTCTTTTCATTTCTGATTTTGTTGATTTGAATAGTGTCTCTCTGTCTTTTAGTTAGTTTGGCTAACTGTCTATCTTCTTGATCTACTCAAAGAACCAGCTCCTGGTTTTCTGGATTCTTTGAATTGTTCTCTTTGTTTCTAATTTATTGATTTTAGCCCTGAGTTTGATTATTCCCAGATGTCTACTCCTCTTGGTTGTTTCTGCTTATTTTTTTCTATGACTTCCAGATGTGCCATTAAGTTCCTTATGTGGGATATTTCCAATTTCTATATAAAGGCATTTAGTGCTATGAATTTTCCTCTTTGCACTGCTTTTAATGTGTCCCACAAATTTGGGTATGTTGTTCCTTCATTTTCATTGAATTTCAGGAAGTCCTTTATTTCTTTCTTTATTTCTTCCCTGACCCAGGTGTCATTACATAAAGAGTTATTTAGTTACTATGTGTGTATAGGATTTTTAATATTTCCTTCTTATTGAAGTCTAGCCTAAGACAACAGTGATCTGATAGTTTACAAGGTATTAATTCAATCTTGTATCTGTTGAGGCTTGTTTTTTACTTCCTATGTGATCAATTTTGCAGAAGGTTCCATGGGGTACTGAGAAGAAGGTATAATTGTTTGTGTTTGGGTGAAACGTTCTGTAAATATTTGTTAGATCGATTTGATTCATGATGTTGGTTAATGATCTTATTTCTCTGCTTAGTTTCTGTTTCAATGACATATCCTTCAGTAAAAGTGGAGTGTTGAAGTCTCCCACTATTACTGTATGGGGATTGATGTGTGGTTTAAGCTTTGTTAATAGTTATTTTACAAATGTGGGTGCCTTTGTATTGGGATCATAGATGTTCAAAATTGTGATATCATCTTGTTGATTTTACCTTTGTTGAGTATGAAGTGTCTTTCCTCATCCCTTTTGATTAATTTTGGTTGAAGGTCTATTTTATTAGCTATTAAAGAGGCTACACCAGCTTGCTTCTTGTGACCATTTGCTTGGAATATTTTTCTCCAGACTTTTACCTTGAGGAATTATCTGTCCTTGTGGGTGAGATGTGTTTCTTTTTTTTCCTTTATTAATTTATTCTTGTTACATCTCAATGGTTATCTCATCCCTTGTATCCTCCCATTCTTCCCTCCCTCCCATTTTCCCCTTATTCCTCTCCCCTGATGTGTTTCTTGAATGCAGAAAAATGTTGGATCTTGTTTATGCATCCATTCAGTTAGTCTGTGTCTTTTTATTGGAGAAATGAGACCATTGATGTTGAGAGATATTAATGACAAGTGACTGTTAAGTCCTTTAATATTCGATGTTGGTTACAGTAGATAGTTTGTGTGGTTGTGTTTTTGTGGTGGTGTAGTTATCTATTTCCTGTGTAGTTTTGGTTTTGGCTTGTCCCTTTGGGGTAGAGTTTTCCTTCTTGTAACTTCTGTAAAGCAGGATTTCTGGAAAGGAACTGTTTGAATTTGTTTCTGTCATGAAATATTTTGTTTTCTCCATCAATGGTTTTTGATATTTTGCTGGGTAAAATAGTCTAGCTTGGCATCTGTGGTCTCTTAGGGTTTGCAGGACCTCTGTCCAGGCCCTTCTGGCTTTTATGGTCTCTGCTGAGAAGTCGGGTATAATTCTGATAGGTTTGCCATTGTATGTTACTTGGTCTCTTTCTCTTGTCCCTTTTAATATTTTTTCTTAGTTCTGTATATTTTATGTTTTTATTATTATGTGGCAGGAATATTTTCTTTTCTGGTCTCTATTCTATTTGATATTCTGTTGACTTCTTGTATGGTTATATGCACCTCCTTTTTTAAATTGGAGAAATTTTCTTCTATGATTTTGTTGAAAATATTTTCTGGGCCTTGGAGTCAGGTGTCTTCTCTTTCCTCGATGCCTATTATTCTCAGGTTTTGTCTTTTCATAGTGTCTTTGATTTCTTGGATATTTTATGCTAGGAATTTTTCAGATTTAGCATTTTCTTTGATGGTTGCTTCAAGTTCTACAATAGTATCTTCTAGTCCTGATATTTGTTCCTCTATTTCTTGGATTTTGTCAGATAAGCTCATCTCTGTGTTGCATACTTTCTTCTCTAAGTTCTCTTTCTTCTGTCTGTGTTTTTATCACTGTTTCCATTTTCATCTTCAGATCTTGAACTGTTTTATTAATTGGCTTCATCTGGTTGTTTTTATTTTTCTGAATTTTTTCCAGTGCCTCTCTATAGGCCTCTTTTATGTCTTCTACCTGTTTGGCTGCATCTTTCTGTATCTGATTATGGATTTTATTCATTTCCTCCATTATTATCTTCATTACTAAGATTTGAGGTCATTGTCTTATATTTCGATTGTGTTTGAGTTCTCAGGCTTGCTTTATTTGGGATAGCTGGGATGTGGAGATGCTGAATTGTTTTGGGTTTTGTTGTTTGTATTCTTGTGCTGTCCTTTAGTCATCTTGGTATCTATAATGTTGGGTGGTAGCTTCTGGTCTCTCACTGGTTGTTGAGAGTGGATGGTTGGTGAGTAATTATAGGCCATGTGTCCTTGTTTGTGGGGATCAGGGAGTTCTTCTCTAGAACTGGCAGGTGACCTGGTTTCTGCTCCAGGAGACTTTGCTTTACACCTTAAGCTCCTGGCTGTGTCAGCAGAGGTAGGCTTCTGCCTAATGCCGCTTATGCTACTGAAGGGGTTCAGACCAGCTCTGCTGGGGGCCACTGTTTAATTTTCTGTCCTGACCCCTCGGGGCAGTCCAGCCTCCCCCAAGCCTGAGGAAGACCCTGCCTGGCTGTGGGGATTGGCCAGTCCAGGTTTTAACTGCCCAATTGTCCAGGCCCAGACCACTGTGGCCCATAGTCACGTTCCTGCCCAGAATAGTCTAGATAGCAGACCAGTCTAGATTGCACACCTTTTGTGGTTCAGTCCCACTGAGTTGTGGCCACAATTTAGACCCCATTACTGACCCCTGAGGGCAGTCCAGCTTCTCCCATGAGTTGGGAATCCGTGCCAGGTCATCGGGACTGACCTGGCTGAGTTCTATCAGCCTTACATTGAAGGTTCAGTTTGCTGAGCCTGGCTGCCTGGCTGCAGCCCGGACCCGCCTGAACTGTGCATGTTGTTTCTGGGTACCATTTTCACCCTTGTCTGGGCTTCCCTGTGGTCTTGGCAACCCTTCATGGGTTGGAGTGGAGTGGGTGGGTGTGTCCATAGGTAGATTTACCTGTTTCCCTGAAACTTCCCGAGGTCAGGAGTTCCAGTGTTCTACCATCCCAAACTCTGCACCTGGGCTATAGAGGCTGGCTGCAGCCACAGTTTGGTTCAGTTCCAAAGTCTGGAGAGTGGGTTCAGGACCTCCGTGGGCTGTTATTTGACCCAGGGTCAGGCTGCTTGTGGTCTGCACTGTGCAGGACCCCACTCAGCTAGTGTTCTCCAGTTCTTTTAGTCTGTGGCTCCCAGTTCATTCTTTGGTCTCTGTGCTGTAGATTAGATACAGTGCATGATAGGTGCTGCCATCTTGGAACTGTCCCCTCCCCCACCTTGTAGCTTTTAATATGTTTTTTTTGCTCTATACATTTATTATTTTGATTATTATATGACAGGAAGATTTTCTATTCTGGTCTAATCTACTTGATGTTTTGTGGGCATTTTGTGTGCTTACAGCCATCTCTATTTTTATATTTGAGAAATTTTCTTCTATAGTTTAGTTGAAAATATTTTTTGTGCCTTGGTGATTGATTAAATAATTATAAGGAACTAATTGGTGACAAATGTATAATATATAAATGCAGTTTTATTGGAAGCATCATGGGAGGGGCAGGGGAAGGGATACCACAAGCTGGGGGTGGAAAGAAGGGAAGGAGAGAGAGCAGAGAGGTGGGAAAAAGCAAAGGCAATGGTTAGGTCCTTTTAGCAGGACCAACTATCGCAGCCTTTTGTTGATAATAAGTGGATAACAGGCAAAGAAATCTGGTCTTTGACTCCTTTCTATTGACACTAGGATGATGACAGGGGGTCAAAAGGCTCAAGTGTTGGTAAAGTTTGGGAAGAACAGGTTGCTGTATGTGCTGTTCAGGATCTATGAGAACACCTGAGGCTAAGAAACTGCAGGTCTAACTGATACAGTCTGTGAGGTTTAGGCTGCAGCACCTGGCAGTATGCTGGAACATATATATGTTAGGGGCATAAGATAAAGTTATGGAGTTTACATTTGAAACTATTAGGCCCATGGTCTTAGTCGTTGGGGGAGGGGAATCCCAAAACCAGGAAATGGGGAAGAAATCCCACACTCTGAAATAGGAAATACTTATCTGGAGTGTGATCTATGGATTCAAGCAGATCTCCTGAAGCTTGCAAGAATATTTACAAGTTAGTTCAAAATCTGATTAATGTTAAAGTTCTAAACAGTCTATATATAATAGTAGCATAGAGGGTAACAAGTTTTTATATACCATTACCAACACTTTCTCAGACCCTCAAACACTTTCTTAGATCCTCAAACCATACATAAAACTTATACTTTTCTGAGAAGTCAACTGAAGGCTTGGTTTTTGTTGTTAAATGGATCTTTACACACATAAAAGACCTGAGAAAGATCAACTCCCACAGGGAACATAATCCAAGCAACATAAGTACTGATTAGTATGACAGATGCTTACCCATTTTCCAGACAGCCTTCCCAGTAGGCTCCCATAGAATCAGTGGATTTATTCAGGAAACAAGTCCTAGGGCAGCATACCAGCATCAGTCCAGGTCCATCAAATCTGAGAGATCTTTCAGTGGAAGAGGACTTTGGGAGAATGACCAACCTTATTTTGTCTAGGAAAAATGGGGCAGTAGACCCTTCAGGTGTCCACAGTTCAGCCAGGGCCTTTGCAGTGGACCAGTTGAAGCAGATTTGCCAAATTTTACAATCTAGGATGCATCAACTGTTATTACACCTAAGTCTTCTTTGAGGCCTTGGTGTCACTGCTAGAAACTGGGGTCTCTGTCACATTAAGCTTTTTTATTAATCATTTAAATGTATTTATTCTACATATTTTCTAATATAGCTGATCTAAGCAAATGGTGGCTCCAGGTGAGGGGGGCTGTATATTCCTCAGGAATTCCAGGAACATGGAGAATTTTGTTGGAGAGGCTGGAGTTAGGGAAAGGCAGTGGTATTTACCAGACCATGTGGGGTAGAGGAAGGTGAGAGCATGCTTTTTTAAAAAGACTGGACTGAAGTGTCTTGGGAAAAAAAATCATGCAGATACTCAGTAGCAACTCTGTCTCCCAGAATTTTTCAAATCATAAGAATGTGGAAATGACATCCCAATTTGATATTCTGTGATTGTTTAGTTTTGTGAGGTTACTCCAGAGGTTCCGTCTCTGGAACATGAGATTACCTCAGAACAAAGGGTTGGCTCTCACATGGCCATTTCTTCACAAAGCAGAGTTCATAGTTGTCCTGGACCCCCTCAAAGAGACACCTGGTACCTCTTGGCAGCATCTGGGCAACACAATACGTACCTAGGACAAAGTTACATCAGGCAGAGAAAGGGGTGGGGGAGAAGCCATCCTGACATGGTCTGGAGTTGCCCAGCTGGGTATTCAATTTCTCTTGGGTTTAAAGATCTAATTGGAGCAAGCAGAGAATGATGAGGTATAGGGAGTGGCCTCATAAGTCCAGCTGGCTGGACTGAGTGAGGCTCAACTTCCCTGAGTTATGGCACCAGATGATTGATTAAATAATTGGAATGAGCTAATTGGCAATGAAGCTATAATATATAAATGCAGGTTTATTGGAAGTGGCAGGGGAGAGGCAGGGGAAGGAGAAGGGAGAGCACAAGCTGGGGGTGGGGGAAAGGGAAGTAGAGAGGGCAGGGAGGTGGGAAAAAGGCATGGGCAATCCTGGTAAAAGGGCAAAAAAGGGACCAATGAAACTGAACTGTCTGGTTTATGTAGTGAGTCTCTGGGAGAGTTGAAGCCCCACCCCCTAGATAGAGGGCAAGGCATGCCAGCTACACCAGCAGCAGGACCTACCACTTGAAGCCAGAATATTCCCTTTCTTCTATTTCTACTATACTTAGGTTTTGTCTTTTCATAGTGTCTTTTATGTCTTGGATGTGTTGTGTTAGAGATTTTGGGGGGCGGGGGTTTAACATTTTCTTTGATGAATACATCAATCTCTTCAGTTGTATCTCTACGCTTTAGATTCTTTCTTCCATCTCTTTTATTACATTGTCGATGCTTATCCTTGTAGTTCCTGTTTTCTTCCAAAACTTCTCCCTCTCCAGGTTTTCCTCTGTTTGTGCTTTCTTTATTGTTGCCATTTCCATCTTCATATCTTAAACTGTACTACTGATTTCCTTCACCTGTTTGCATTTTCCTATATTTCTTTGAGTGATTTATTCATTTCCTCTTTTAAAGCCTCAATCTGCATGGCTGTATTTTCCTGTATTTCTCTAATGGCTTCTTTAATGGCTGCTATCATCTTCATTGGCATAGCTTCATTTTTTGTGTGTGTTTCTGGTTGTGTTATGGTATCCAGGGCTGCTTCCTGGAGGAAAATTGGCTTTTGAATATCTGATATTGCTCTGGGTTTTGTTGATTGTGTTTTTATTATGGCCTTTAGCCATATGATTTTCTTTGGCATTGGTTGGTAGATCCTAGTGCCTGGTGGAGTTCTTGGGGCTGTCAGAAGAGCCCTGGGCAGGAGCTGGATGTTCCTGTAGATGTCCTCTTCAGATTGGTGGATCTGGTCTCTGGCTGAGACCAGAGACCCCCATGGAGAGCCTGTGGCTTTCCTCTAATGTAGAATTCTCTAGACCAACTGGGCTCTCCGAGTCAGCTGCTATCCTACGGGCTTTCTTGCTCCAAGGATAAAGAGTTTCAGCTGCCCAAACACTGTGCCCAGACCTGTGAGCTCAGAAGACTGTTGTTCTCCTTGAGGAGACAAGTTGCTCTTTGGAGCAGCACCTGGGGTTGTTTCAGTGGAGCATGCTTGTCAGTGGACCTGAGGTTGGAGCCAAACACCTCAGTACCTAGATGGTATCCACCCATAGGAAGGTGGGAGTATGCTTGTGGCCAGAGGTTGAGACATTGATTCAGTGGAACCTAGTGACTTTTCCCAGGATAAGTCTGGTGACTTGAGGTTGGACCTGCTGTTTCCCTCACTGTGGGCTTTCCTCTCACCTGGGAAACACAGACAATGGAGTTTTGGGGTCCACAGTCAAAGCTATTCAGTCATTCTTCTATTGTTGTTGTTCTGTGGATCTGATACCATGTGCCATTGCTACCACCATCCATAAATAGTACAGGGCTAAAGAAATTTTTTTTCTATAACATGGTGACAAGCCAAGGAAATTTGAAAATAAAAATTGCCCTACTTTTCTTTATGTAATCAAGCTACATAACCTGTAAAAAGCAAGCCTAAAGGTACCAAAATAAAAATAAAAATTGGCAGATAGATGTGTTTCATTTTGGAGAGTTTAGAAAATTATAGTAGGTACTGTCTTTTTTCCTTCTAATTAGTTTGCCTAGGGGTTTGTCTATCTTGTTGATTTTCTCAAAGAACCAGCTCTTGGTTTTGTTGATTCTTTGGATTGTCCTCTTTGTTTGTATTTTATTGATTTTAGCCCTGAGTTTGATTATTTCCTGCCATCTACTTCTCTTGAGCATATTTGCTTCTTTTTATTCTAGAGCTTTCAGGTGTGCTATTAAGACACTAGTATGAGATCTCTCCAATTTCTTTTTAGATGCACTTAGTGATAAAAACTCTTCTCTTAACACTGTTTTAATTTTGTCCCATAGGTTTGTGTCTTCTGTATCCTCATTTAAATTGAATACTAGGACATCTTTAATTTATTTCTTTATTCCTTCCCTGATACAGTGGTCATTGAGTAGAGAGCTGTTCAGTTTCCATGAGTTTGTAAGCTTTCTATTGTTGAGTTCAAGCTTTAATCCATAGTGGTCTGATAAGATACATGGAGATGGTTCCATTTTCTTTTATCTGTTGAGGCTTGCTTTGTGATTGATTATGTGGTCAATTTTGCAGAAATTTCCTTGAAGTACTGGGAAGGTATATTCTTTTGTGTTTGGGTGAAAGGTTTTATACATATCTGATAAATCCATTTGATTCATAACATTGGTTAATTTCATTATTTCTGTTTAGTTTCTGTCTTGATTACTTGTCCAGTGGTGAGAATGGGGTGTTGAAGTCTCCCACTATTAATGTATCAGGATCAAAGAGTGAATTATGCTTTAGTCATGTTCCTTTTATGGATGTCGCGATGCCCTTGCTTTTGGGGAATAGATGTTCAAAACTGAGATGTCATCTTGGTGGATTTTTCCTTTGATGAGTATTAAGTGCTCTTCCCTGTTTCTTCTAAGCAGCAATATAATGGATTGTGTTTTCTTATCCGCTCTGTTAACCTATGTCTTTTTATTGAGGATTTGAATCCATTTCTATTAGAGATATTAGTGGCCAATTGTTAATTCCTGTTAATTTAATGTTGGTGGTGTTAGTGTGTGTGTTTGTGTGTGCTTCCCTTCTTTTGTTTTGGCCAGTGCGAAATTATTTATTTCCTGTGTTATCTTGGATATAGTTAAAACTCCTTGGGTTGGATTTTTCTTTCTGGTATTTTCTTGTGGATAAATATTGTTTTTTTTTTCTTGGAATATCTTGCTTTCTCCATCTATAGTGATTGTAAGTGTTGCTGGATATAGTAGTCTGTATTTCTTCCGTGGTTTTGTTGACAGTAGTTTCTGGCTCTTGGAGCATATCATTATATCCCATTGGTAGGTCCAAGAAAGTCCCTCTATAGACCCTGGAAAAATTCTCCCCTATATAAGCCTGAGTCTTGCTTAGATTTCTGCTGTTTCTCAGATGAGCAGAAGAAGGCACTTTGTGTCTCTCCCAGTAAATCTCTTGTGTGAGGTTTTATAGTGTGCCTTTGTGGTTTCTGGAGAGACTCTGGCCAGCCTTAGAGTGCTGAGCATGACTTTGGTAGGCCTTGTTTTTCTACCCTTTTCACTCTGCCTTGCCAAAAAATTGTAGATTTTATTCTCAAAGTTAACCAGTAAGGTCTATTCACTTACTTGGCTACATCTTCCTCCTGAGGCTAACTATTAAGGTCTAGTGGTCAAAGTATTGAAGTATAGCAATGAAAGCCTCCCTTGGTTTACATAATTAACATGTCCACTTAAAATTAAACACCTCATTTACAGGGTTTCCCATTTTACTTTTATCAACTGCCCTTTTCATTTGTGCCCCATCAAAGGGCCATAGAAAGCACAATAACAAACACTCTCTAGCCAGAGTCAGTCCTTTGTCCTCTAGAACAAATACTCTGACTCCTTATCCCTTATTTCTCTATCATTCTCCCTCATCTTCTATCTCCTGTCTTTGTCTCTTTTACCTGACTTCTGTTCTTTTAGATGATATCTCTTTTCTGTTATTTACTTTCCATACAGCACACTAAACTTAGGTATAGAACGTAGGCAAATAAATATCCTTGGGAATTGGTCTTTGGGTTCCTGACATGATACTTTTCTTAACAGTGTTCCCTGACTCCAGACCACAAGATTATCTTTCCTGTCAAGGCTATAATACTTGCATTGGGGAAACCTTTTCCCTCCCTCTTTTCATGTCCATTAGGAAATCATTTCCTCCATGATCTGTAACATTTACAGCTCCCACACCCCACCCAGGAACTTTGCCTTCCTCATATAGAAGCTCCTCACCAAGTTTACAGAACCAGACTTGAGTTACTTCCTTTGGAGTAGCCCTCAAATCCCAATCATAAAACAATTGGATAACCCAATACCAATCATTTTATTACATAAGAAAGTTCATCTTGCCTGATAGGTCATCCTTATACCTAAAAGAATTCATACTATAGTATGACTATTGGTGACTTTTATACCCAAACTCCCTGTATAGTCTCTTTTAGCATTGTGACCAACCACCAGTAGAGAATAAGCATAAAGTTCCACTGCAGTTTGATTTGTCTATGTTCTATGACCAAAGTACATGGTGTCTTTGGTGACAGGATCTTACCCTGGATGTGCACAAAAGAAAACAAAGTCAACCTAAAGGTTAAATTCCTCTATACCTAGGTTCAGTATTCTATAAGGAAGGTAAAACTACAGGAAGTAGATAGCATCTAAAGTTATTCAAACTAGGTCACACAGGAAGGAGATAATATTTGAAGTTGTTCAAGCTGGGTCATACTTGGAACTATGTCTGTTATTTCAAACTTTAAAAACTATGCAGTATAGCTTAAGCTAGATATATTTCATTGGCCCTTGTAATCTGCTTAACCAATAAAATTTATATAAATGACAAAAAAGAGAGATGGCCACATAGTGTGATAATTGACTAATAAAAGTTAAATAAGGCTTCTGACAAGGGAAAATATCATTGTCTTTATAGGAATTTTCTAGACTCCTGCTGGATCCAACTAGACCTATGATAAGCCCCTGAAGACAGGATGGCCAGGCCCTGCCTCCAGACTACACTAAAATTCATAAAGGCCATTTCCAGTCCCTATAGGAAAAACCAAAGGAATCCTAGGATCAGGTCACAAGGTCCCACAAATCCATTAGCTTACCCCAAGATCAGGCCAAAACATCCTGTATAAATCCTGTCTCCTACTCAATTCTTGGCTACTTCTCTCTAGATCAGAGAGTGTCTTTCCCAGTAAAATCCCATATGTGAAGTTTCCTGTATAGTGTGACTTTGTGGTATTCCTTGGCTCTGACCTTTCCCTTCACAGCTATATACCCTGCTTTATTGTTTTTTTTATATATTCTCTCAACACCATCAGCCATTCTTTCCTCCCTCTCTCACTTCCAGAGACTAGATCTTTCTTATATTTTAATATCATTCCCAATTGATTTTCCTGCCCACAATTTTACTATTTTCAGCCTGCCACCTGAAGGATTCCTATTATTCCAATGCTGAATCTCATAAGTATCTTCCAGTAACACACAAAATAATATTAAAGCTGCTGTGCATAGATAAGTAGATACTTTTCTTACTTCTAACCTGTCTTCTTCCTACCTCAGATCCTATCTCTGCTAAAACTGTTTGATCTAATTATTAATAGGCATAATCATTTTAATATCTCACTGTAGCAAAATTGGAGTGTGGTAGAAGCTCCAGGCATAGAAAAACAGATTGTATAGACAATGAGAGTACCACAAAAGACTAGTGTTATGATTAACTTCACTCATGTGTTTGTTTCTGGAAAAAGAATTAGGAACCATATAAGCTAGCAGCTTCCAAAATTAAAATTAACAAAGATAGTTCACTGCCTGGACAGCCATTCAAAAACCCTATAATGTTGAAGCATCATCTTCAGCCTTATGGTCCAATATAACTGGCATACAAAATGTTGATTATTGTATCTACCCTTCAATTTAGAAATTGTTATATTTAAATAAGGTTATTTTGATACATTGGTATATATTCTGATATATTGATACAAATTCAATGTTGCTTTGTTACACGTATATAAATATGTATTTCTACTCTGGTATGAGGTATTGTATCCATACAACTCATTTATAACACACCTTTTGTCTTATTATTCCTATAAGATACTTTTATATTCCCCTTTCTTTATTTTCAACCTCTTTCTCCTTACCTATGAGGAAAGGAGAAAAGAAGAAAAAAAGAGAAATCCCTAAGCCTAACTTCATTTTCTCTCTAAATAAGACCGTTAATAATTTGTAACCTACTCCTTTAAAACAACAACAACAAAAGCAATGAATTTTAGCCACCCAGATTTAATGGAAATGGGACATTGTTCTCTTAAGGTTGCTTTCTGCTGGTATGGGGATGTAGGATACCTTCTGTGGGACCAAACAAACTTGAAAAAAAAATGGTTAAGCAAGGTAGCCATAACATTTTTGGTCCAGTCTTTAAATGTTTAGAAATTCCAGGCTTAATAAAAGTACTGTTTTGAACAGTCTGAAATGCTGGATCAGTTGACATCAGCAGCTTTCTTCAAAGCTGTCCTGGAAGCAGGCTCTGATAATGAAAAACAATTGAAGCAGTTGAGGCTGGAACATGCAGGATGCCGGAACTCTTGTGTTACGGTGTCAATATCCTGGATGATGCATCCTGTCAGATCTCATCCTGCATCAGTGCCAGGTTCTTTTGTTCTGAAAACATATAATTCTCACAAATATTATACAGTCCTAAAATTACAAATGTATAATATGTGTAGGATGCACAGATCGACTAAGACTGGTTCTGTGCTCTTTGTATGAGCAGAAGAAAGACATTTGTAAATCTTCATTCACGCCGCCATACGAAGAATGGCATGTAATAATAAGTTAGGAGGATTCTGTAACTAACAAGATGCATTGGCTATGCATAAACATTTATGTCTCAGCCAGTCTTAGTGCTATTCCGATGTAGTGAGATTAGCTATAAGTTACCTGCTTGCTTGTTCTGCAGTTTGAATTCATGTGAGTATAGACTGACTTGAGTTAGCCATCTCTCTTTTATCTACGTCTGTTTAATTTTAAACTCTCTCAAAGAGGATGTATAACATCACCATACAACTGAATCTATAATCATTATAATATTGAAATAAAAAAGATTGTATAATTCTAAATGTCCTTCTGCTACCTATCTCCTGAGAGAAAGATTCCTGTTTGAAGAGACAAGCTGGTCGCCCTGAGCAATAGAAAAGGCATTATGTTTTAAATAAACTTTATATAAGCTCCTTCTTAATTTTAGAGCTTAAGTATACCCTAAGCATCTTGTACCTGGTTTTTTACATTAATTGCAGCCATTTTCTTCTCACCCCTTCTCTCCATATGGGATGGACGCTTCAGCTTTTTAAACATGAATTGTAGCTTTTGAGTTTCTGGGACACAACTAGGCTGGCATGTATTTTTCCACCTGTATAGTCCCCTGGTGTGACTGCCACCTGTCCACCAGGAAAATGTCCCATGTTTAAAAGGATGATCTTGATGCCAGAGCAGTGTGACTCCTCAATGTAGTCAACATTTCTCAACTTTCTCCCCACTTTCTTTCTGAACTTTCTTACAGACGGCATGGACTTGCATGATGCCCATTATACACTGTAACTAGGTCTGTGACAACAATAGCCAAAACAAAACAAAAGAAAGATCCAAGAGCCCATTGCCACTCTTGGAGAGAGGCCATAGCAGTCTCTATTATTTAAAATAGGTGGTTAGGCCGGGCGTGGTGGCACACGTCTTTAATCCCAGCACTCGGGAGGCAGAGATAGGCGGATCGCTGTGAGTTCGAGGCCAGCCTGGACTACAAAGCAAGTCTAGGACAGCCAAGACTACACAGAGAAAACCTGTCTCGAAAAACCAAAAAAAAAAAAAAAAAAAAATAGGTGGTTAATTCCATTCCCCAGCCTAGTCTAGAAGACAGTTAGTCTCCTAGTTTCCACCTCTGTAGTCCACCATGTCTCCACAGGCATCAGTGTTCTGTGAGAGTTAAGCACACATGTCAGCTAGAAAGTTTTATATAGTAGTTTTTGCTAAGAGAAGCCGACTTGAACTTATTTTACAGTAACTCATTAAACCTGTTGCTGGTTAGAAGGCTGTGGCAGATGCTTATGTATGGCTAGTTTTGTGCCAACTTGGGACCAACTAGGATCATTTGGGACCCAGGAACCAGAAATTTTCTCCATTTCTCCATTGAGAAAATTCTTATATAGAATTTCAGCTGGAGAGGTGAGTCAGCATTTAAGAGTACTTTTTCTCGCAGAAAAACCTCAGGTCAATTCCTAACATCTACGTGAGACTCAAAATTGTTCATAATTCAAGTTCCAGAGGATCTGACCGCCTTCTTCTGATCTCTTTGGACATTAAGTGTGTGTGTGGTGCACAGACAAACATGCAAAAAAAAAAAAACCACTTATATCAACGACTAAATATATGTGTGTGTGTGTGTCACAGTTATTTTTGTATAACTGTGCTTGTTTCTCAATTTCTCTCTTAACCTAACTATCACAGAAATAATTGACTCTATTATATTGCATGAACAAGTTTCACAGCCCAAGAAATGAGCAGTTATTACTCTATTACTAACCCTCTAGGCTAATTTGGCTTCTTCCCAGTTTACATCCCAGAGATATTTCCATTTTGTAGTTTTCCTGCCCCAGCTCCTCCCCTGATGTTACTTCAACCTCTCCTATGGTTCAATACCCTACTTACTCTTCTGACTTCTCCTCCACTGGCTGGCAGGAAGTCCAGCCCTATTCTCTCCCCCTGCTTAGCAATTGGCTGCAAGCAGCTTTATTGGCATATTGGGGGACAATTGGGGAGCAGTGGTAACACACCATGAGACATGAGATTCTCAGAACAGGATTGCAATCATATATGGAGGTACAGAAATCAGAATTATAGTTACACAAACCCTTATGCTTACAATTCATTTTTTAAAAAGTTTAAGTGGCTGTGGGCACACTTGTGTGTTATTTTTTAAAGTGCCGATTGATATGGAAGTGTCCAGTCCATTGTGATGGATGCTACTCCTGAGCATGTGGTCTTGGAATGTATAAGAAAATTGGCTGAGAAAACCATGAAGAACAAGCCAGTTAGCAATAACTCTCTATGAACTTTGTCTCCAGGTTCCTGTGTTGTGTTCCTACCCTGACTTTATGTGGTAATGGTGTATGACCTGAGAGATATAAGATAAAATAAGGTCTTTCCTACCGTACTTTTCGTCATGGTATTTTACCACAGCAGTAGAAACCCTAAAAAGGAAGATGGAAAGTTCCTAGCTCTCAATTCGGTCTTGGTAGTGATTAGAAAACTAATATGATTGCTCATTACTACCTTAAGTTCATAAGTATTTTGAGCATGATCTTTATAAAGAGAGAGTGAACAGAAGTAAGTGTATAACTGATAAGAATGTTCAACCTAATTAATCATGGAAAACAGTAACAACATATCCACTTCCAGATCTGCAGACACAGACTAAGAGATTTTATTTTTTATTTGACAAAAATTTCATACAATATACTCTGATTGTATATTTCTCCTCCCACAACCCTTCCCTGATCTTCCCCAACACCACACACACACACACACACACACACACACACACACACACACACACCCCACCACCACCACCACCACCATCTCCACACATGAAACACACACACATACACAAAGCTGTGATGTAAGTTTGGGTTTTTTAAAAAACTCAAAACTCAGTTATGTTATGTAAATATATTTTTGTTTTAATCCCACGTGTGGGACATGGGGCTGCTTTTATTTTATACACAGATATTAGCTATGATTGTCTCATGTGGGATCAGAGAGAGGTGTGATCTTTAGCAGCTGAAGATATTTTAATTCTGAAGACTACGAATGGGTATAAATGCCAGAGAAATAAGAGGAAAAGGAGAACAAAGAGGAAGAAGGCAGCTGCTGGTTTGTCCTGCTCCTACATTTGCTATATTTCTTTCCCTTTTTCTGGCTTCCTCGATTGCTGAATATCCTGACTATGAAGGTTGGACTTGCCCCCAAAGAACCTGACTACCCTAATTGGCAGGAAGCAGTAAAGAGACCTACCTCCCTTCTCCTTCCTAACTTGTTTCTCTCCTACTTGGTGTTGGGGTATTGGGAGAGATAAGGTGTTGGGTCCTGGCCCGCTGGAAAAATCAAATCAGTGTTGGGGGATTGAAAATAGGACACAGAGACATGAGAAATAATGAATTAAGTCAGGAAATTGCTGATTAAGATTCAGTTTAACGCCAACAAGTAGGAACATATATAGAGCAAGATCAATAGGATCTATCCTAATCTCACTCACCCTAGCCCCCGGGCAAAAATACAATAGCTTAAATCACTCCCTGTAGAACTTTCTAGTTCTCTGAGTAGGTTCCTGTAAATAACTTCCTTGATCTTCTGAGTGGTTCCAAGTTGGGACTTCCCTACCTCTATCAAAGGTAAATAGTCCAAGGAGAGCCTAGAACACAAGACCTCATGAGGCAAAGGTCAGCAACTCAAAGGTCACAGCCTGTAGTGGAAGCACAGGATTTCTGACATGGCAGAATTTGGCATGGCTTCCCATAATAAGGGATGGAGAAGGGTGGCAGAGGTATAAGACCAAATTAAAACATATTTTAAAACACACATTACAAAAATCTCCCACAAACAGAGACACAGACACACGCACACCCACCCACCCAAACACACACACACACACACACACACACACACACACACACACACACAAATGGAAATCAAAATATAAAAGCAAAAGAACAAAAAGAAGTTTCGAATGCCTGAAACAAAGCAATATGAGGGAAAATATCTACATAAATCCAATTAAGTTTATCTTTGTGTTGGCCACTCAGTGCAGTACTCTGAAGTATGGTTAATATGCCTAGTAAAACTCCATTAGAGGAACCTAATTTTTCCTTTGCATGCAGGTATTAATTGCAGGTAGCTTCTTGGGTAGAGATGGGAAACCATGTTCACTTCTTCCTCTCAGCACTGGGATCTCATGTGGCTTGAACCTGTTGCAGGCCCTGACCATGCTGTTACATATGTTCATATTGGCCCCATTGTTTCTGGAAGCCACTGTTTCCTTGGAATCATCCATCTCCTTACAACCTTTCCACCTCTTGTTCCACATAGATCCCTTAGTCCTGAAGGGAAGAGTTTGATGAAGGCATCCCATTAAAGACTTAGTGCTCCAACATTTCTCACTTCCTGAACATTATCCAGTTGTGGGTCTTAGTATTGGTTACCATCTACTAGTAGAAGAAGCTTCCTTGATGACAATGAGTGAATTACCCATCTATGAGTATAGCACAATATCATTAGAAATCATTTTGTAACTAACTTCCTATAGCAAAAGAAAGTATTTCCCCATAGGCTCATGTCTCAGGCTACCATAGCAATGAATTCTATCTTATAGAATGGGCCTTAATTCCGACCAGAGAGTGGTTGGTTACACCTAGAACACTTGTGCCACTGTTGCACCACCATATCTTACTATATAGGCTACAAAGTTTGATCATTATCTTTTTTCCTCTGATAGAATTCAGAGTACCTTCCAGTAACATGTATACTAATTATAAAGGGATGAATAGGTAGACCCCAGCTTGACTGTTTTGTGTTCAGTTCGTTGTACAGGTGTTGTCTTCAACAATAGGACGTTACTGTCAGTTTGTGGAGATCAACCAGTAGCTTCTGATGTTTGGGGATTTCTGAGGCCTGTTTGGCCAATGACACAAAAAATGTAATCCATACCTAGATTATCTCTGCTTCAAAGAGTATCAGAGACGTGCTGGGCATTCAAGGGTCACTTCGACAGATTTGGGGAAATGTTTACATACAACCAAAAGGGAAACTTACCTAATCGTCACTGGTGGATGAAGTGCTGAGAAATCTGTGTGTCTAAAGCAGACATCTTGCAGGTGGTGATGGGCTGGAAATAGGGTCCTGGTGTGTGGCTTAGACCCACAAGGAGGAGCACAAGCACCTAGAAAGACTACTGAGTTTTGGCACCAATGTTATGAAATATAACACAGTTAGGTGCTACTGTTGCAGGCCCATGACAAGGTGTGCCCCTGAGAAATTACACTATGCAACAGATCTGATATAAGGGATCTGGGATAAGGGAGAGGAGTGAGCATCTGGGGAAAGTGTAGAGGCAGACAAGCAGTCATGTAGACAGGCTGACAGATGGTAGCAGAGCCACAAGGGCAGAGAAGGGGGGCACAGAGAAAGGGAGAAAGGGGGTACCAAGGACAGAAAAGGGGAGAGAGAGAGAGAGAGTGAGAGAGAGAAAGAGAGAGAGAGAGAGAGAGAGAGAGAGAGAGAGAGAGAGAGAGAGCCAAGAACAGACAGAGAGCTGGAGTAATGTGCAGTGCTTTATATGCGGACCACACCTAATGCACCTGGCAGCAGGGGCAGGTGATGGTGGCAGGTGATGACATAAGACATTGCTAAGTCCCCAAGAGGAGCCTAATAGAACTGCCTGTAAGCTAACACCTATACCATTAAGATGAGGGTACTCTTTGCATTTGTTCCATTTATAGTATCTAAATAAAGAATATTCTGGAATTGTTGTTAGCTAGTTCAGAAAAATTTTTAATTTTATTGAGTTTTCTTGCAAAGCTTTCCTAAAGGATCCTTAGTGCCAAGTGTCTTTAACAGTGCCTCCTTATGAAGGCTGTGAGGTGGTTCATCTGAATTTCCCTGATTAGAACTCAAGCTGTCTTTATATTTGTACCAAGATTAAGCCACCACCTGCATGTAATTCGTTAAAGGAAATTATTATTTGTGAAGTGTGATTTTTTATGAACTAAAAACTGTACCATTAAATAGATAAAATCCATGTCCAATATCCAAAAAAATATCAGTTTATCCTGCTTTGTTATCTGATAACGAGAGTGGTAGAAGTCTAGTCTTCAAACACAGATCGTTTTAAAGCAATTTGTTACCAATTGTATGAAATTACAGCTGAATAGGCAGGAAAATGATTTATATTCAGACCATAAGAGAAAAATCTATTTATATTTTGATGCATGAAATCTGATTGCCCTTTTCTCCAGTGTAAAACACCATGTACTACAAATTATCAACTGTAAAAACATTTAACCTCGGTCAATGCACTGTACTTTGTGAGTTCTTCGTGCAATCTTCAAGACAGGCTTAGAGAGAAGTGTAGTAACAGTTGCCTCCCTGTACAGAAAGCACAGCTACTTTGTTTAGCACTGCTCAACCCTGAGGCAGCCATACTTTGTTAGTGGAGTTTCACAATGAGCTGCCCTAATTTATTTTTTTCAAATGCCTACTGAATCTTTAGGCCTCCAAAATTTCGTCATTCCGCATGTTGTTTTCCTTCCCTGGATATTTTAGTCATACTGCTTTTCATGTCCAATGATTCAAATTCACTACTGTCCCTCCCCTATCCTCCAATGATAAAGTAATCTAACCTATATTACTTTAAAAATAAACTATTTTTTTAAGTTCACTTCCTGCTATCCAAAAGTCTCAATTGTTGCTCATAAAGATTAATAATTAAATATTTAACCAACTTTTCAAAGACATTACAAAATATTGATCTTATATTTTCTAAGCAATTTTAAAAATCCAAATTTTTCTACATTTAAGTTTATAAGTACAGACAATATGGGTACAGATATATTTTATTTTTAATCCTGTAACTTGTTGAAAATTTATTTCTTATGACACTGATTTATATAAAATGAAATGTCTAAAAAAAATTAGTGACTTGAATCTTAGAATGGTCAGAGCAACTCTTAGCTAATTTGAAAAGGGGAGGATATTTTACGTAAGGTTGAGTGATTCTTTTAATAGCATAGCTTCTCTACATCAAAGTCTTGTAGAACATAATAATTTTAACATGATTGTGACTTTCTTTGAACAGGTCCAGTCTATCACAAAGACGTTGCTAAATAATTAGCTATCAACCTTCTTCCATAGCGGCCTTCCCTTGATTACAAGAAAATCAAATCTAGTAATTCTCTAAATTTCACACGAGTGTTCCCTTCTAAGAGAAACTGTCAATTATAACCACTTTAGAATAGAACTGAGAAGGTTATTAAGTATATCAGCTTGAAGTGCTGAACGAAGGCAGGTTCAGTCAAAGATGAGCATTAGACTTTACTTCTGACATAAAAGAGGCTGTTTTTTACTGTTTCTAGTAATTAATTTTTTTAAGTGAGGAAATTTTCTAAGACATAAGTCCATTTACAATTTTTCCAAAGCAAGCTGCATTAGTGAATCACCCAGATGTTATTACATAAAGGTGGTCTGTGAACTGCACTGACATCACATGAGAGCTTGTAAGGAAAGCAGGAGCTCAGACCCACAAAATCAGAATATACATTTTTAGTGAGGATTCCCTAGGCAACCCATAAGCATATTAACATTAGCTGGTGTAGTTAACATTGGTATTTGAAAAAGCTAAAGATTCTGTAGAGTTCCTCAGTCTCTGGCGAGGAAAACCTGCCTTGCTGCAAATGGTTTGTGCTTGCAACTACTCTCTGACTTCTCATAGCAGACAGGTGGGGATTGACTCAACCAGGAACTCTGGAACAGTTCTCAGCACCCAATCAAGTCTTGCACATTAACCACCATGGCACACAGATACCATGTCTATATGTGTTTCATGATAACCTAATTGCAAAGTATTGTTCTGTTGATCTAGATTTTCATGTGAAAGAATAAGAGAAAACTCAAATCTCATGGGTTCAGACAAAATGAAATTGAGGATATCAGCATGAGATTTGGCATTCACTTCAGTTCTTAGAACCCTTCCAAAGCTGAGTGAATAAAATTTATCCCACCACAAAATTAAAGTGAAAGTACAGTTCCTGGGTGGAAATTTTCTTTTTTCAAAGTTCTTGATTTAAAACAAATGTTTTAATTAAAATTAATATTATTTTAATATTATGTGTTAATATTGTAGATACAAAAGACAAATGGTCATACTAAAGAGATTAAACTGTCATAGTCACTGCAGGCAAATTTTACTATACAATTAAACCATTGATAACAAAACCAAAAATGCATTTGATGGATTAAGAAAATGCTGAGCAGCTAGGTGCATTTGTTTCTTTTCCAGAGGACCGAAGTTTGCATCCCAGAAGCCACATCTCAAGTAGATTACAACCTCCTTTAACTCTACCTCCAGAGGAGCCAATGTTCAATTCTTGTCTCTACAGACATGTGAGCACATATATACACATAAACACTCATACATAGACATAAATGAAAAAATATTTTAAAAGACCCAGACCAAACAGCAACTGTTCTGAAACTATGAGGAAACTTTTTTTTCTCCCAATATGGGAAGATGCTCTTTCCAATAACTGTATCATCATATGTCTCTCTTTCTCAGCTAAAATGACCAGAAAAGATATGGGAACTAATTATGGATCCTGTTTGTGTGGAGGAAAGGGGGTGGGGAATGAAGATTCTCCCTCTGGGCATGAGAAATAGCTCATCCATCTCCAAATGTTTGTTTCCTTGATGACAGCAAGAATACAGCCTCATTGCCTGGTCATCCATTATATGGATGACCTGTTACATCCCACCAAGGATTCCCTTTCAAACCTACTGAAAATATTGGTCTCAGATCTTGAGAGCCTTGGCCTTTACAGTTGCTAATGAGAAGATTCAGATCCAGCCCCCTTTATCTTCCTGGGATATAAGATCACCCCTGAGATCAAACAGCTCACTCCCTCCCTACTAGTTAAAGGCTTGTATTCCCTTAATGATCTACAAAAACTCTACAGTCAACTTACTTGGCTCAAGCCTTTCCTCTCCATTCCTCCCACTCTTTGACCTTTTGAGACATGCTTCTGATCCTTCTTCTGGGGTCCAGAAGCACACAGAAATTAGTCCAAAAAATATCCAGCTCTCTCTTCTCCCTCTTACTTGGAAAATATGATCCTGGGACCTTGATCCTTAATATTATCCTTTGGATGGGGGAGGCTTGATTGGCCATCATCTGGCACCAACAAACGGCCCCTTTATTGGTTCCACCCCTCTTGGTCATGTACCCATAAGTTAGCCACAAAGACTGATCGAAGCGCAGAAATATACTAACAAAATCTTTAACGCAGAACAAGAACATCTTTCCCCTCTGTCAGAAATTCAGTTCCTGTTTTGAGATAGTTCCCTCTTCTATATTCTAATGTCAGGATACCCCCAATGACATTGATAACCATCTCCCAGCCCACAAACTTTTGCAATCACTTACCCTCCTGCCCCTAGAGGGAACCCCCTTTTCCAGACCCTCCAGAAACCCCATTCCCCGAGCCACCTTGGTGTTGACTGATGTCAACAAATCCTTTGTGGGGGTAATCCTCAAGAGAACCAATCAACCAGATTCAACTCACAAGTTCCCCAACCTGCACTCAGTCCAGTTGGCAGAATATCTGGCTGTCCTTAAGGCTCTGGAACTCTGTCAACAGGAGCCCCTTAATATCTTCTCTAACAGAAATTATGCTGTACAAATGTTGACCTTGACCTGCCCTTGATCTTCCCTTCTACTACATGATCAGTGCCTTATGAATCATTCTGAATAACAAACAACATCCATGGTTCATCGAGCATGTATTCTCCCAAACAGGGCTCCCTGGTACCATACCAGAATGCACAAGTGGACAAGCTTATTGCCTCAATGGCACTTGCCCTGATAGAACAAACAAGAAGTCTGCATCACAGATTCTACCTATCCTCTTCCAGCCTATTCCCTCTCGTCTCTGAACTGTCCTTGAAACAATATAAACATCTGGCCCATCCCTGTAAATCTTGTGCCTATATAGCACTGTTGGGCAGCCTTCAATGGCAGAGTGTTAATCCTAGGGTACTCATGCCCAACTCTGGCAAATGGATATTACTCATATCCCGAGCATTGATAACCTTAAATATGTCCATGTCATTATTGACACTTATCCCAAATTTGTCTATGCACAGGCTCTCTCAGGGGAAGGAACTACACAGCCATTAACACCACTAAAACTACCATGTTGGTTATGGGGATGTCATGGAGTTTAAGACTGACCCTAGCCCAGCTTACATCTCTGTTCAATTCAGCTCATTCATAGATTCTTGGGTAATTGAACACTCCACAGTGTTTTCTATAATCCACAGAGTCAAGCCATAGTGGAGATATCTAATAGAACCCTCAAAGAATTGATCTTCAAACAAAGATTTATTATGATGCCACCGAAGCCCCATTTGATACTGGGAGAGGTGCTTTTTACAACCAACTTTCTCATCTTTGATATAACCTGGAACTTCCTGCATACACACATTGGAGGTCTCATCCAGCCATGACCTCCCTTCCCCTGGTCTACTTTAGGGGCACTCTTACCTGCAGGTAGCAGGGAAGGAACCACACCCTCTCCTTACCCAGAGCCAAGGGTTTGCTTATGTCTTTCTAGGTACTTTGCAAACATCCATCCAGATTCTGGCTCACAATGTGCACCCAGTGACCGATGGTTGTAAAGAGCCCATCCTGAAGGAGTAGAATGCCCCACTGTAGGAATCACAAAGGCAAATGACAATGGAACTACATGCCAAAAGTTGTAGCACCAACTTCGGGATGTTAAATATGACATCCTCTCTGCCATTTTCATCCCATGATTTGGTTCTCTCCATGCCATCTTCCCTCTAGTCAAGCCAACTATCCAACTGTCATCCTTACAGGTCTGGCTAGTAAGGACTTGCCCTTGAAAAGCCTCCTATGTGACAGAGCAACCCTCCAGGAATACTCACCAGGAAGACAGATAGCCAATCATGGGTAAGACCCCAAGAATTGCCATTACCTAAGACAAGCACCTTTGCTCAATGGCAGGGCAAACAATGGTGGGGCAAAGAATACTGTCTCCCAAGGTCACAATAGATTGAGCAAAAAGGAAGATATAGGGGCATTCATTCCTGCCAAAGGGCCATTAGGGCTCATGGACTGGGCCAGCTTCTTATAATCTGACTACAGAAGTAGTTGTACAGAGAGTTTGGGGGAGTTTGCCCATGGATGAACATCCATTGGCTGCCTTGGAGTTGGTGTGGAGGAACCTGATTGGTCTTCCAAAGCCATGTAATCTGCTGTCTCTTCCTGAATAAATAACTCTGTAGTGCTTACCCTCAGTTTGCTTTCACCTGACTCCTAGTTTGTACTGCTCACCCCCTTGTCTTGAACCCCAGCCCTCACCCACAGGCTGGACCCTCAGGAGGAGGAACAATAATCCAGCAACTGATAGGCACAGATGTAGAGACCTATAGCCAATCATTACATGAATCTCGGGGATAACAAAAGGTAAGAAGAAAGGATTGTATAATCCAGAGAAGGTCAATTCACATCTTTTTTTTTTAAGTTTGTAACAGCTAATTTTATTGCTTCATTCTTATTAGTTATTCATGTCACATATTTTTCCTGCAAGAAGGCAATGACTGAAATACAGGCTTAGAGGAAAATATTGGGGGGGGGGGGAACACGCTATGTTAGGATGCCATTTAATGCAACTTATACTTGATTGGTTAGTTGTTTTAGTTATAATTTCAAGCCTTATAGATACAGAAACTCTACTTTTTCAAAAACAAACACATGTCCTTATGAGACCGTGAAGGAGCCAGTAGGTTTTTAACTGCTGAGCCTTTCACATCTTTTTAAAGAAGAAAATTACCCCCACCCTTGTCCTTTGCCACCTGAAGCAGAAAGGAAACATGGCCCCAAGGTCATGAGAGTCAAGAGTTCCTTTGCCTTTCACTGGCTACAGCACTTGGGAGAGTGGATCCTACACCTCTCCTGGACAGCACCATAGAGTTGATCCTGGTGCTGGCAGTTGCAGGTGAGCTAGCCTCAAGGGTATAATATGAAGAAAAATTTTCCATCCCCTTGCCTGCTACAGCAATCAGGGCGAGTGAGCTCTGCACCTTACCTGAGCAGCACAGTAGCTCTGGACCTGTTGTCATGGGTGGAGGTAAACTGGCAGGCTGATCAGCTCAAATTCCCTCCAGGTCCATATCTAGCCCATCGATAAACTGCTGGAGCACTTGAATGGGGCAGTCCTACAGATTCAAAACTACAGGATGTCCCTGTCACAGGGCAACAAAGGAATATCTGAGAGGAATTCTAGTGAGGTTCCAGTATTGATAGCGTAGGAAAAACTAGAGGCCTTGAACCAAACCAATGACTCATTGCAATGAAAATTAAAGAAATGTGGACAAAATGGTATATATTGTGGGACACACTGTGACACACTACAGCTTCCATAATAGGATTTTGTTTGCTGGGGGGTAGTTTTAAGGGCAGAAGGTGGGCACAAAGAATATGAGTGGGATTGGGGTACATGATGTGAAATGTACAAAGAACAAATAAAAGTTAAAAGGAGGAGGAGGAGAAAAAGAAAAAAAAGGACAAGGAAGAGGAAGAAAATTTAAGAATCTTATTCTCTTCTTTCTTGTAGCGCAGCAATGTCTTTAAACTGGTTTATTTCATCCATGTCATTTTCAGAAAGATCCTTGAAGAACACAAATCCTTTTGTCTCACTTTCCTACTTGAATGCTCCCATGACATGCCAAAGCGTTTAGAATAGTTTCAATTCCTCCATTTGGCACTCATTTTCCTTGAGGATTTCCCATGTCTCCATTTCCTTTACTTCTCTGTACCATCTTTATTCCATCACATATAGATGTCCCCCAAAACGCACATTCTTTGATGCTCCTCTGTACCTATTGTCACCCTACTGCTCATCGCCTCATTTTCTTTGACAAACTCTGACTCATCCTTGTATGTCTATTTCAGCGCCACTGCCTAGAAAAATACCTTTTTATTTTTAAAAAAAAATCCTTCTAATGTGGTGTTCTCGTGGAGTCTATCGTGCCTTTCTCATGAAATTTCTCAGTAGGTAGCCTTTAGGAGCAACTTCCTGGGTGTGCAGCGTGTGAAGCTGCCCGTGCCTATCACACTTTAAGGCTCTCCTGTGACCATTAAAACAGTCTTAATGAATTTCTTTACTTTGCATTTTGTAAATCTAATTCCATTAAAACGTGATATGAGGAGTGCATATTGTTAAGAGTTCTGCTTCAGTTTGCCTACCTGTGATGTCATTGATTACCTGCTATAGGGCATGGCCCTACCCAGGGCTATATGAAAGGGCAGTCCTACCTCATCCCTCCCTCTTACTCTCTATCTATCTATTTATCTATCTATCTATCTATCTATCTATCTATCTATCTATCTACCTATCTATCTAATCTCTCAGGTACCCCTTCTCCCCTTTCCTTCGCTCCCCATGCTCATTTAATAAACTCTACAACATACTATCTGGCATCTGGTACCTTATTGTTTTTATTACTATTACCTTATCTTTTATCTTACTGCCTTATATGTTAAACATAAAATATGTGCATATAGTATATATGAAAAAGTCATATGATGAAGTCTAAACCCTTAATGTGATGCTAGTAGGAATCTAGGCCTTTGGAAAGGAATGAAGAAGGCAAATAAAAGTAGTTGAGCCAGCTTTGTGTGCCATCTCTACTCCTCTGGTAAAAGCAGTATCCTACAAATATATAATTTCAATTATTCTGCATGAGTTAAACAGTATAATATTTGAATTTTAAACTGGCATTACACAGTAGACAGATGACAGAAGTGATGCTAATAATTTAAATTTTACTTTTATTTGCTTAGAATGGTGGTAATAAAAATGCCACTCCAAATTCAGAGGGCAATGTAACCAAAGTGTTTCAAATTTTAGTTCTGTTAAAATTTCCTCACAGGTTTTTTTTTTTCCTCAGTGCTGAAGATCAAAACTGGGACCTCAGGGCAGAGATAAGTGTCTGCCTCACCAGGGGGAAATGATCAACATGTGGGATCCAGAGTCCATGTCAGAAGTAGTCCTTACTCCCCATATTATGGGACCCACAAGGAGACTGTGCTGTCTATCTACTGCATCTGAACAGAGGGACTACTGGGTCCTCACCATGCATGGTGCTTGGTTGGTATATCAGTCTCTGCAGCACATGATGGCAAGGTTGTAGAGAAAAGGAACAGTCCTCCATTGCTGGTGGGAGTGCAAACTTGTACAACCACAAAGATTCTTAAGACGCTCAGTCCTAGAGGAGAGACCCAGCTTCTGATTCCACAGTGCCCCCATGCATTTCAGTCCTTCTCTTTTATGTACATTGCTCTGCGTGTCTGTGTTTCTCTCATGAAAGCCTTTTCTTCGCTGGCTGGTTCTGTCCGTCACATCTTAGATTTTTCTCAGCTATTGCCTGTTGTGCTGAAGCTTTTTCCTGCCTTTCGGTTATTTAGCTGGCAGAGAAAAAGACCCAAACAAGATCTTTGTCCTGTAACAGAATAATGTACAGAAACTAAAAGGGGAAGGTAGAAGGGAATTCTAGGTATAGAGGAAGTGATGGCTGTGGTGTTTCGGGTTTGTTTGTGGTGTTATGTGCTCCTGTGGGTGTGTGCAGAATCACACACGCAGGTTAATATCAGTTACCATCTTCATCTTATTTTTGAGACAAGATCTCTTATTGAGCATGCAGTGCACAACTCAGTTAGGCTGGCATGCCAGTGAATGCCAGGGTCTGCTGTTTCTTAGCTCAGCTCTGAGATTACAGACCCCACCACTACTCTCAACTTCTGTGCAGATGTGGAGGATCCAAACTCACGTCCCCATGTAGGCATGACTGGCAGTGTATCCACTGAAACATCTCTCCCGCTCTCAAAGGCATGTTTTTAGTCTTGTTTAGCCTTTCTGTCTCGCAGCAATTTGTCCAGGGTTTTGTTTAAAAAGAAAATTATCTTAATGATTACACACACAATAGAATGATATGACTAGGCAATTTTATGACTTGAAATGTTTTTTAAAAACTACCCTGTAATAGAACAAAAAGTGCTATCACATCTTTAAATTAATCTCAATGTTTTATTTTTTCAAGAGAAGAATATTTATTAAATTTGTTATTATGGTCCTATGTTGTTTTACTTTAAAATGTCAAGTTAGCATACAAATTAGCAGGTTTCATTACATTTTCATGCATGTAGGACATATTTTTTCTTTGTACTCTTTCTTCTACCTTTCCTTTTTCCTTCTCTTGCTGGTTCCCTTTCTGCCCATCCCAAGTAGCTCCCGTTTCTGATTCTGTGTTATGTGTATTTTGTTGTCCTCCTTTTCCCCTCCCTTAATAGCTCTTCTTCCCTTCTGAGGATTCCTTTCTAACACACACACGGTGTGCACACAGACACACGGTGCATGCATGCACACATACACACACGGTGCACACACGCACACTCACACACATGGTGCACACACACAAATGGTGCACACACACACACACTCAGTACACACACATATCACATACACACACACACATGGTGGCCGCACCTGCATGCACAAATACACACACACACACACACACACACACACACACACACGGTGCACATGCACACATATACACAAATTTAATTTCACATCTGGGAAACAGCACTTTTCTTTCTGAGTGTGGTTTATTTCTCTTTTATATAACTCTTCAAATTCCATCAGTCTTCATGATGATGCCATAATTTCATTTTTCTTCTTGGAGAAAAAAAATCCCATTGTTTCTATGTACTCATTTTCTTTATCCATTCATCTATTGATGAACAACTTAGGCTGTTTCTATTTACTGTGAATAGCACAAGCATGAGCATGAAATGATGGGAGAAGGAATCTCCAACTTCATTGAGATTCTTTCTCAATGAATCTCAATACAGAATAGATTTTTTGTTTTGTTTTGTTTTTCGAGACAGGGTTTCTCTGTGTAGCCTTGACTGTCTTGGACTCACTTTGTAGTCCAAGCTGGCCTCAAACTCACAGTGATCCACCTGCCTCTGCCTCCCGAGTGCTGGGATTAAAGGCGTGCGCCACCACAAATAGAATCTCAATGAAGTTATACTTTGCATTTCCCTGATGCTCAAAGATATTGAATACATTTTAAAATATTCATTTCTCATTGTGTATCTTCTTTGGAGCAGTGACTTATTTTTGGTGTTTAACCTTTGCAGTTCACTCTCTAGGCTGTATGTTCACTCTGCTGATAATTTCCTTTGCTGTGCAGAAGCTTCTTAATTCTGTTGTCAATCACTAATATTATTTCATGTGATACTATAGTTCTTGTCAAAAAGTCTTTCCCTGTGCCTGTATCAAGTATTTTTTACCTTTTTTCCCCCAGCAATTTTGAAGTGTCCGGTCTTACATTAGTGTTTTAAAGTTTGATTTTTGTGCAGAATACGGTATAACTAACCTAATTTCATTCTGCTATATGTGGACGTAGTAGCTTTGCACACACATGGTCCCAAATTGGTGTTGCTGTTTGGAAACATTATGGATCCTATAGGAGGCAGAGCTTCACTGAAGGAAGTGCATCACTGGTGGAGATGTTTGAAAGTTCCCCACTTCCTGTCCTCTCTTTGTGGTTTTTGTGACAACAGAGATATGACCAGCCAGCTTCCTAGCCCACCACCATGCTTTCCCTAACTGTTGCCATACCTTCCTGCATAATGGACTCTATCCCTCTGGAAGTATAAGCCACACGTCAACCATTTCTCCCCTAGGTTCCCTGGGTTACTTTATCTTAACAACAGATAAGTTATGAATACAGTGAAAGTACAGTTTTCTCAGCACCATGTTCAGAAAGTTGTCTTTTTCCAAGTGTGTCTTTGTCAAAATGTAAGTGGCTAGGTTTATTCCCAGGTCTTTTACTCTATCCTGTTACCAAATAATCCTGGATTTCTGCCAAGACCATACAGTTTTTGTTACTATGACATTGTAGTAAAGTTTGAGATCAAGTATTGTAATATATTAAACATTGCTTTTTTCCCACTGGAGTCCTCTGTATATGCATATGAGTTTTAGGGTTGCTTTTTAATGTTTTTACTTATCAGCAACTTTATATCTTATGTAATGAATTTTGTCCTAGGACACTCCTGCACTACCTGAAGGTTTCTTAACAAGTCTTCCCATGCTGTTGTCTAGTTTTGTGAATGATGTAATTGGAATTTTGATAGGAGTTGCATTAAAACTATATATTTCTTTCAGTAATATAAACATTTTATTATTTCAGTTTTGCTATTCCATGAGCTCAGGAGGCCTTTCCATATTCTATTGTCTTATAAAGTTATCACTATAGACAATTTTTACCTCTTTGGGTAGCTTTTTCCTAAGTATGTTTTAAGCTATTGTGAATGGGTTGGTTTTTCTTTTTCTTATTTACTTCCCACCAAAATTTTTGTTAGTTTATACAAAAGCTGCAGGTTTTTATGTCTTGATTTCATAATCTCCTACTTTTAAAAAATGTTTATTCTAAGAATTTTATGAATTGTTTAAAGGATCTTCTAAGTATAGGATCATGCTGTCTGTAAATAGCAGTACCTTTCTTATTTGTATCTTTTGTTTCATTTTCTTGTCTTATTGCTCTAGCTAAGATTTTGAGTCCTGTATTGACCAAAAATACAGAGGCACTCCTGTCTCACTCCTGATTTTAGAAGATATATTTTCAATTTTCTCCATTTAGTTTAATGTTGGCTCTAGGCCTTTTATCATAAAGGGATATTGAACTTTGTCAAAGACCTTTATGGCATCTATTGAGATGATCAGGTGATTTCTCTTCTAATGAATTTATTGCTTTTCATCTGTGAATTCAAACTTAAATCTCTCAAGTGAAAGCAACTTAATCACAGTATATGATCTTCTTAGTGTGTTTTAAAATTTGTTTTGCAGGTGGATTGTCTATAATTTCTATGCCGGTGTTCATTAGAAAGGTTAGACTATAATTATATTTCATTTGTTACGATCCTATTTTAAATGTACAGAACATCTCTATTTATTTTGTTCTTCCACACATGCCAATGTTTTAACAGTTTGTATTATCTTAGTTAGGAAAATAAAAATCAATTTTATTTTTAGTGACATGTAGTATTGCAATCCAGATCATACTAAAAATCAGTCATGCACAGGTGATATAACATTGGGATTAGTCTGATTTTATTCATGCTGTAGGATAGGGATGAGCAACCCTTAAAAGCCCAGGAAGCATGTAATGGTTCATCAGCCAAGCAGCATCCAGATGGTCTTGAGAGCCTGAGACTTCTTCTGGGGCCCCAGGAGGGAGTAGTAGGCTCTTTCTCATGCCTGAGAGGCAAGTAGAAATGTTTCTGCATGTTAACATCTGTCTTTGCTGAGTATCCATGAGAAGTGAACACAGTTCTCTAACATGTAAGTAGTACTGTGTTCCAGGGCTTGCCCCTGAGCTCATACTCCTCTTGTTGTCTACCAGCAAAGTGGGAATACATGTAAGCTATTGCCTTTGATCCCATGGACAATCTCATAAAAAAGAGCTTACGCTGCAGAGTTTCCTCTCTAGGGAGTAAGTAGACTTAGATGAATTCATGAACCCTGCTAATAGGAGGGTGTTAAAGACACAAGTAGTGTCTGTTGTGTACAGGGTGTGCATGCCACAGTTTTGACACAGCAAATGGCTAGCCCAGCAAAAGTATCTTCAGTAGGTAGCAAATATGCATCAGGGAGGGTGCTATGTACTCATCCCTACATAGGTACTGTTTTCCACAATGCTAATAAAGATAACAACCACCCTTGACAGTCTTTGTCCTTCTTAGGTTGATGACGGCATGGATGACAATCAGAGAAGGCTGAGGTCGTTGCTTCAGGAACAGCTACAACTATCTCTTGAAGCCAAAGCATTGGAGGATTTGGAAAGGAGATGTAAGCCTAACTTCTCTGACCTTGAGCCATCGGTAGGAAGTCTTTTTCCCCAAGCTTCAAACAAAGCATGACAGGGGGCAAGTTTGTTCCTCACAGAGATAATGCAGCAACTATTTGGAAACTTAGAGTAGCAGCTTCTGAGAGCCACGAGTCATGGTAGTTATAAGAAAAATACTGGAAGAATTATTGGCTATATACCATAGTACCAATACCAGGATAGGACAAGACTAAGTACTAGTACATACTTCTTAGCCTCCATACACCCATCTTTCCCCTATCCAAAGTAATTGTTTCATGGGATTGAGAAAAAATCATATAAAAGAGTTTATATATACAGTTTGGTTAGAGAAACAAAACACGTATGGAACAAAAATGAAGTTTCATTTGACATAACATACTAAAGACAAGTATTTCTGTTCCCTTTAAAATTTTATATGAGAAATTAAAGTGAACTGGAAAACCAAGAGAGGAGTCTTCTTAAAGCAGTGGTTCTTGTTCTTCCTAATGTTGTGACCCTTTCATGCACTTCCTCATATTGTGGTGGCCTCCAACCATAAAATTCTTTTGTTGCTACTTCCTACCTGTAGACTACTGTTATGAATCATAACATAAATATATGATATGCAGGATATAAGATATATAACCCCTGTGAAAGAGTCATTTGATCCTCAAAGAGATCTTCACCCACAGTTGAAAACTGCTGTCTTAGAATCTATTAGGCGTGTTTAAAGAGGAGAGACTTGGTTCACTCAACAGAAGAATGAGTCCAAAGAGAGTTATGGATAGTGCTATCTTTGTGATAGGTTTATATCTTGTAGTATTAAGGCTATTTTTGTAAAAAAAAAAAAAAGTGTTTGTTTTCCTTAGTACTTCTGTTAACCCAGCTATCACACAGATAGAGACTGTTTTATATTTGTTTAAGTGAGTTTCTCAGCACAAGAACTGAGCAGTTATTACATTATTTTTACCCTCTAAACTAATCTGGTTTCCTCCCAGTTTACATCCCAGAGAACATCACATGCTGCAGGGAGAAGGGTGGGGATACGGGAATAGAGAGAAAGGGAAGGATTAAAAAAAGGGGGGGAGGGTGGCAGAGCCCAAGGGTCTGGATTATATAGTAAAGGGTTTCTGGAAGAAGGGAAGCCCCACCCCTAGGTAGAGGGCAGGGTATGCCAACCACACCCTGCAGCAGAACCTAATATCCCAGCCTTTTGTTGATAATAAATGGAGAATAGGCAAATAAATCATCTTTGGCTGCTTCCAGCTGACATTCAGGAGTTGATTTGGGGTGTGGGGTATAGTGCAGAAGGCTGGAATGTTGGCCAAGCCTGGGAAGAGCAGGCTGTTGTACTTGATGTTCACAAGTGTAAGACCATCTGCAACTAGGAAACTGCATGCCCACCTGATGCAGCCTGTGAGATTTAGGTCTGAGCACCTCAGTTCTGGATGCAGAACCTGGCAGGATGCTGTAACACGTATACGTTATGGCCAGATTACGTTAGGGAGTTTAGGGAGAGAAATATTTTTTTCTTAAGTGCGTATTGAAACTTTTAGGCCCATGGTCTTGGTAACTGGGAGAGGAAAGTCCAAAACTATGGAATGGGGGAGGCATCCCAGCTTCTGAAATAGGAAATAGGAAACTTAGGCTGTGGATTGACAGTGGTACTTATCTGGAGTATGAACCGTGGGTTTGAGTGCATCTCCTGAAGCTTTCAAGAATCTTTTCAAGTTCACAAAAAGAGATGAATTAGCTATGTAGACAATTTAAAATCTGATCAAGGTTAAAGCTTTGAACAGTCTTAATACAACAGTATCATAGTGGGGGGGGGAGAGTTTTTATATACCTTAAATCACTTTTTTCTAATACCAACCTTAAAACACCTTCTCAGACCCTGAAACACTTTCTTAGATCCTCAAACCTTATATAAACTTCACACTTTTCTGACAAGGAAGCTTAAGCCTTGGTTTTTGTTGTTAAACTGATCTTCAAACCCAACAGAGACCCAAGAAAGATAAATTTTCCTAGGAAGAGTAATCTAAGTGGCTTATGTATTGATTAAGACGACTAAGGTTAACCCGTTATCCAGATGGCCTTCCCACTGGGCTCCTGTGGTGTTGATGGGCAGAGGTCCTAGAACAGCATCAGTTTTCAGCTTCCAGACCCAGCTTTTCTGTGAAGATGGAACTTGGGAAACTGACTGACCTCGTTTTGTCTAGACAAAACGGGGCAGTCAACTCTCTGGGTGTCATGTTTGTCCACATTTCACATAGGGCCTTCGTAACAGCCAAGTTGGAGTCGGGGCAGTCTTTCCGAATATCACAATCCAGGGGTACAATCCATTGTACCCAAATCTTCTTGAAGACCTTGAGTCACTAATAGAAGTTGGAGTCTCGTTCATAATAAGCTTTAAAAAAAAAAAGATTTTGTTTATTTGTTATTAAGAATCCGGTGCTCTGCCTGCATATACACCTGCGTGCCAGAAGAGGGCATCAGATCACATTATAGATTGTTGTGAGCCACCATATGTTTGCTGGGAATTGAACTCAGGACCTCTGGAAGAGTGGCTAGTGTTCTTAACCACTGAGCCATTTATCCAACCCCCATAATAAGTTTTTTTTTAATTAAGCATTTAAATGTACTTATTCTACAGGCTTTCTGACAAGTTTGAGGACCATCATCTATTAAGTTTAGCTAAACTAAACAAACTTTAGTTACCCATCCCTAAGCTTAACCTTGAAAACATAAAACAAGAGCCTAGGTAAAGCTTCATGCTGCATCATCTGTTAGCATGACATTAACTATATAGACAAACAAATCTTAAAAAACAGAAGTTATACTTGACATTCATTAAGGTGTTGAATGGGTCAGGCAGCCCTCAATAAAGATGAAGGCAAAATACATGGCTCTCCCACTACAGAGATGACTGCTAGTCATGTGACTGCCGTAAGTTAAGATGAGGATAAAGCCTTGGCTCTACCCCCTTTACCCCAAAGTCAACACAGCTATAGGCCACATGTTGTAAACAAGTGGCTGCTGGCGATCATCTTGAGTCATCACCAGACCACTGCTACCACCCACCAAGACAGTGCAAGAGTGTTGGGTAGAGTGGAATGGGGGTACGCAGGACCTGGAGCCCCGCATGCAGAAAGCAGCTGTAGGAAGCAGAGGAGGAGGAGGGATAAGAGTGTGCTTTAAAAAACCCAGACAGATGCAGTTTGAAAAAAATTCATGCAGACACCCAGTGGCAACCATCTCTCCCAGAATCTCAAGATTATACAATTGGCATTGCAAGTCAATAATCTGGGATCAGACAGGTTTTTTTTTTGTTTTGTTTTGTTTGTTTATTTGCTTGTTTGCTTGCTTGTTTTTTAAGGGTGTGGGCAGTGATAACCTATAGTCAGACGTCTCCGAACTGCAAGCCTCTGTGCAGTTTTGGATGGACGACATTCTTAGAGGGAGTCCAAGGAGTCATGGTCCCTGAAGAGGCATCTAATAACTCTTGTCTTCAGCTGGCAGACAGCTCACTCACCAAGGGCAAAGTTGTGTCAGGCAGAGAGGGAGGTGGGAGGAGAGAGGCATCCCCATGTGACCCCGAGTCATCACCAGGCTGTATTCTCAAATTCTCTTGGGTTTAAAGATGATCAATCAGAGCAGATGAAGAATGATGAGGTGAAGAGAGCAGCCCCACAAGTTTGGCCTGCGAGGATGGATGGTGCTCAACTTCCCTGAGTCATGACACCGGATAACTGATTAAAACGGGATGAGCTAATGGCAAGATGCAGCTGCACTGGAGGGGAAAGGGGAGAGAAAGGTGTGCCCTGGGGTTGGAGAGGGGAGAGGGAAAGAGAGAGAGTGAGGGAAAGAGGAAAAAGAGTTGGTGTAATCAAAATGTCTGGATTATATAATGAAGGGTCTCAGGAAAAGGGGAAGCCCACCCTAGGTAGAGGGCAGGGTATGCGAGGCATGCCCTGCAGCAGGGCCTAACACTAAGCACTAAACAAAACAAGGAACTAGGTTCTCCTTCAGAACCTCAGGAGGAACGACTTTGCTCAAAATATCTTAACCTTAGCCTAGTCAGACCAATCTTTGGTATACGACCTCAAAAAGTATAAGAGAATGAATTTATATGATTTGTGAGTCACTGGGTATACATTTTTTTTTTACATCAGCAATGGAAACTTCCTATAGGTGGTAGGAAGCTAGGCAGCTGTAGACAGAACCCTTAATGATCACAGGGGCTGTGCCAAGAAAAGCAAATGTAGCAAGCATATGGTAGGTAATGGCGTGACTTTCATGGATCACAGTTGGGTATTCAAAATGACAATCCCTGGAGAGTGAAGACTCAGATGAGCTCATTCTACTGCACCATGAAGAGAGTTCTCAATTGCCAGCAGGTTTCTCTCTCAGCCTGGAAACTGGAAGTCTGAGATGAAGGTGCTGGCACAGTTGGTTTCTGATGAGTCTTGGTTTGTGTGCAGTGGCTTCTTACTGTGTTCTGACCCATCTTCCATTCCTAAAAAGAAAAATTGCTCTTGTCTCCTCTTCTTATACAGACAGACACCAGACTAGAGCAATGCCCTGAAAGGCACATTTAACCTTAATTATGTGTTTAATATTGTTTCCAAATACAGTTATATTAATATCTATGGCTTTTACATACAAATTGGAGAAGGAGCACAGCTGATTTACTAAGACAAGATGGTATAGGCCTGTGCATTCAGGATTAATGACATTATATATATATATCACTGTGTAAAGATAATATCAAGAAGCATTATGAAAAATACTCTCAGAATATCTTTTAAGTTTTGTGTGCTCTTTAAACTTTCTTAATTACACAGTCTGCCCAGGAACTCATCCATCTGATTTAATCAGTTTTTATGCTATGGTCTGTCTTTCACTCACTTGTATGAAATACTAATTACAGAAAGTACAATGGAAAATTCATTAAAGAAACAGACATCTTGCCAGGGGCCTGCTAACAGTAGATTCACAGACTGGAATTGGTCTCAGGCAGGGCATGGACGTTACCATCCCAGCTACAGAAAGTGCCTCAGGAGCTGTTTAATTGCCACCTACCAGAGATTTAGTCTTCTATTTCTCATATAACGTCAGCAGAGGCGACATCCTGCACTTGCAGCACCGCACTCCTTCATTAGCTTGCTCTGACTCATCCTCCTCACATTCTACCCCCAGATAAACTTTCCACTGAGTGATTTATCTTTCCTTGTATCCAGTAGCAAAGAAGCCACTGCCTTCTTTCTTCCTGATTTCATACCACATAATTACTTATTGTCTCATTTGTGCATGGACATTGATATAGACTGCTTTAATCAGATGCCCCTAGTGATCCAACTAAGCAGACGTCATTCCTCTGGATTACTAGAGAAATCAAGTGGTTCAATGGCTCAGCACTGATGCTAAGTAACTCCAACAGGCATCAGTAGAGGGCTGGGGCAGGGGGAGCAGAGAGAAAAGAAAAGCCAGAGGTTCCTGCCCTGGAGGTTATCCTATGAATCTACATTGTTATAAAAATGTGTACAGTCCTCAGGGTAAGAATTGTTTGGAAGCACTTCTCAGATGTAACAAAACTGCTGTGCTATTCTATAAATAGTGTCTAGCTCCTGTGCCTAATGAGATCTTACAGTCGCCCTAAAGGAAAATGTTTTCCGTCTTTACTGTCAATTTCCTGTTCTTCCTAAGCATAAGAAGAATCATCTCGAGAGAAGCATGGGAGAATAGCAAAGTAGAAGGATCCAGAGGGTCCTAGAAACTTACAAGTAGAACATTATGGTAGGCAGATTTGGGCCCAGGGGTCCCGCTCAAACTAAGGCACCAGCCAAGGACAATACAGGAGGTAAACTTTAAACCCCTACCCACATCTAGCCAATGGTCAGAACATTCTCCACAGTTGAGTGGAGAGTGGGATATGACTTTCTCACATACTCTGGTGCCTCATATTTGACCATGTCCCCTGGAGGGGGAGACCTGGTGGCACTCAGAGGAAGGATAGCAGGTTACCAAGAAGAGACTTGGTACCCTATGAGCATATACAGGGGGAGGAAATCCCCCTCAGTCACAGACATAGGGGAGGTGAGTAAGGGGAAAATGGGAGGGAGGGAAGAATGGGAGGATACAAGGGATGGGATAACCATTGAGATGTAACAAGAATAAATTAATAATAAAAAGAAGAAGAAGAAGAAGAAGAAGAAGAAGAAGAAGAAGAAGAAGAAGAAGAAGAAGAAGAAGAAGAAGAATCTCTACCTTTCTTTCATAATTCCTTTCTATCCAAGTTGGGACATGACCAGGAGAGAGCACTGTCATTTTTCATTCATTCTAGCACTAGGAGAAAACTACTTTTCCCATGTTACTTTGCCTGTAGGACGCAGCCTTCCTCTTTTTGACAAGAGATTCAGTGGCTTATCTATGTTCTTTCTTCTCGGTGATCTCTAAATTGGGCCACAGGGAACACATGCTGCAAGGCTAATCAGTAAACATTGTTCTTTCTGTTGTTCTTTCAGAAAAATGAAAAGTAATAACCACGATAGACTGTAACTCTTAGCTATTCCTGCCACCTTTTTTCTCAATGTATTGAAGGTTTGACTCAAGTTCGATAAGGGGTTCTGTTATTACTGAAGCCATGCATCAAAAAAGAAAAAGTGTTATGATGACTGGGAAAGGAGTAACACATATTAAGTGCCTTTTGGTTTTCTTGTTTACTTTCCTAGATGCCTAGAAAACACACAGAAAGTTTATATAGCTGTTGTACCCAAGGGTAGAAAGTCTAGGACATAGCCTCAGTCAATCAAAACATATGGACGGTGAGTTCAGAGACAGAGAAAACCAGTGCGAAAGGCAGGAAAACAGAAGTACGCATCCTCAAATGAAGGGATGGGTGTGGAAGGGAGCTAAAAAGAACAAATGGCTTCTGCTGACCTCCTCACAAGACTTCCAAGGACTAGAGTTGTGTTCCTGCCCAAGGATCTCTCCATCCTGTCCTGGCCACCTATGATTCTTGTTTTCCTCCCCTTCTCTGCATATCCTTTCTATGCACCTAACCCTCCTAGTAAACCTGAACCTGAAAGAGGCTTATGCATATTTATTTAAAGAAAAGCTTCTCAGGCTTCGGAAGTATAGTAGTTATAGAGACAAGAACAGCAGTTCACTCATTAACTTATGTCCAGGTAACAAGAGAAGATTTTATTCTGAAGTGGTCCTAGAGAGAGGGCCCCAGTTACGATACCTGCTTTCCTTCTGTGCCCTCTCTCCCACCTGCTTTTCTTCTGCTTCAGGCAGCCGCCTTCTGTTTCCCCTTCTACATTTCATATAACATTTGCCCCTCTCTTCCCTTCTAGCTTTCTCTCTAATGCTCGCTTATTCAAACACCCCTTTCCACACTCCTGTACTGTCTCTCTCCCCTCCTCTTCCTCCCACTCCCCTGGATGCCTCTACTACCATCTGCCTTCCATTACTGTTTGACTACCACTTCTCAAAGACCATAAAATAGAAAGCAGATTTTAACAGAATATATTCTGTTTAGCACATCTTGTTTTCTCATTCGTTTAGTAGGTGATGAGCAGTTCACATTTTTAATAGTTAAAAGGAAATGCCTAATGGCTATATTTTTCTGTTATGTTCCTTAATGGGTTGTTTTCTCTAAGATCTCAGAGCAAGTAAAGGTTTCTACTCCCAAGACTACACATACAAAGTTACTAAGGAAACAATAGATTTTCTGATCTGTTTATATTTGGAAAGATTTTTTTTTAAATCTCCATGATGTTTATTTAAACTGAGAAGATAAGGAAACAAACAATTGATTATGTATCAAATTAGATTGTTAATCCAAAAGGCACAAAGCTGTTAGTACAGAGACGGTTGTCATTTCAGCTTATTTTTCTGAATATTCTCTCTCTCTCTCTCTCTCTCTCTCTCTCTCTCTCTCTCTCTCTCTCTCTCTCTCTCTCTCTCTCTCTCTCCCAACTCACCCTGCCCCAAGCCTTAAAGCTGACAAATTAGTTTTTCTATATTATATAATAGCACATTTTTTTCTAAATCTGAAAATAAAATTTCAGAATTTATTTTCACAGACCAAGGCAAAACCTTATCATAATTTTGTCAGCCTGTCAAATGATCAAAACGTATGCATATTTGATGTCATCAGAGAAGCTACCCAGTTTTGGGTAAGTACTGTGATGGATGATAAGCGTTCTGTTTTGTCCAAGAGCATAGTCAGTTGCCATCTAGTGTCTTAACAAAGAAACTACAGTTAATGGCCCCTGGAGGCAAAGTCTTCAGGTCCTCTGAACTGGAATGGCTTCAGCCTCCTCTGTGTGTTAAGAATCTCTCTATAATGGGCTACTAGATCTTTCTCATTCACCCTGAGAAGCAAAGTTTCAACTGCCACAATCAGGTAGTGTTCCCCTGACCAACATGCAAGAACATCAGAGGAAGGATAGCAGGTTACCAAAAAGAGACTTGATAACCTATGAGCATATACAGGGGGAGGAAATCCCCCTCAGGAACAGCCATAGGGGAAGGGAATAAGGGGAAAATGGGAGGGAGGGAAGAATGGGAGGATACAAGGGATGGGATAACCATTGAGATGTAACAAGAGTAAATTAATAAAAAATTTAAAAAAAAAAAAGAAATGCTCTGGTTTCAGACTTTGGTAGAGCACAGGGGTGGGGGGTGGGGGGGCAGGTGTGTGTGTCTCAGAAACAGATGAAACACAGTGACAGAGGAGAATACGCATTCGTTAGGCCAGACTGGTGAATCAACAATCATTATGACCTTAATGGCTCTTCCACTGTACACTTTGCAAATTGTTGTGTCTGCTACCACAGGCACTGTGATGGAGAAGTGACTACTAGACAAGAATCCTGCTTAGCTTCATCCTCTAGAGAGGAAGACACAGAAGGAACAAATCCATGTTAAGATGAATATTACAAAACCAAGCAGAGTCATGAAGTAAACATATTGGGGAAGACCACTTTGTTCAATGTGCACAGGAAAAGTCTTTTCTTAAAAGGTGAAATTTCAGCTCCAGCTAATGCCCCATGGAGTGAGACTCAACACCAAAAATATGTCAAAAATAGCTGGGAGAGTCATTCTGCATAGAGAGATCAGCAGGCAAATACCTGCGTGTCCCTGTGAACAAGAGCCAGAAAAAGAGGGGAATGAAGCTGAGGTGCTTTAAATGACAGCGGAGCAATGTTTGTCCCTAAATACTGTGGATTAAGGACATGAAAAGAAAGGTCATTTTCCCCTTAGGCATTTAAACTTTAAAAATTAATGCATAGTATATCACATATTTATTGGAATTCCCCTGGGTACAAAAAGTGCAGAAATTCAGATTAAAACAACTTACCAGGAATCAAAATTGTGGTGCAGAACCCTTGTTGAGTTATTTAGCTGGAAAGGACATAAGTGTATCTAGGGATGCTAGGACCTGGGGCTCCTTTACTGGCTTCCTTCTGTGCTGCTTTTCATTTGTTGGATTCAGTCCCTTTTACCACTTGGCTAAAACTATTGCTGCTCCCAATTCTTAACTTACATACAGCACTCCAATGGAAGGAATAAGGCTTCTTTCTGCTTTGATCAATTGAAGGGACTCACTGGGCTTCTTCTCAGACCATCCACCCTGGTCTGTCCTAAGACGCATGCACAGCCTATCCACCAAATGAGACGATCATTTAAGAGAGAAGAAAGAAAATGTGTTTTATTATATTTCTACTATCCAAATAATGTGTCCTTTTCAAGAAGTCTTATATATTAAAATATAGAAAAATAAAAGTCACCAAGACTTTTGATTCTTATGTAATGGCTGTCTAGGGCAATGGTGAATCATAGCTATTGGCCCCTTTAGTAGCCCATATAAACCACCCACTTACTCTGGTCTTGGTTCCTTCCTTGTTATTTCAACATAATAAATATATACATTTTTTATACTTTTGAAGCTTGCACTCGATGAAGATTTGAGAGATCTTCTGTGCAGTGGAGGTATCACCATCACTCTTGTGTTTCCATGTCTCACACTGTTGCTGTCTCATATCAGCCTCACTAAGATTTGGACTACTCATATGGTTGACAGTAAATTATAATTTTCTTCATTGACTGTTGCTGTTGGCAAGTACTGAATTTGGCTTCCTTACCAATCATGTTGCAGGAAAATTTACTTATGACTCTCTAAAGACCCACAAAGTATCCGCTTGCTGAGTACTTGTTATTGAAAAATAGCATGCTTTTTTGGCATTTTACAACAGCTCTAGACTCTCTCTCTCTCTCTCTCTCTCTCTCTCTCTCTCTCTCTCTCTCTCTCTCTCTTTCTCCCCCCCTCTCTCTGTGTGTGTGTGTGTGTGTGTGTGTGTGTGTGTGTGTGATTCTTAGCTTCCTTGGAGAAGGTTTTATATTTGATTAGATTGCTTTTAACATAAAAAGTAATATCCAACCATACAGAAAATCAATTCAATACTGGATAAAACTATGAATAGCAATAATATTCAAAAGGAAAATCTTAAGCACTTCTCTAGACTCTGTGGGCTATCTTTAAACATTTTCTTCCATTTATTCACTTATTGACTTAATTAATATGTGCTGAACACTTACAAAATGCTGTGCGTTGAGAAAGAAGACAGATGGAGGCCAAATACTTATAATGGTCACTACTGGTCACACTACAGTGTAATCACTTCATTTCCGTTATTTAAATTTAACTTTGTCACATACTGAATGAGATAATAAACAATATGTGGGCCCTGTCTTTAAAAGCTTAGAAATGTGGGACTGGAGCAAATGGAAGCTGTATACAGACAGTTGTGTTCAGCACCGTGTGGCGGTTTTTAAACAACGAACTGTAACAGCGTGGTCCGGCGCTTTGTGTTTGATTGTTAACTACGTTGTTTCCCCGAGGTCGGCTTGCTGTCTTTTATGAGCAGACGCTCACATACCTCAAGTACTGCTGTGTAACCTTGACTCCCTAGTTGGCTGAATAAAAGGCCTACACCTGGGTAGGGCAGACAAAAAGGGCAGAGGGAAGATTCAAGGGCTTTGGAGACAGAAGCATCTTGGCTAAAAGAGCGGTACAAAAGACAGCTACTGCGATAGAGGAAGGAAGCAGAGCCACCCTGATGGTTAGTGTGGAGAGAAGCATGTGGCCAGATCTGTATAGATGGAGCAAAGAGCTCCAGATGGAGAACAGTAGCAAGGGTTTGGGTTATGTATGGGAGGTAGCCCAGACAGGAAGGATTACAGCAATGGCCTGGGATGGGGGCTGGTATAATGGAAGGTAGAAAGTAGACTTATCAGCTGAGCCCCCAAGAAAGCCTACCTTCCCATGATGTAAAGAAGACATTTTATTAATAAGAAATGTTATTTACAGGACTTTCATGACCAGGTCTTTGTTAAGCATTGTTTGGGACTCTGCTTTTACGACTCTATCTAGTTGTGGGTTGGTAAATTTTTTTCATGATTATAATCTCTTCATCTGCTAGTACAGCTGTGTTTTCAAGCTTTTGTGAAATGCAGATAAAGCTGATGCAATGGGAGAAATTCAGAATTACCTCTGAAATGCTCAATATAACGTTCATTATATCATTTTTGGGACCATCCTGATGGAGCGTACTAAAAATAAACTCTGTTGGGACTTACACAGATACCCACAATGCAGCAGTTCCTTATATGATTCTATACTTTTCATTTTTGACGATTTTATACATGTATAAATGTATTTTGGTCATTTTCAACTCCTACTACCCTCTCTAATCCATAACACTGTTGGGCTGAACAGACTTTTCCCAATAAGCAACCCCCCCCTTTACATTATTTTGTTTCTTTTGTTTATGTCCACAACTGAGTTTAATTAGAGCTCCTGGAATGAGCAGGCATAAGGAATTATCCACAAAAGCTTCAGCATTAAATCTAAACTTACCTGTTTTTTTTACTGTGTTATTCCTTCAATCTAAGTATAACGTATACAGAATATATATATTATATATATACACAATACACTACATATATATTCCTGTTACTGTATACATAACGTTTCATATGGGTAGCCAGTCATTGTAGGATCTTTTCACAATTATCCCATGCATTTTCCTGTGTATTTATAATGCCACCACTGTCATATATTAACATCTCAGGGCATATTTCTGCATTCTATTCTCCTCACTGGCCAGTTTCTATCCCTGTGCAAGACTACACTGCCTTACCTAATACAATTTTAAAGTTCATCTTGCTCACTGGTGAGTGACCCCTCTTCCATCTTGTTCTTCCCTTTCATAATTGTATAAGCTAGTTTAAGCTTGTCAAGTTTTTAAAAAAACTCAATTGAGGTTATAATTTGAATTAATTGCATTAGAAGAAATTAATTTGAAGACGAATGACAGCTTTACAATATTGAGTCTTCTTATTCTTGAACATGATTTCATCTCTTCCCTTCATTTGGGTGTTCTCAAATGACTCTTCATGAACTTTCATATTTTTTCATAATTGCATCTTCATAATAGCTTGACTTATTGCCAGGAACTTTGTATTGTTCTCACTATGACTTACACTATCTACATTTTATGTTTAAATCCTCATAGTCTTACGAGTTAGCCACTGTCTATTATTGTGTCCATACTATAATTAAACTAATGTTCAGAAAGATGAAGTCTGAGAATGGAGTTCAGCATAATAGAATGCTTGCTAGCATTTACAGGGCTCTAGGTTCAGTCCCCTGTTCCACGAGATGGGTCCCTAGGTGTCTCTGGCCTGCGCACTGGTCCAGCCTGTTTGCTGATCCTCTTCCCAATTCACATGCGCTCAAGCCCGGTCTGAACCTGCTGCTCCTCTCTGTCCTCTCCGTCTGCCTGTCTCTCACATGCAAGGGGTAGTCTCCTTCTCCCATTGAGGGTCGATTAGAAACACAATAGTCCAGGTGGAGTCCCCAGGTCAGCTTCCTGAATTCCAGGCCCAGGATGGCTACACCCAGTCTATCTCAAGGTTAATATTAGGGAGTAACCCTGGTCTCTCCAAGGGCAAAGCTTGCCAAAACTGCTTTCACCTGTGACAAAGCTTACAATCCATCCCACAGTCCCCAGTACTAGAGGAGGAGGAAGGTTTGTGTAATTTGAGTTATTTTTCTCATGCCATTAGTAGCTCACGAGGGTTATGAGACATGACACAGAGCAAGTGAGCTTCACATCCAGGGCCCTTACACTCCAGTTTGTACTCTGTTACTTGATGGTTTTCTTTATTGGTATAATTTTTCTTTTTTTTTCAACAAAACAACTTAAGGTACAGATAAATGGCAGGAATTGCATATATTTCTGTGGTTTAAAAAAAAAAAAACAACAACACTAAAAATAGTATCTCCCAAGTATTATGTCTCTATATAAACTGGAGGAACTCTGTGAAAATGTGTATCTTAATCTCATAGGTCTGGGGTGGAGTTTGAAGCCATTTGGAGATTCTTAAATGTTGCTCCAGTAACTTCTAAACTTTTTCATAATTGTGTGGCTCTTGTTATGTTTGATACTAGCCACTTTACATAATTTAATGTTGGGTTTCTTAGATGTTATGTTTAAGCCACAACTCTATTGACTGATCATGATAAAAACAAGAGTAGTAGTGATGCAAATGTGTAAGGAGAAATCTCAGGCATCCTCAACCCCACAGAACTACAGACAACTAGGGAATGCTGAGAATGAGAGAAATAATTTGCCCCAAAGAAAAGTACAATGAATGGTTACCCAAAACTGAATGATACAAGTAACGTTACATGGACTAAGACAGAGCAAGCTAAACTTTTGCATTTGAGAATACACACCAACACACAGATACACACATGCACATGTGCACAGACAGACAGACCTACACACACACACACACACACACACACACGCACACACACATTGACACACACACACATAGCTCCAACAATAATTAAAGAGGTCATAACTTTCAAAGAGAGCAAGGAGAAGGAAAAGAAAGGGAAATTATAATATCATGCTATAATCACACAAAAAAAATAGAAACAGGTGTTTTGGTTGTTTGTTGTGTGTTGGCTGGCTGGTTGGTTGGTTGGTTGGTTGGTTTTTCACTCTGTGTAGCCTTGGCTATCCTGGACTCGGTTTGTAGACCAGGCTGGCCTTGAACTCACAGCGATTCGTTTGCCTCTGCCTTCTGAGTGCTGGGATTAAAGGTGTGCACCACCACGCCTGGCTTCTTTTCTTTTCTTTTCTTTTCTTTTCTTTTCTTTTCTTTTCTTTTTTCAGATTTTTTTAAATGAAGAAGGAGGCAGAAGAAGAAGGAATGAGATGGAGGAAAAGGAAGAAGGAGCACAAGGAGCAGCAGCAGCACTCTAACAATGATTGAGGAGAAATTCCACCAGGTGGCAGCAAAAGTTCTTTATTTTATCTCCCTTTTTCTTTCCTGCAGCTTTGTGGGTGAAAGGCTAGCAAGCGCAAATAGACGACTGACTGGCTGGTTATACCAGCGGCAGGACTTCGGGCCCCACGCTCTTTCTTGCCGTCCCCTGTAGGCCTGCCCACAAAAGCACTGGTGGTAACAGTGGGTTTTCATTCTGGCTGCTACATAAATGCTCATAGCTTCCCCAGAAACCTTGCCAAGAGGCTTGAAAAGGAAAAGGGAGAGTGAGAATTTCCAGCTTGTTTTCTTGTCCTGGTGATTATAACAGGTGCCTAACCAAGAAAGGAAGGTTTGATATGAAACGTTTGACTGGAGATGAAAAGAGCAAACAAGTCGTTCACTCTAGGCTCACGAGTGCTGCTTAAGCAAAGAAAGCTGCAGTCCTGTCCCAGATTCGGGAACCCAAGCCTGATGGAGACCCCATAGCCCAGCAGCCTGCTTCACCAATTCAGGGTTAGAGTTAGGGTTAGGGGTGAATATTCAGGACATTCAAGCCTGTTTCAGAGGACTATCAGCTTCGCCAAGAGCCCAGCAGCCCTGTCTTGGATTTTGGACTCCCTAGCTGGTTTCAGGGGACCTTTACCTTTGCCACAGAGCCCAGCAGCCCTGTTCCTGGATTCAGGAAAGCAATTGTGATGCAGAGGACCATCAGCTTCATTCCAGAGGTCAGGATGGGTGTTCCCAGCCACACCACACTGTCCTTCTTTCTCAATTTTTCATTTTAGTAGCAATATTAAAAAGTGTGTTTTTTAATCATAAAGGGAACACATCATTTTTAAATCTTTGTCATTCTAAGCTTGGTCAGGTGAAGACACTCCAGTACCAGTAATGAGTTAACTGTGCTGTTGGGATGAATCTCCAGCATAAGCCTGTATATGAGGAGGCTCCAGCACTGGACTTGTTGACTTCAGCATCATCCTGCTGTACCTCTCTCCTACTGGTGCGTATACCCCAGGGATGTCCCCCAAAGGCACTAGCACAGTCGAGAGAAGTTCTTCATAATGCAGTCGTGTGGAGAGAGTAGAACAAAAAAACACAGCACAGGCCATGATCACTAATGCAGAGGGAGATCTCACCCAGTTCCAATGCTTGGGGCTCCGATAGGCAGACCCCTGAGCCTGAGGGGCTGCGGAAGAGTATGACTCTGAATAAAGAACCAAGATGTTAACAGTCTTGTTGCTTAAAGGTCCCTGCTTTTGCATGTATTCTTGGAAAAAGTAGGATATACACCACAGCTCTCTACCAGGACACATGTCAGTGTTCGCTCCCCAGTCTCCAGGTATTTTGTCCTCACCTATATCTCCAGAAGGTGCTCCTCTTAGCCCATAAGTGATCTTCCACTGAGTAGTGTCCTATGAGACTTCCTCCCTAGCCCTGCTTCCATTACAAAGTCCTTTGCAAGAGTCAGACAGAGGAAGTTTCCAGAGGTAGGACTTTGTATTATTACCACCCCTCAAAGCCAGAGGCTCCACCCGTGCTGATGGAACTTGAACTCTGTTGTTGGTCAGCTTGACTATATCGGATACTTAATCCTCCCTAATGTTCTGTGCGGTATCCTTTACAAATAAGTAAAGAGCAGCATGGGATTGGCCAAGTCACTTCAAAATAATGTACTTACTAATTGTATAGTACAATATAAATATGTGACTGAAGTTCTGGCCCCAATATATGAGCTTTTAGACACATAAAATTCATACATAAAATTCATTAAGTGTGTCTTAAATTAATTGTGAAAAAAGTTATACTTTGGAAGATAGCATGAGAAATAAGAATTCGGTCATCCAAAGACCAGTTTCTGCCCCAAAGAATGAGACAGACTTTGGCATTCTGCTCTAGGCCACAAGGTTCTGTTCTCTGCATGTGAAAGGTGGAGCTCTTAGCACACCCCGGGGTGTGGTGCCTTGCCAGCTGGAACTACAGCTGCCTCTCCTTGGCACTGCTTTGACCACACCTCTCATCAAACTCCACCTTCTCACTCTGATGTACTTCTGCCACAACTTGAGTCACAGGTTGATACATTGAGGTACTTTACCACTGTGAATCACTTTGTAGACTAAGGATGCCTCTAAAAGACATTTCTCCAACTTGCCATATAATAACTCTACGTTAATCTTTAGATCACCGACTCCCTGGGAATCTACTAAAAACTACCTATCCTACACACACACACACACATACACACACACACACACACACACACACACACACACACACACACACACCAGAACTACAGCTTTGAGAAACTTTGTGCATTCCCTGAACCCCATTGAGAAACGCCATTCAAGGATTATTTAATGTCCACAGCTAATATTTGGTATATTTAAATGAAAGGTACCTACAAAATACCATTGTCGGCATTTTAAGTGACAAACTAAGACAGAAAGACTGAGACTCAAACATTATTCATCAAGTTTATGCCTTTATACCTTTATGAATGTATATTGTAAAATAATTATAATAGATTAAATAGCCCTGTCTAGTGTCTAAAGTGAAGAGGAAGATTTGGAGAAGATTTCAACCAGAAAAAAAAAAAAAAAAAAAGATGGCATTTACACAAGTGGACAAAGTTCAGGAATCTATCCCTTAGAGGATACAGCTCTACTTTCTAAAGAGGACAAAGTGCTCTGAGGATGTTGGCTGAGGGGACCAGGAGGAGAGTTCATGGTGAGAATAAGAAGACCGCAAATGCTTCAGTTCCATCTACATGGCTATGTGCATCTGATTCCAGGGCCTACCTCCAGTTAGTGCTGCTACTGTTCAGGATGGGAAGGCCAGGCTCTCTGCAGTGGTTGCCTACACACAAACAATGCCCTGCTACCTCATGTTGTTTGACCTTAAGGCGGACAAGTTACCAGGGCCAAAACCCACCTTTAGCCATCAGGAGTCAGAAACCTTCAAGATTAAAACATTATACAAGTACAACTAGCTCTTATATCTTCTTTTGCTGTTTTTAATTTCTACCCTTCCTTCAAACTCTTTATACCTCAAATGTCCAAACTTCCACCTCGAAATACTCTCAGAACAAGATTATGAGCTGTCAGCAGTGGGATCAATTATTTAAAGCAGGCTTCTGGTGGTGCTTGCATTTTAACTATCTTGTCTTGCATAACTGAAGGCTGTATTTCCCATTAAATTCATACACAAGAGAGTCTGAGCCCTTAGTAACTGTATCAGTTCAAGGGTCAGCTGGCCATGTACAAACAATTGTAGCCATTTAAGGAAGATGGGAGTTTATTTTTCAACACAGTCAAGTGCTGGTATAGTAGTTTCTTGACCACCGTAGATCAGAAATCATCAGTCTTTGTCCTAGTGCAGTTTTCCTTCCCCACTGTCACTGTCTGATCCCATGGGTCTGTCTGTTGGAGCTCTAACCACGGCAGGTCCTCTAAGGGCATCAGAAAGGAAAGGCAAGTGGGTAAGGAGGATGCCTGCTGGTAGGACCAGCTCTCTCTAAGCAAAATTTCCAGAAGTCCTTTGCAATTCTTAGGCTTCAATCTCTCTGGCCAGAGCTCAGTCACACTGCAGCCATTAATTACAAAAGTCAATGGGGAACATATTCTCTTCCAGTTTTGTTGCAGCCTTGATAAAATCAATGTATGGATGCTAAGGGAAAAGGGAGAATGCATCTAGAAAAAGCACCAAAGGCTAAGCCCATGATGTTACCCTCTAGAGACTAGTTCTTCATTGCCATATGCCCATAATCACAGCAGCTTCAGGTCTCTGTCCCTCAGTGACCACCCCAAATTTAAGTCCCATCTGTCAATATCCATTGTAGAAGCCTCCAAGGCAGCAGCGACAGTAAAGGCTAAAATACATTATCCTAGTTTAGAGCTGGTTATACTCTGGATTTAAAGCATTCATATCCAATGATTCCTTAAAGTGGATGGTCTCTTGTGTAATGTAAATGTTTGCCCTACACAGATTGATTGTGTCCTCAATCCCATAAATTACATCATGTACAATGTATGTTTTGTCTTGTTTGTTTTTTGAGACAAAAAATCACTGTGCAGTCGATTTCCCATTTTGATCTGGAACTTTTTTTTTTTTTTTGGTATTTTCAGATGATACTATTTTATTTTTATTCTTTATTTTTTAAATATATCTTATTAATTTATTCATATTACATCTCAATGGTTATCCCATCCCTTGTATTCTCCCATTCCTCCCTCCCTCCCATTTCCCCCTTACTCCCTTCCCCTATGACTGTGACTGATAGGGACCTCCTCCCCCTGTATATGCTCATAGGGTATCAAGTCTCTTCTTGGTAGCCTGCTATCCTTCCTTTGAGTGCCACCAGGCCTCCCCATCCAGGAGACATGGTCAAATATGGGACACCAGAGTTTGTGTGAAAGTGAGTCCCCACCCTCAACTGTGGAGAATGTTCTGTCCATGGCTTGATCTGGGTAGGGGTTCGAAGTTTACTGCATGTATTGTCCTTGGCTGGTGCCATAGTTTGAGCAGGACCCCTGGGCCAAGATCTGCCCATCATAGTGTTCTACTTGTAGGTTTCTAGGACTCTCTGATTCCTTCTATTTCCCTATTCTCCCTTGCTTGTCTCACCTAGCATTCCAATAGGAAGTCTTCCCCTCTGTCCCACTTTCCTGGTAAGTGAAGACTCTCATGGGACATGCCCCTTGGCCTAGTGTCCAGATATAAGTGAGTATATACCATCTGACCCTTTCTGCTTCTGGGTTAACTCAGTCATTATGTTGATCTGGAACTTTTTATGTAGCCCACACTGACCTCAAACTTATGATCATCTTCCAAAAGACCATGTCTCAGACGATCTAGTACTACTACTGACCATAACTAAGTAATGAGCATGGAGCCTTTGAGTTGATATTTTCAAAAGTCAATAATAATAGTAACCATAATAATAGTAACAGCTTCTATCAAGTATCTTGTCTGCTTTGAGCCATATACTCTGTGGGTTGTTTTAGATTTATATGGTCATTTAATTTTTCACTGAGGTTTAAAAGGTGCACTCACATTCTAATCTTTAAAAAGACAAAAGAAAGTTTTTTGTGTCATTGTTTAAAAGCGGACCTGCCCAATACCAAAACCGTGCTTTTTTCTGTTTATTTGTCAAGATTCTAATTCCTTTCGCCTGACAAATTTGGGCAGAACTCCCTGGAAGGAGAGAGAAGAAATGTAAGGGTTGATTTTGTTGTTATTGCTGTGTGTTTTAAGTAAGAGACCTTCTTAACTGTCAAGTAGTCTGATTCATGTTATCAGGGCCAGATTTAAGTTGCAGCCAACATTTTCCTAGGTTGTAATTGGTCTATCTTCTACTTGTGTGTTACATATATGAAGTTCTCTCCAAATGCTTTGGGGTATAACGAAGAATTAGTCACAACTGGATCATGGGAATCATTTCCTGACTCACGCTGTGTTGTGGTGCTTTGGTTACTGGCCAGGCACACCATTCTTTGGGAAAGTGGTGACTTCCCCTAGGCGATGGGATGTGTCAACTCACAGCCTGATAATACAACACTGAAGAAGCTTAAGAGAGGTGGGAGTCCCCAGAAGTTTCAGATAGACATAGGGGAAAGGTTCTATCCACCAAATGGGAAACTTGTCTCTCAGAAGGATTTCACATACTTCTAACAACTTGTCAGAGCTCCTTACAGGATGGGTCAGTGGTGGGTAGGACCTCACTCCGACCAGAACTGCTTAGATGTGAATATTCTCATCCCTCTGTTTAAACTGTACTCTCACTCCAGGACCGCAAAGACAGACTTCAGGAAGTCACCTGACCTCTTTGTCCTTCTTCCTAATTTGGCCATATTTGCATAAACTTGCTTTTTTTTCCCCTTCTTTCCCCTAAGAAAGGAAGAAAGGAAAGAAGGAAGGAGGAGGAGGACAAGAAGAGGAGGAGGGGGAGGAAGAGGAGGAAAGACTAGAAAATCAGAGGAAAGAACATAGTCTAATTTGTTTCATAATGGTTTGTGTGTGTGTGTGTGTGTGTGTGTGTGTGTAATGATCTGGAAAGAGTGTCTGCAGAATGGCAATAGAAATAACTGCTGAATTATAAGATTCCAGTGATTTTTTTCTTCTTGTTCTTTCTAAATGCATTACTAATGTAAGACCCCCTCAAAGCAGAATTTCTAATGGTCGTTGGTTGGTACATTAGTCTTTGCAGCACCTCTTTCCTCTAGCCAGATTTTTTGGTTCCATGAGTCTCCTTATGGAGCTCCTGTCCCCTCCAGGTCATTCTATCTCCCAACTTTTCCGTAAGACTCCCTACTCTCCACCCCAAAGTTTGGCTGTGAGTCTCAGTATCTGCTTCCATCCCCTGCTGGGTGGTATCTTTCAGAGGACCTCTATGGCAGGCTCCTGTCCTGTTCCTTCTCTTCAACTGCTTCCAGTGTCTATTCTATATGTTCTTCCGAATGAGAATTGAACATTCTCCCTATGGTCCTCCTTGTTATTTAGCTTTTTTAGGTTTGTGTATTTTAGTGTGGTTATCCTGTACTATGTGGCTAATATCTAGTATAAGAATATAGCCTGTGTGTGCCTCTGGGTCTGGGTTACCTCACTCATGATGATCATTTCCAGTTCCATCCATTGCCTGAAAATTTCAACATTTCTCTGTTTTTAATAGCTGAGTAGTATTCCATTGTGTAAATGTACCACGATTTCTTTATCCATTCTTCAGCTGAGGGCCACCTAGGTTGTTCTAGATTCTGGCTATTATGAACAAAGCTTCTATGAACATAGTTGAGCAAATGTCCTTCTTGTATGGTGAAGTATCTTTCAGGTGTATGCCCAGGAGTGATACAGATTGTGGTCTTGAGGTACAACAATTCCAAGTTTTCTGAGAAAGGGCCAGATTGACTTCAAAGAGGTTGTGCATATTTGTATTCCTACCAGCAACAAAGAAGTGTTCCTCTTTCTCCACATCCTTGCCAGTATGCGCTGTCACTTGAGTTTTTGATCTTAGCCATTCTGACAGGTGTAAGATGAAATCTCAGAGTTGTTTTGATTCACGTTTCCTGATGACTAGGGATATGTGAGCATTTCTTTAAGTGTTTCTTGGCCATTTGATATTCCTTTGTTGAGAATTCTCTGTTTATTTCTGTACCCCATTTTTAAATTGGTTTATTTAGTTTGGTGGTATTTAGTTTCTCGAGTGTTTTACATATATATTTTGTTCTAGCCCTTTGTCAGATGTAGGGTTGTTGAAGATATTTTTCCAGTATGTAGGCTGTCATTTTGTTCTGTTGACAGTATCCTTTGCCTTACAGAAGCTTTTCAGTTTTATGAAATTTTTAATATAAATATCTTTAGCATCTCTGTGTCACTATTGCATTTGCTTGAAGAATATGCTAACCTCTGTAAAATAACTAAGCCAATCATTGTGTGCTAACATACCTTAACAAGCAAGTAGAGTCACTAACTTCATGTGACTTTGTGTTTGTGCTTTCTTTCAGCAATGGTGACTTCTAGACATGAGAATCATGGTGCAGTTTTATTTACCCGCTTCCAGGGCAACATATGGATTTGACAAAGTGCTAGTGATGCCTTTCCTATTCATTCTGTGTTATTTTTACAGACACATTCTCCTCTCAGATAGAAAGATTAATTTCCTGCCATATAGCTTCATTTTGCTATGAATATTTGCGGTATCAGATTGGTCTTCAGTACTCAAATTAATATTCACAATTCTTTGAGCAGCCACAAAAAGTTCAATATAAGGTCACGGTTTTCATGTCAGTTCTCTTTTTTTCATTTTTTTAGTGCATATTGATTGTAGAAAATTATAGGTCTCCTACTGACATTTCATAAGTGTGTATAGTATACTTCAACTACAGCTATCCTCACCTTTTAAAAGGGTCACAAAATAAAATGTCTTTTGCTGATGATTAGAGTGCACACCTTTAATCCCAGCACTTGGGAGGAAGGGGCAAGTGGATCTCTGTGAGTTTGAGAACAGCCTGATCTACAAAGCAAGTTCTGAGACAGTCAATGCCACACAGAGAAGCCCTGTGTCAAAAAACAAACAAATAAATAAGCAAGCCTTTTTAGTAAGATTCCACAGAGTGTGATACCAATGGTATTCTCTCAGTGTTAAATTTCTCTCTCTCTCTCTCTCTCTCTCTCTCTCTCTCTCTCTCTCTCTCTCTCTCTCTCTCTCACACACACACACACACACACACACACACACACACACACACACACAAGCATACATGCACACACACATGCATGCACACACAAAGTCCTCTTGAGGATCCAATATTGATGGTGTAACAGAAGCCGGAGATCTTGAGCCAGACCAATGATCACTGCAATAAACATTTGCAGGTGCAGATGTGTGGACAGAGAAATATACTGTGGGACACTTCCACAAGGAGATGTTTTCTATGCTTTGTTTTTGTTGTTGTCATTTGTTTGTGTGCATTTCTTGTCGGGGGCAGTTGCAATGGCAGAGGATGGGGAGATGAACAGGACTAGGGTGCAGGTGCATGATGTGAAATTCACAAAGAATCCATAAAGATTAAAAAAAAATAAAATAGAGGTTTTTCTTTTATCTTTGTTGGAATGGAAAAGAACAGACTTTTTTTTTTCTCAAATTATTTCCTGTAGTGCTTTCCTGGTAAAGAATTGAAGCTAGAAAAACAATATCTGGGTAGCTCAGGGACCAGGAGCTGGCATGACTTTGCCATCATCCCTGCTGTTGCCTGCCTTCTTCCCATCCCTCTGTGCTGCAGGGCCCCATCAGTGAAGCAGTCCGCACCAACAAAGGGAAGACCAGTTTAGAGACAGAATGAAAACCCGTGGCAAAGGGCTGGGACTGTTCTAGAAATGAACGTTCTATAATCTATGTCAAGCACTAGAGAATACTACATTGCATTCCCAGCTGATGTTATCTCCTTCTACATTTTAAAGTTTGAAGCTGAGTAAGGGAAGCTCCTACCCTTTATTTGAAGGGCTGAGGTAGATATATCCAAGAAAGAGAAAACAACTTGGTGTATGACTAGTTCTGGCATGAATGACCTGATATATTCACAGAAGCTAAGCCTTATAGTTTCTGAGAATTGAGGTTTAGGGCTAGGAGGAATGAGTGACTCAAAGTGGAAAAGGCGAGGCCTGAAAGCCTCCTTTGTAGTACAAGTGAGCCACTGTCCATGTTGCTGCACCTTGGGATGTTCCCATTACGCAGTGAGTCTAATCAGGTCTTTCTCACAGACTGCTAATCTCTTGACACATAGCAGCACTTGACAAATGCACTCCGCAAACCTAGGACACTCTCACATATATTATAATAAAAGTAAAGGAGATTAATTTGAGGATTTTAAAAAAATCTGTGTCCATGCAGCTATTTTCAGTCTCCAGCTCTAATTCCTTAATGCATTCCAGTGTAGTTTTTATAACTATCTTTAGTGTTGCTGATGTTTTTGTAGCAATGGCTTCCCATTTTATTTGACAAAAATATTACAAGTAAACTAAAGCAACACTTCTCGGCTACTGGTACATAAATTATTACATCTGTTCCTCTGGGGTTTCCCTATATTCTGCCTTTCTGTAACTCTGAAAGGGTTGCAGTCCCAACATTGGGACAGCACCAATATAGTGATATAGAAATTCTAAATCTTGCCAAGTTATGTCTTAGTTCAACACAGTTCCAGCAAGACTATGGCTAGTGTAGTTTTATTACTATGGTTACTGGATGCTGATGCTGATCAAAATATAAGCACTAAGAGTTTTTCCTACTACGATCTAGGCACAGTAATCCCTTCTGTCCTCTATAGAGGAGAAATGAAGCCTTAGTCAGATATGATTGCATTTTTCAAGAACATATAAAACCACATTTTAAAAAAGCTTTCCTTGGAAATCCCTTTGTAGTTCACCTCTTTAGCCCATCCTCATCCAAGCTCAAGTGTACTCAGCCAGGGGCCAGTCTCACTTATGTACCCAAATCTGTTGCCACTGAAAAGATAAACCATTAGATTGGGGAGTTTTCTACCAGCTACTTTTTTTAAAAAGAATTGTTTTCCCACACAAAAGCAAATTGAAATCTTATGGGTGTTCATTAGTAAGTAGACAAATTTTATTTTTATTTCCACTTGAAGAGTTATGTTTTATATAAATATTTACAAATAAGGGTTTAATTTTTTTTCAGTATAAAAAAGTTGCCTTGGTGGCATATTATGGTATAATGCTAATTTTCTGTAGGTTACTTAACTGTCAGTATTAACTTAATATCTACCCTGTCCACCCCTTGTACATGTGGACAAATATCACCAAGCCTGTGCTTTGTATTTTGTTGCATTGTACACTGCAACTAAGCCAAGGAATCTCAAATAAGTAGGTGTATATACTGTTTCTAAAATTTATAGACTAAGGATGATTAAATAGTTTATTATTGGCTACATTTACCATACTCTTTTGATATGTGCATGTAAGGAAGTCATAGGGATTATAAAATCAATTTGAGTAAAGTTTAAAGCTATATTTTGTGACAAAGGGCCTTAGACTCCAGATGGCACTGATAATATGTATTTGCTATAAGGTGAATTATAAGAGTTTTGTTTTTTTAATTAAAAGTTACTTAATAAATATTTGCTCTCATCAAAAAAAAATTATTTAATTTTCATGATGATGGAAAGAACCAGAGTTCATTATATCAAGAGAAATAGTCCATACTTAGATAAATATTGCATGTTTTTCTCATATAAGGAATACACATATGTATAAATATATACATACATGACATAAAAGTAAAATGGTGGGAATGAAAGATAAAGTATAATGGGGTGGGAAGGGAGAATTAGTGAAAGTAACAGGGGAAATATTTTTTCTTACATGAAGGAAATACGTAATACATATGTCCATGTAAGTGTGTGGGTGTGTATGTGTGTGTGACATGAAATTAGAAGGGAAGTTATTAGCATAGAGGAGGAAGAAAGGATAATGGGGTAGTAACTATGATCAGTGTAACTTAGATATATGTATGAACATTTCTTAATGAAATCCATTATTTTTACAATTAAAATGTGCTGATGAAAAAGTGAAAGAGATTTTCCAAGATGGCGGTGCCCAACAAGCACTGTATCTGATATATTGCATGGAGACCAGGGACTTGAGTGGAGCCATGAACTGCTAAATCTAGAGAACTTTAGGTGAGTGGGGTCCCACACAGCGCAGACCACTGGCGGGCCTGGCCCTTGGTCAAGCAACAGACCAGAGAGGTCCTGAACCTACTCTCCAGATGCTGGAACGGAACCCATGGAACCCACCTGCGGGCTGCAACCAGCAGATAAAGCCTGCCCAAATTCAGTGCGTGGGTTAGTACCGGAGCCCCTGGCCTGTGAAAATCACAGGGAAACAGGAGAAGCTGCCCTTGGCCCCATCCACCCATCCCACACAAATATGCTAAGGACTCCGTGCCGTGCTGAAACACAGGCAACTGGGTCCACCTAGCTCAGAGAGAGCAGCAGCGCGCAACCTGCGTGCCAAATGGGCCCACATTGGATCACAGAGCAGGGGACAGAGCCTGCAGATCCAAACAGTTAGAACCCAGCTTGGACATTTTACACAGTCCCGGTAGGATCCCCCACAGGGCTGGGTCCACCTAGCTCAGAGAGAGAGCATGCACCCCGTGGTTCGGAACAGCCCAAGTTGGAGATGAACACAGGTTCAACAAGTTGGCTGGATACATAATTAACTTAAAAAAAAAAATCAGTAGCCTTCCTATATACAAATGACAATCATACAGAGGAAGAAATTATGAAATCTACACGCTTCACATTAGCCACAAGCAATATAAAATATCTAGGAGTTACTCTAACCAAGCAAGTGAAGGACTTGTTTGAAAAAAACTTTAAGTCCCTGAAGAAAGAGATTGAGATGACTTGAGAAGATGGAGGGATCTCCCTTGTTCGTGGACTGGGAGAATTAACATAGTAAAAATGGCCATCTTACAAAAAGTAATTTACAGATTTATTGCAATTCCTATCAAAATACCTACACAATTTTTAAAAGACATTGAAAGGTCAATTTTCAACTTTATATGCAAAAACAAAAAACCCAGAATAACTAAAACAAATTTATACAATAAAAGATCCTCAGGAGGAATCTCCATACCCGATCTCAAGATGTACTATAGAGCAATAGTAATTAAAACAGCATGGTACTGGTACAACAAAGGCTGGTTGATCAATGGAATCAAATGGAAGACCCAGATATGAATCCATACACAGATAGTCACTTGATTTTTGACAAAGAAACCAAATCTATTCAATGGAAAAAGATAGCATCTTCAACAAATGGTGCTGGTCCAACTGGATGTCTACATGTAGAAAAATGCAATTAGACCCATATTTGTCACCATGCACAAAACTCAAGTCCAAGTGGATTAAAGACCTCAACATAAAACCAGAGACACTAAATCGGTTAGAAGAAAAAGTAAGGAAGAGCCTGGAACATATTGGCACAGGAGACAACCTCCTGAATGCAACACCAACAGCCCAGGACTTAAGGTCAAAAATTAATAAATGGGACCTCATGAGCCTGAGAAGCTTCTGTAAGGCAAGAGACACTGTCAAAAGAACAAAGCAACAGCCTACATACTGAGAAAAGATCTCCACCAACCCTACATTTGACAAAGGTCTAATATCTGAAATATATAAAGAACTCAAGAAATTAAACACCACCAAAACAAATAACCCAAGTGAGAAATGGGGCTCAAAATTAAACAGAAAATTCTCAACAGAGGAATACCAAATGGCTGAGAAACAATTAAAGAAATGCTCAATGTCTTTAAGTCATCAGAAAAATGCAAATCAAAACAACTCTGAGATTCCATCTTACACCCATCAGAATGGCTAAGATCAAAAATTCAAGTGACACTACATGCTGGCGAGGATGTGGAGAAAGAGGAGCACTCCTTCATTGCTGGTGGGAATGCAAACTAGTACATCCACTTTGGAAATCTATTTGGCACTATCTCAGAAAACTGAGACCAAGGCTTCCTCAAGATCCAGCTATTCCACTTCTTGGAATATACCTAGAAGATGCTCTAGCACACAAGAAACTTTGCTCAACCATGTTCATAGCAGCTTTATTCATAATAGCCAGATCATGGAAACAGCCTAAGTGTTCCTGAGTAGAAGACTGGATAAAGAAACTATAGTACATTTACACCATGGAATACTACTCAGCTATTAAAAACAAGGAATTCCCATAATTTGTGGACAAATGGATTGAACTATAAAGGATCATAATGAGTGAATTAACCCAGAGGCAGAATGACTCACATGGTATATACTCACTTATATCTGGACACTAGCCCAAGGGGCATGTCCCATGAAAGCCTTCACTTACCAGGAAACTGGGACAGAGGGGAGGACATTCTATTGGGACTTTAGGTGAGAGAAGCAAGGGAGAATAGGGAAATAGAAGGATCCAGAGGGTCCTAAAAACCCTCAAGAGGAACATTATGGCGGGCAGTTCTGGGCCCAAGGATTCTGCTCAAACTATGGCACCAGCCAAGGGCTATATGTGCAGTAACATTGAACCCCAACCCAGATCTGGTCAATGGACAGGACATTCTCCACAGTTGAGTGGAGAGTGGGGACTCACTTTCACATGAACTCTGGTGCCCCATATTTGACCACATCCCCTTGAGGGAGGGCCTGGTGGCACTCAGAGGAAGGATAGCAGGTTACCAAGAAGAGACTTGATATCCTATGAGCATATACAGGGGGAGGAGGTCCCCATCAGTCACAGTCATAGGGGAGGGGAGTAGGGGAAAATGGGAGAGAGCGAGGAATGGCAGGATAGAAGAGATGGGATAACAATTTAGGTATAATATGAATAAATTAATTTTTAAAAAAGGGAAAGAGCTACAATGACCAAACCTGGAACAACTTCAGTAAGAGACTATATAATCATAAACAGTGTCCTTTTAGATTATGGCTTTGTTTTGTTTCACGGCTGTTCTCTTCTATAGCTGAGTTTGTCCCTGACTTTGCAGATCCTCTTTCTGTGCCTCCTGAGAACTAGATTTATAAGCATGGACCAGCATACTGGACTGTTTCATTTGTTTCCATTTCTTGTTTTTGTTTTGTTTTGTTTTTTTGTTTTGTTGGTTTTTTTTAATGTACCCATATACACTTGAAATAGTAAAGAAGAGAACTGAAAACACTTTTATAAAAATATGAGTTTCCATTCACATAACTTGGCAATGAGGCATAGTAGATGAAACATAGGAACTAGGAAATCCACACATCTGTGTTCAAATTCCAGCTTGCAGCATCGAACTAGTCAGTCACTTGATCACTTTGTTCCTCAGTTCCTGTACATGTTACCTGGGAGTAATAAAACTAAAGAGCTGCTTCTTAGGGACTTTCTGAGGGCTGAGTGAGGTGGTATATTAAGGCTCTTTTATATAATCGTATACTACGTACTAGCTATTATATATTGAATTACTGAAAGCTTCTAAACAGAGCAAATGTAGGTTCAGATATTTCAAAACGTACTTTATTTAGTGTTCTTAAACAATTAACTGCATGTCTAACCCAGTGACCAGAGGAAGGAGAGAAAGAATGTTAATAGGAAAGAGGAGTTGTGGACCTTTGCAGATATAGCTCCTTGGGACAGTTCCACTTTGCATTGTCAGAATACCAGCAGTCCAGTCCAATAGTAAATACCACAAAGCAACTTGAATCTGTAGCAGGGACACAGTGCAGAAGGCTCTGCAAGGCTCCACCAAGTTGGCACAAATCGGCAGAAGCAGCCAGAAGCAGCCGGGGTACCACAAGAAGTTCTCTGGAACATTCTTCTTTGCAAAGCGAAGATGACCAGCGAAAATCAGGGACAACCTGCTAAGCGTTGCACGGCATAGCAATGCAAAAGGATTTGTCGTCTAACTGTCTGTGGGGTTCTATTTATATTCTTTCTAAACATCACCCTCCCTCTCACGCGTCTGTTTTCAGCAAAACATCACATGCTCTCTCACAAAACAGTTTCCAGAAAACCATCACATGATATAACTGAGTATTTAAAGAAATCAGAAACTTCCACTTCAAGCAACACATTGAAGAAACAAAACAAAATGGGCTTCCAAGTCAGAAGCAACCTCTTGCTTAATGAATGGACGCTCTAGCTCGGTCTCCATTCTGTCAACATTCTAGACATTCTCCAGACCAGAGGCTGAGCAAGAAGAGAGCCTTGGCCTAGACAACAGTCCTGATCAAGCTAATAGCCAAAATTTAACTGAGGATGCTCACCCCCAAGAGTGAGCATCCTCAGTTAAATTTTGTATTCGTATTTAAAAAAAATACGAATTTTATTGAGAAGTGGGATTAGTTTGTGTCAGCACAGAAAAATGGCCGATTGTTTGATATAACTCTAGCATCTGTTATGCAACAAAGAAAATGAGTGTGGGATGATGTATGCTTAGTAATGATGGTGTTTAGCACAATCCCTGCCATCCTTCTGTCTAGAGACTAGTTATATGTTCATTATGGCCCCTCAGACCTGATGGCAGCACAGGAAACTGAGTCATGCTACATGATCTTAACCACCGGGTCAGGTTCTTCAGCTGTGGTTGCTGTTCTGTAGCTCCTGTTCTTTTCCCACTCTGTGAACAACCTTTTTGTTGGGTTAATTATTTATACAAAAAGAAATTCAGCCCTCTCCATAGCAAACAGCTTGATTCCGATTTTTAAGAAAAAAAAAACGAGATGAAATTCTAATTGTGTTGATTTTGTCTAGAGTTTCCTAGGTCAAAGTGATTCATAGGCATTAACTCATAAAAATCATTTCATGACAGAAATCAGATTAATAGTCTCCTTTTTCCTAAAATCTATATCCAGTCCGTCACCTCCTTAAAAACAAAATTGTCATCTTGGGGCTGAAGAGATAGCTCGGTGGTTAAGGGCACTTGTTACTCTAACAGAGGACCTGGGTTTGATTTTCAGTACATATAGGGTGGCTCACAAGCATTCATGACTCTGTTTTCAGGGTGTGTAATGCCTTCTTCTGACTCCTCAGGTACCAGACATGCATGTAGTGTACAGACATAGATATTGGCAAAACACTCATACATATAAAATAAAACAAATAGTCTAGTATATGTCTATATCATATATATGTGTGTGTGTGTGTGTGTGAATTTTCTTTAGGCAATAAGCATATCCCTGACCTAGCCCTCATTTCCTCTTTCAGAGACTTTTCTCCTTCCTATCCCTTCCTCTTTCTTCTCTCCCTTCCCCTCTTGAGCTCCTCCTCCTCCTCTTCCTCCTCCCCCTCTTCTCTCCTTTCCCCTCCCTTTTCCTCTTACATATTCTCCCCTCCCCTGCCATGCATCTCAGACTGGCCTCAAACTCTTCATCCTCCTGCTTGGCCTCCCAGGTGCTAGAATTGTAGGCATGAAGAGAAAAAACAAACAAACAAACAAACAAACAAACAAACAAAATGACTGCTTGAAGAATATCCAGAAGGCACTCGAAATGGATGGTATGCTGTACAAACCGCATTCCTTCATTATAAAGAAAAAAATGAAAAGAGAATCTCACTATTGGTCATCAGTATGACTCACCACAGGCTTCCACCACCACACCCAAACAGTGCTGCAGAAGATCTGGTTAGACCTGATCAAGAGAATAAAATCATCACGGGTAAAATTGTGTGTCAGTGTTTGACAAATGGCAGTGTCTCTCGTGTTTATAGTGGTCCTGACGCTTTTTGAAAATCATTTCACATTACACGTATCATTTTTTTTGTCTCATTTAAAAGTTTAAAAAATTATCTTTGTTTGTGGCCCTGGGTTAGATGCCGTGCCCTTGTACGTGCTATCAGTGACCTTTATCTTCAGTCCCTGGGTTTGCTTTTATTTTCTTCTTTTCCTTTTTGTGTCAGGTCCAGACTACCACATAAAGACAATGTGCTGAAGAGGCTTTTTTATTGGCCTACGGTTCATAGGGTTTTTTTGTTTTGGGGTTTGGTTTTGTTTTTGTTTGGTTTTTAGTTTTTGGTTTTGTTTTGTTTTTTGAGAAGAAGTGTCTCTTTAGACCAAGACAGTTTATGCACATGAATAATCTTGGTTTCTTAGCCCAATTTAAAACTAATAGGATATGTGTTTGATAAATGTGTATATAGCTATAAATGTGAACAAATCCAAAAACAATAGATTATACCCATTAATTTCTAGAGATTATAAAGGGCCTGTGCAGAGACCAATTGGAATTTCCACTCCATTGCCCTCAGACCCTCTTTGAAGCCGACAATTAGAGCCGTACCATTCCATTCCTTCCCCATCCCACGCTGGACAAGGCAGACTTGCTTTGAACTTATCTAAACAGGTTTTTTTTTTCTCTAGTGGGAGGTGAAAACTAGATAAACATCTCCAGGTAGCAGAACTGTGGCAGGAAGCCAGTCCTGGGCTTCATTATAGGAATTGAGGACCAGAAATCCAGCCTCTGCAATAAGGACCATCAGGCCTCCAAAGAGAGGGCAGAGAGTGTGAGTGGGACACTTGGAGTGTCTCCATAGCCCTCAGAGCGTAGCCCTCTATGAGGACCAGCTGCACTCAGAAATACTTGATTGTGAAAAGCGTTTTATTATCTCTGAAATAATCTTCCTGTTTTTGTCTGAACTAGTACAAGGGGCTCTTCTGTTCCTTAGGAACTAAAAGTGCCAGCACAGTCAGAGAAAAACCAACATATGTTTGATGTATGCAAATCAGTTTTGGATAAGTTGATTTTTCTTACTTTTCTCATATATAGTCTTCAGGAAGAAAAAAAAGATTCTACCCTGCAACAAGTCCATATAATTTGTTCAAATAAACACAGCATGAAGTTTCATAAAATAAATCATATCTTTATTATTATTTTCAAGTAAAACCATAATAATATAAAATATCTCTTATAAATGTGTACACATCAATGGGAAAAAATCGGAAAAAAAAAAAACAAGGATTACAAAAATATCCTTTAATACACAGTGATAATTTCTTAGTCTTTTTTTTTATTTCAGTCTGGGACACAAAAAAGAAGCCCACCTGTGTCTCTAGTACATTATTCAATGTGGTTTTCTTTTTTTCTGTTGTAAAAAATTTTTTTGCTCAAGATTGAAAATCTTGGGTTACTGAAATAAGCTACTGAGAATGACCACGATGGCAGGACATGCTTACGTTTTATCATGAATATTTCCTTTCTGTCTTTATCTCTCTGCCACTCTATATCTCTCTTATTTGTCTGTGTGTGTGTGCGTGTGTGGGTGGGGTGTGTGTGGGTGTGAATGAACGTTTCACTATGTGCCCTTGGTTGTACTGGAACTCACTACGTAGACCAGGCTGACCTTGAATTCCCAGAGATCTGCCTGCCTTTGGCTTCCAAGTACTAATGTTAAAGTTGCTATTCATAGTGAGCCACAGAAATTTTACAAAATATTGATTGTACCTTGGTTTTAAAGGCATTGGTTCAACTGCGTTATTAATTACCTACCAAAAGGACAGCTAAGGAAAAGTAAGGACATTTCAAGTACCCACAAGCAATATCCTTCTCTAACCTAGACTGCTCTGGTTTTAGACACCCTCCCTGTGGAGAATCCCCCATTTTCCTCTTGTATTGTTTTTTCTGCTGCTTTTGTGTAGGGGAGAAAGCATTCTACTAACAATGGGACCTCATTAAAAACCCATTTCTGCCTGCATGTACACCTGCACACCAGAAGAGTGCATCAGATCACATTATAGATGGCTGTGATTCACCACGTAGTTGCTGGGACCTGAACTCTGGACCTCTAGAAGAGCAGTCAGTGCTCTTAATGTCTAAGCTATCTCTCCAGCCCCAACAGCAACATTCTTAAAGCTCCACTTTTCTCTGTCTTACTACTCAGCTATTTGTTCCTCACTTTTTAAATGCTAGTTTAGCATTTAAAATAGTTAATGCAAGTTAACTAGCATTAACTTATTCTTGGCAACGTCTGAGTATGGTCAAACAAAAGGTGTGCGTGCGTGTGTGTGTGTGTGTGTGTGTGTGTGTGTGTACTGTGGAATACCTTACTTCCTTCAAACAAATGAAAGTATTGGATAGAAGACAAAACACTGCTTCTCAGATTAAAACATAACTTCAAGAAAAGACAATGATTTGTTTGTGAAGCTGAAATATACAGTATCTTTTGCCTAAATCACATGTTCTTAAAGGGAAAACATACTTAAAGGAAAATATGGAAAGTATAGAATGTGAAAGGAAATTTTAAAAAAGAGAATCTCAACAAGAAATATAATGAAGAAACAGGGGAGATCCAAGAGATCGAGAGAGAAGAAAGAAAACAGATTGTGAGAGGGCAGGAGTTAAAGGGTAAGCATGAGGCTTTAAAGGAAAATTAAATATTAAACCAAAGCTGCTACTAGGAAAGGACTGAAAATGCCCACGGGATGAATGCTCGCTTGATGTGTACACTATGAATATTTTAAAAAACTGTTGTGTGCTGGATGTGATGGTGCACACCTTTAATCCTAGCACTGGGGAGGCAGAGGCAGGCAGATCTATGTGAGTTCGAGGGCAGCCTGGTCTACAAAGAGAGTTCCAGGACAGCCAGAGATATTGCACAGAGAAACCTTGTCTCAAAAAAAGAAAAACAAAAACAACCCCCATCAAAAAACAAGCAAACATAAAAAGGAAAGGAAAGAAAGAAAGAAGGAAAGAAGGAAGGGATGGATGGAGGAAGGAAGGAAGGAAGGAAGGAAGGAAAGAAAGCTCTTGTGGTTCCTGAAACTTCTTGTCTTTCCACTTAATACAGTCAAAATAAAATATTCCTTGGTTTTCCAAATATTGGGTCAAAGCACAAAATAAAGACAAGAGGGTCATAAAGAAAAGAAAATAATTTTTAAATTATTCATGCTTCACCTATAGCTTCTGTAGTTTTGTTGAGTTTTATGAATCCTTCAGCAATGTTCCAAGGTTTTGTTGGTGTCCGTATGGTAGAGAGAAGGAAGTGGCTGTTTCAGAAGATAAGTATTCATGCCACAGGTAGAGGTGGCAGGCCAGGCTCCAAAGACGGGTCATAAGTTCCTGACCTCTTTCTCCAGAAGCAACACCTTGATTCCATTTTAACTGCCTCTCTTTTCAGGACCTGATTGCCCCTCCTCCCCCAACCCCCACGCATTCTTAGTGACACATCTTTCAGGAGCCTATCTATTCTTTATTCCACTCACTCACCCTGTACCCAGCAAAAAGTAGTGTCTGGTTGGCTTTACGGAAGAAGGCCATGATGATGAGCACCCACCTGTAGGCTTATCTTCAATTACAGGTTTGGTTCTGGCTCTGCAGCAAGGCAAAGCTGCTTAGATTAGTTGGTCTGAAGTCTGTTCACACTGCCTGGGAGGTCTGATCCAACCCTGGAGACACAAGATAAACTGAGGTACAGAGTAGTGTCTCCCTGGAGCATGGGTGAGTATAGCCCAAGCAATCCCTCTTTGATCTGGGGAGTAATGCCTGCGGGCAGGACAGTTATAGGGCAGGCCTGCTGAGGACTAAGTTAAGCCAGCCCTACTCCTTACTTGGTCTAGGCCATTGTCTACCTTTCCAAACTGTGACACTACAGGGAAAAGGTTCCATGCTCTGTGTGCTCCATCAAAACTGTGAAACAGTCAGCTCCCGGAACCCTTGCTGCCACCATTTCTGTCACCACCTTGTCTTGTTTAAGGGATTCTTCACTCACTTTACCTTATATTTTGCATTGCACCATTTTGAGATGGACAAGATGACCACACATGTAAATAATGCATGTCAAGGGGGCAATTTTAAATGGTAGTTCATGTCTCATACATGTGGGTTTGGCTGAATGCTGGGTATCAGGATTCCCCATGAACATTTAAGGAGGCTTCAAAGGGGAGTCACCTAACCATTGGGTTTCCTTTTGTGGGCGTGCCTGATTGTATCAGTAGCCAAATTTATAATTAGGTACTGTAAGTTACTAAGGTCTGCTTTATGTCTCTCCACCAGGGTTTTAATTGTGCACTATTTAGTGTTTAGGATAAAATGAAATTATATCAATTATCTTTGCTTAAAGATAGTCCCTGTGACCCATTTATTGTATATTCTTCCCTAAAGTGAGTTGTTTTTATACCATGGACATTCTAATTATAGACTGCTGGTCGGAAATCACTGGTGATTATCAAATAAAGAAAAGTCAAATATTGTGCCCAGTGTTGGGAAAGATTTAACATTGGTCTACCTTGCATGACCTGAATGCTGTGTATTCTTAGAACCACAGGACAGTGATTGTCTGGCTCCTGGTCCCCGTGGCCATGGAACGTATAATTCTGTATAGAAAAATGTGATAGACTTTGGACTCAATATGTTTGAATCATAGCCTGGAAGTTAGTTGTGAGGTACTAGGCTACTTAGTGAATCTCTCTGAGATTCAACACATTTTTCTATAAATTGAGTCTGTGAACCAGATCCGTTGTTTGTTTTTTTTTTAATTCATATCATAGGAAAATTCTAGTTTAGTGGATAGATTGATGCCGTCTTTTTATCGCTTCTCCCCCATGGAACCCAAGTAACAATGGGGAAAATGAGTTTAAATAAAAAAGTAAAGTTATAAATTATACAGAAAAAAGGACTCTGACATGGGATAATTGCAGACATAAGATATCAATACATTGTAGCAACTGGAAAGTAGGAGTAGAATAATAGAAACTGGGCTGTTACAGAGTGAGAAAGCTACAACTTGAGAGGCTGGAGGGTGGATTCTGACAGTACAGAGCCAGTTTGAGGATGCTAGCTTTGTACACAGGCTGGAAAAGGAGTCGTTTTTTTTTTTGTTTTTGTTTTTTAATTAATTTATTTATTTACTCACTGTGAAGATGAAACAGCTTTTTTTTTTAGTTTTTTTTTTTAATTTATTCTTGTTACATCTCAATGGTTATCCCATCCCTTGTATCCTCCCATTCTTCCCTCCCTCCCATTTTCCCCTTATTCCAAGGACAATACAGACGGTAAACTTTAGACCCCTACCCAGATCTAGCCAATGGTCAGAACATTCTCCACAGTTGAGTGGAGAGTAGGATATGACTTTCTCATGTACTCTGGTGCCTCACATTTGACCATGTCCCCTGGAGGGGGAGACCTGGTGGCACTCAGAGGAAAGACAGCAGGTTACCAAGAAGAGACTTGATACCCTATGAGCATATACAGGGGGAGGTAATCCCCCTCAGGAACAGTCATAGGGGAGGGGAATAAGGGGAAAAGGAGTTGTTTTACAGTGCATAGTTGATACCTCAGGCACTTCCATCCCACACAGAAGAGGCAAATACAGAAATGTAAAAGGGTAAGAGATTCACAACAAAGCAGACAGTGCAGTGAGGATAAGATATTAGAGAATCTTCTCAAAACAAGCAGTGTCTGCCTAGTAGAGGCTCTAAAAAGAGACAACAACAAAACAACACCAAACCCCAAAAAGTGTAATTCCACAGTGAGTGTGCGCACATGCACTGGGCACTTTCACTGGCATTTTGTCACAAACCAAAAGGTTCTAGAGATACAAGTTAAACCTCTGCAGCACTGCAGAGCAGTATGGGACTTCTGTCACCACAGGTTTCTAGCATTTTTCTCAGGCAATCTTGCATGGCTGTTGAGGAATGCATGCCGCAAGTTTTTGTTTGATTCACGTAGTTGATATGAAGAGAACCAAACCAACAGTAGCTTCTCTCCAAAGTTACATTTTTCTCAATTTTTCATTTATTCATTCAAAAATTATATACAGATAAAAGATTATTAGCCATGTTCAATTTGGTGAGAAAAGAATACATCAACATATTAATCAATAAATACTTTAATGTGAAAAACAGAAAACAGAATTTCAAATTCCAAGCACAACACTAATTATCTGATTTGATCTATTCCCTTGAGAAAAAAAATCCTTCCTAATTCTCTCTATATCAGTCTTTAAAACTATAGTGTAAATGTGGAAAAGCAATAAATACTGTTTTGAACGGTATCTTACCTTTCTTCACATCCATCTATTCCATAACGCAAGTGTTCATGTATGTAAACACACACACACTACAGACACAACACATGTCAATCATCCAGGTATATCACTGGCATTCTGTCCATATATATGCAAATACAAGATTATTTAAGAAATATGTTGGGAGTTGGTCTGGTGTTATGTATTCGGATGCTCTAGTTATTGGCCCCCAAGATCTGGTTGCTACCCAAACAAGCAGACACTCATGTACCCCAAAGTGATGTTTGTACCCTTGCCTCCTTGTTTGACCAACAAAACACCAATGCCTGAGCAGGGCTGGAAGAAAGTAGGCATGGCAAAGGTTCATAGGCTGGAGAAGTGAAGGAGTTTGGGAAAGCAAAGGGTAAGACCCTACAGGAAGAGGAGAGGAAGGAGGCTGTTGCTATGACTTAGGTGGAGAAGAAGCACATGGCCAGCGTGAATGGAAGATTTGGCCCAGATGAAGAACTTTAGCAAATACTTGGGTTTATGGATGGGAGGTAGCTCCATAGAAATTACTAGAAGCAGATGGCATGGAATTGGGGCAGGGAGACATGGGAGATAGTTTAGGGGATTAATATCGGCCTTGCCCCAAGTGAACCAGGGCTATTTTAAAATATAACAGACACATGGCTTTGTGGTTTTGTTTTGATAGTGGCTTAGAAAATACTTCCATAGTAATTATAGCCTAATAATAAACATGTATTAGTTCATACCTTTAAATTAATCATAACAGAGATAGATAGACTATCTACAGTAAGACTGTCCTAGTGAATGAGTAGGACATAGGAAGGTAAGAAGGGATAATGCCAGGTATGGGATACTTCTAAGCTATTGTTCAGAAAGTACCAAGAAGCACCCAAAACAACACAGGCTACTACTGTAGCTCAATTATCCACCATAAGTGCATGGTAAGATCCTATTGCTGGGGATATCACACACTTTAGAAGCAAGACATAAAGAAATTAAGTAAGAGTTGAGTTTAAAAAATCTTTCTGTCTGTTGTGTAGCTTTCACAGTGCCAGAAGATGCCATTTAGGATGCTGAGCATCAGTGGAGTCATCAATAGTATCACCCAGTAACTATTCCTTTATGCTACAATATTGATCTACAAGGCAATATGTGCCCACTGGTGCAATAGTGGCAAGAGGCAAAGACTATTGGGAGGCATAACCAACCACTTCTTGATTAGATTTGAGCATTGCTGCTCAGAAAGTAATCTGCATCTACTTCTGTAAACCTCATTAAAATCCTTGGCTGTAGACATGTTTTAGTTGGAATTTCTATTGTGTGATAAAACACTATGGCTAAACGCAACTTGGGGAGGAATAGGGTTATTTCATATGACAACTCATTAGTCCGTCACTGAGGGAAAACAAAGAAGGAACGTGGGGGCTAGAACTGACGCAGAGCCCATGGAGGAGTACTGTTTATTCCTTGCCTTTCATGCCTTGCTCAGCCTGCTGTCTTATAGCACTTAAGAACTGCAGCCCAAGGGTGGTACCTCCTATAGTGAGCTGGGCCATCCTAGATCAATCACTAATTAAGAAAATGCATGACAGGCTTGCCCATTGGCCAATCTGGTGGGGACATTTTCTCAACTCAGGTCCCCTCTTCCCTAATGGATCTAGCTTACGTCAAGTTGACACAAAGCTAGGGGTGTTGGGGTGGGTTGCTACCATTTTTCTGATAAAAAGCTCTGGCATCAGACTTCTAGATCTTTATGGTTATACTCATAGACTGATGCTGCTCTCAATCTTAAACACAGAGACTTCTGCAGTGGGCAACAGTTAACACACTAATCATGCTGGTTAAAATATAAAGAATAAGGGCCTGTTAAGTGCTCAGCCCTAAATGAGACATTTTTACTAATCCCTGAGTCCATTCCAAGGCTCAGGGGATATCTTCGAACAAGACAGAGAAAGAGTGTAAGAGCTGTGAAATGCTGCATTCTAGACGTGGCATGGCTATTACACTAAATTTATGCTCTTTCACTGTAGTTATCGTTACCTGAACACAATCAAGAGACAAATTCAGTCAATAGTCAAGTAGGCTGCATTAAATAGAACTCTGGGTAAGAGAGAGGCAGGAAGAAGAGAAAGGGACCGAGAGGCATATAAAGAGGACCAAAGCTCTTGTATTTCTAAAGACATCTGTCATATTGCATCAGGGCCCACACTAATCCCCTCATCGTGTCTTAATTATTTTCACCAAAAATCCTTCTTTTTGTAAGGTTTTGGTCTGATGCACAGGGCATATCAACACATCTACTTTGGGTATAGGCATAGGTTTATATCTGTAAACTTCAAAAGAAAAACTAATTTAACCGTAAAAATTGTTACTGGCAAGAGCAGGAAAAAGAGGTAACTCAAAGTTCACAGAAGTAAAAGATCCTGATAAAAACAAACAAAAAAATTCATTGTAATACTATTTTTCGTTTCCTGGAACTTCGCTATGGCCGTTTAAGCAAAAGATTACATTTAGTGTGTTATCTTGTGCAACAAATGCCTTTGGAATCTGCACTAGATCCAATTAACAAGTGCATTGTGCCTAAACCTGTAGGGTTTTGTTCATACCATGAATATGTTTGGCTTTTCTTCAGAATTAGGGGACCATGTAACCACAATGAGAAGGGAAAGTAGGTATCCTGGGAGAGTCTGGTTCCTCCAAGTATCTGGCAGAAGAAAGACATGGATTAGTCTTCCCAAGTCAGATCTTGCAGTTCTTCGAGACCATGTTGAAGGCTCCAAACTTGTCTCTGTTGTCACCTAGCAACCACCAGGGCTATAAACACTGTGATGATTCATACAGCCCTAGTCAGATGACAGTTCAACAAAGGTACTGACTGTGATTAAGAGTGGAGCTCTTTCCGTAGCTCCATACCTCATGGAATGCAAAGTTGCAAGCCTCAGAAAAACCTCATTCCTCTATCTCAGAAAACTTACCAAAGAAACCTGATTCCTCTATCTACTGTCAGACTTGTATTTGCAAATTCGTTTTGTGTTACTATCACTGGACAGACCTAGAGATGGAAGTTGTATGTATCCTTTATGTACAATAATTCTTTAGCAACCCACAAGTTCAACGGTTTTTCTATCATCGTAGATGGTAATACTAAGTGCATGGCTGCTCTGTGAATCAAATTATTCTTCAGTAACCTCCCATCTTGAATCTGAACATCATTGCAGAAAGGGGAGAACTTTGATTACTTGGGCAATATTTTCATCTCCAATTCTTCATCATGGAGCAGTATGACAACACACTTCTGCAATGTGTATTCCCTCCTCAATTTTATTTGCAAAATTTTATGGTGCTGCGTAGCACTGAGTAGTGTAGCCGATGAGACAAGCCATCGTGATGTCCAGCAGCAATAACAGAGATCTTGACCTTGATTCCAGGAATGCTTCCAGGAGACAGACCTTATCTGTTAGCCACCTGTGGAGTTGCTATCTCACCAATTATAATACCTAGTGGCTGATTGTTCCAGGTATATTCAAGGGTCAGTTCCTATTCTCCAGACTATATCCCAGACAGCTCTAAATGGCCATCACATTGCAACATCCTGCAGTTTTATCTGAGTCATCTAACGTGAACCCATCTCCCAGCTTAACCTCTCCCTTCGTCTCTCCATCTTTCTTCTTCAACTGTTCCTTTCAAGAGCACTTGAGAAGAAGATTCAGACTGTCCTTTTTGGTCCATAGAAACAAGAAGCAGGCAGTTTTGTCACCCTAAAAAGAGCATGTGAAGGTAGTTTGTGGGCATTTTTTGTTTTCCTTTTAATCTGGAGGAAAGCAGAGCATAACTCACGAGTAAATAAACTCCAAAGGGCTCAGCTGCAGGTACTGTATGACTGAAATTCTTTTTTTATTTTTTATTTTTTATTAATGACTGAAATTCTTGCTTGGCCACAGTGCCAGTCAAAAACTGCTTCTTGCCATTATTCTTTCTTTCATCTTCCTTTGCTCTTCCGTATCAATTCCTTTCCCTCCACCCATTACATCTGTATGCATGTGCACACTTTGAGTGGCTGACCTGAGCAATACCACAAGGCTCCTGTGGGATCTCCATAATTCATCAAGGAAGACACACTTTCCTCTCACTTATGCATAGACATTTTACCAGTGGACCCCTGCTTTGGGGGGAGTTTAACAATCATAAGCATGAAGCTCCTGTAAACACACATCCATGCTACATGGGGCAGAAGAAGAGAAACTGAGAGATGTATCTGTTTTTGCACATGGTTTGGCAATTAGTCAGCCTATTTGTAAAGATTCTTTTTTTTCCCCCTTTTAATTTCAGGAAAAAAAAATGACTATAGAACAAAGCAAACTTGGCTAAAGGTAAGTGAAAAAGAAAAAACTGATCATGTTCACAGACATGAGGACAAGTTGTAGAGGGTTTGCTTGAAAAGGTTCCAGAGGTCTCCAACTGTCCAGCATGGTCTCCAAACATTCAGAACAGTTGCTGAGGCTTTTCTTGACAAAGGTTCAAAGATCTCTGGTTGATCACCACTACCTTTCAATATTATGTATGGTCCATGTGTAATTTTGCTTTAAAATTACTTTGAAATCTGCTTTTTCTTCTAAAATTGTCTTTCTTTCTATTTCTTACTTGGACTATGAGCCCTAATGAAATTCAGGCAGGGAAAACATTTTCCCACAGGAGAATGTTGACAGAAGGCATTGAGACAATGAGAGAGTTTTTGGCTCTGACTCGATACAGTCAGGTAGGTACTGTTGACATAACAGTACCTGGCTAGATACTGTTAGCTGTAGTAAAGTTTCTTTAGAATATGCTTTGAAAAAAATAGAAGGTGGGCTTGGAACGTCATGCTTTACAGATATTTTACAATAGAGGACCCCTTGGCAGTTAGCCTACCTGTTGGTTTAGGACGGGGAGTAAGTCAAGATTTTTCTTTATTAGAGAACATTTAGCTCAAGCTATGTTGCTATGACAATCATTTAAACACAGTGTCTTTAGCCTGGGGAAATTTATGATTAAACTTTCCCAAATATTGTTTACGAAATAATAATCAGGTAATGCTGACCATTGCTTAGAAATTGATTGATTTTGCTGTATGCTTTATTGTAGATTATACAGAACTGTTTGTATTTCCTTGTTAGACTGTCCTCTTGCTTTGCTGATTTTTGAATGCCTTATTGATTGCAAAAGATGAGAAAAATCATTATGTAATCTGTAATGAAAAAAATTGAACTTCACTTTAAATAAAGTACTGGGGTTGGCCTAAGGAGTAATAGACAGTGAGAAACTATCTGAGACTGAGAGATAGGAAAGTAAAGTACTCCTGGTCTTTAAGACCTTTCAGTTTGTACTGCATATGCCTGGGTCCAATATTTCTTTTTCCTTCCATTCCTCAACCTCTCCTCCACAGCTGGTTCCTGTAGCTAGTTGTTCCCCAACAGCTGTTTTCCCTTAACCAGTTGTTCACCACCTGCTCAATTCTGCCTACCATGGATCCACCAAGACTTTCTCTTCTTTCCTCTTCACTGGTTCCCAGAGTTGGTCTGCAGGAATCAGGAAAATTCAGGGGGACAGAGGACATGGAATGCTGTCTAGAAGGTCTGGGTCTTCTGGCAATGCTTTTTCAAGGATGTGGGATGCTGTAGAAATAAACACTACCTACAGTCGGAAAGGATTTCCAAAACTATGTATATCTCAAAAGTGTTTTGAATTCTCAATTTTACCTACTCTTTGAGTTAAAAACAAAACAAAACAAAAAAAAAAACCAAAAACCTCTCAGCCATCAGATACTATGGCATTTTTCTTTGCCTGATGAAACCTCTGGGCTACATAATCTGTTGATATAACCAAGGGGCATCTAGATCTTGGAGAATTCCCCCCTTTCTTGGCCTCTGGAATCTAATTATTTGCAGTTTCCTTCTGCCCTTGAAGTTCCTGCTCAGCTCCTTTATTTCTCTCCTGTTTTCATGTTGCGTGTTTCCTAATGAAAAGCCTTAAGCTTCTGAACCAGAGTAGAAGTAGAGAGGATGAAAAGCATTAAAAATGTGAAGACTGCCTGGAGAAGATCTCAACTGACTGGCACCAAGCACGTGACAGAGGCACAGCTCTGAGCAGTCTCTCTCCCTGGTTGACCACTAGCCCCTCCATTAAAGCAAGATGCCCCTTCGCAGCATCCTACAGCTCTCCCTGGGATACCCCTGCTTGCCTGCCTCTGTGTTTTCTTTTTCTTTTTCTTTTTTTGTTTCTTCTACTCTACTATAATATCCCTTAGCATAGGTCTCTGATTCCTCCTTGTAACAAGAAGCTACTGCTGGATTTTTTTTTTTAAGGATAAACAGTTGCAATATGCACAGACATTGTTGTAGGAAATGCTGTCTGCATCTATACAGTGGCTAGCAAACATCCTCACACAGAGACCTTCCTTTCATGGTCTCAGTAACTCTTTTTTTTTTTAAATTAATTTATTCTTGTTACATCTCAATGGTTATCCCATCCCTTGTAATCTCCCATTTTTCCCTCCCTCCCATTTCCCCCTTACTCCCTCCCTTATGACTGTGCCGGAGGGGGACTTCCTCCCCCTTTATATGCTCATAGGGTATCAAGTCTCTTCTTGGAAGCCTGCTCTCCTTCCTCTGAGTGCTACCAGGTCTCCCCCTCCAGGGGACATGGTCAAATATGGGGCACCAGAGTAACTCTTAACTACAAAGTGAAACAGTACAACTTCTGAGGTTGGTTCTTACTCACAGCCATTGATGTGCTGGGCAGCAGTGTTCTGAGTCAAGCAACCCCTGAGAAATAACATTGTTATATTTTATGGGTTTTGATATCTAATGTATCACTTGGCATAGTGTAGCCATCTCAGTAAGTAATAGATTGGCAACTGGATTTGCTGTTCTGAACACAGACCCTCGGCTTCCGCAGGTGGAGAGGTGAGGGGGTTCTGTTCACCTCCCACCTCTTCTCTGCCTGTCCGCACTCTACCCATAGGCCACCCTCTACAATTCTCTTTTCTCATCTATAGTCAACAACACCCAAGAAACCCCAAACTCCTGAAGCACATTTGTCCTTTTTTACATTCTGTATATTTTTCCGTTGCCACCCAAATAATCACCATGTAAATCCAGATAGCCTGTAAGTTCTTGGGTACCAGAAGATTTTTAAGTTTAATATTTGCATATCCTTATTTCTGTTATTTCACCCATGGGGCTTTACATAGCAGACTCTCAACAAATGCAAAGTTAAGTTGTTTAAATTCCATTTTAAACTGTTTTGTTGAGAGCTGGAAAGATGGCTCAGTGGTTGAGAGTACCATCTGCCCTTCCAGAGGTCCTGAGTCCAATTCCCAGCAACCACAGGGTGCCATAATGGAATCTGATGCCCTCTTCTACAGATAAAGCACTTGTATACACTAAATGAAATAAATAAATTTCTTTTTTTGTATAAATCTTCAAAAATATTTTGTTGAAAAACATAAGACATTGCTTTCAGATTAAGAATTTTCCCCATTCTGGGTGTAACTGATGCACACCATCGACCAGTTTTTGCTAATGACAGTCAGTTTGTACACCAAAAATGTTTCGGTTTTATGTATGTATTCTTCACTGCTGCCTGTCTTTTGGAATACTGTCGGCATAGTAAGTAGAGCACTTCAAGAAAAAAATGTATGTTAATCCAAGACTATTGCTAATCTATTTTTGAGAAGTTGAGGTGATACCCTCTAAAACTGAGGGGACACGGGAGAACCATAATTCTGTATTCCGAGCTTTTTACAGCATGACATATCTTGCTGTAATCTTTTTTTTTTTTTTCCCGAGACAGGGTCTCTCTGTAGCCTTGGCTGTCCTGGACTCACTTTGTAGACCAGGCTGGCCTCGAACTCACAGTGATCCGCCCGCCTCTGCCTCCCGAGTGCTGGGATTAAAGGCGTGTGCCACCACGCCCGGCTTTGCTCTGTAATCTTGCTTCTGTCTCTTCAGCTGTCTAAAACCCAGCTCTCTAGAGTGTTGAGGAAAGACCGCAAAGGAAGATGCGATTGCACAGGCTTTTCCGTGGCTGGCACTAGCCAGCAGTAGCTGCACGCTGACGCGCTCGCTCTTTGATTGAGCGCTCAAAAGGATAGCTAAATTTCACTTCCAGCCCCAAATCAGGAAGTAAGTGCTGCCTAAGATGAGCCCAAAACAAAAGCAATCCAACCTCAGAAACAAATCCTATAGGCTCCAGAAAAGGATATGAGTTTAAAATCTGCGATTATCGGCTGGTTTGGAGCACAGCAGGCAGGCTCCTGCTTGTAAACCATTATTAACCTTCCAAAATTGCCTAAATAAATAAGCAAGTGACATAAAACACACACAAGTACAAAAGCACACAGAGACCAATTTGTTTTCAAGATCCTCTTATCTACAGTTCAGATTTAGCCTAGATTTGAGTTAGTTTAGGATAGCAGAAAAGGTGTCGAATTCTTTACATTCTTAGGGACCGGGTCTAGGCTACGCCCTAGTCCTGCTCTGCAGCTGCACAACCCCTAGATTGGTCTGGACAAGTCCACTCGGGAACTGCAACCTCCGGCTTCCTCCGTTTGTGCTCTGCAGAGAAGCCTGCAGTTCTGGGGCCCGCCTAGGGAGGGTCTCTGAGTACGAACCCAGAGCGGAGGGTGTTAAGTTGCAGCTCTGGGCCGCTGACAAGTTCGGCCCGCGGCCCCGGGTGGAGGGCAGGAAGGGGAGGGACCGGCGCGGCGAGGGGGAGCTGGGCGCGGGCTGGGTCGGAAAAGCTGCCTCATTGCGCAGCCCTGCCCCTGTGGTCCCGAGCTCTGGCCGGGGCCTCCGGCACGATCTCGCTGAGCCTTCCCGGGAGGCTGCGTCGGCAACGGCTTCGGCAAAAATGTCCCAGCCCGGCCCACAGCCTGCAGCTTCTCCCAGGCCCCGGCGTGGCGCCCGGGCTAGCCACACCCAGGAGGTGAGTAGCACTCCTGCCTGAGCCGCGGGGCAAGTGACAGAGGGACCTTGGTCCAGGAATGGCCCGCTGTAGTCTTGGGCGTTGCCCCACCCTGGCACCTTCCGGAGTACAGAAAAAGATAAGGGCTCAGTGCCTGCGGGTAAGCAGGTGGCCGGAGGCTCTCCGAATTGGGTAGCCGCAGGAGTTGGGTAGAGGGGCTTCTGGAGTAACGTGGGCTAGCCTAGGCGGAGTTGGTGCGCAGGGGCGTGGAGGCGGAATCAAGTTCACTTGGGACCTCTGAGTGAGTGAGCTCTTGTCACTGGACAGACGGGGGTCTGTCCTCCGTCTGAAGTTACCCCCCCCGCCCCTCCCCCCATGTAGGGAGTGGCAGCCTGAAGAAGTGACACACACCTCTTTCCTAACTATAGTCCGGCCGAATCAGACGGGGCGGGACCACGCTAGCGGTGGGCGGGCCCTACTGCTCCTCCCTCTCGTGCCCGCCCACCTGGCAGATGTGTGGTGCCCTACGAGGTGCCAGCCAGGTCCCAGCCAGGCTGAGAGTCAGTCTGGGACCACCAGCACCTCACTCTGCGTCCTTCACTGGTCTCCAACCGCGTCGCTCGGAGCAATTCCGTGGGTTGTCGCCATGGCATTCGCAAGCTGGTGGTACAAGACGGTAAATAGAAGGAACAGAGCCTGGGAAGGACTTGGAACGGAGTGTGCTTACTTCGCCCCTCTGGGTGGTAGAAGAAATACTGTCTAAAGTTTGAAGGGGCTGGGCTGGGGACAGTGTGATATCTCCTTGCAGACCTTCTGGCTAGGCTCGCATAGAAGCAGAAGGCTCTCCCTTCTGTGGTATGCGGATGTGCTCTGGGCGGTAGACTCTAGGCGGCGAGGTGCAGCCAACTCTGCTCTCATTCCCAAATTGAATGGACGGTAATCCTTAATTCCGCCCTTTGGAACGCATTTTTGGATACATAGACAAGAGCCACAAGATGCCAGGTTTAGTTTTTCAACTGATAAGTAAAGCTAAAAATTTACGAAGAAAAGTAGGCTGCTGCTGTTTGAAATTCGAAATAGGAAGGGGGGATGGAAATAAAGAAAGCATCAGGGAACAACTGTGATCAGTCAGTCTGGGTGGGGTGGGGAGAGAGGTGAGAGGATGGACTTGGGTGGGAGAGAGAGAATGAGTACATCTCACTACTTTACCTTACTTTGCAAGAGGACAAATGTGTTCCATTCGGTTAGTGCACTGAACATGTCTGTCCTACCAATTGGGCGTGATACCCGATCAAGCTGGCACTTGTAATGTTTTGAAACCAGGAAGCATGGTTTTAAAAAGCATTTTTTTAAAAAATGAAAGAGAGCAAAAGACTTCACAAACCCTCTGTTGACAGTCATAAGTTGGTTTGTGGCGAGAATTTAAAACTCTTAGGCTCACTTTCCTCTCAGCATGAGATATCAGAAAAGTAAAGGTAGTAACCAGATAAGCTTTGAGTCTAGAAACTTCGTGGTAGAATTAGAAAATGGTTACACGGGCAGTGAGAATGCTTTCATCATCCAGGTGTGTTAGCCTTCAAATGCAAGGTAGGGAGTTCTTAACTCAAGTGGCAATGCTTTGAATGAACCAGTCTTTGTAAATGCCTTTCCATAGCTGTAAAATAGAAAAGATGTAAATAAGGATGAGATACAGCAGTAGACATGCCACATATGTGTTTTCAGTCATGTTTCTTCATGAATGTTCTCCATTACACTTTTCTGTGCTATTTAAGTGTATTGTTTTATTGGTGTGCTAAGAGCAAAAGTTTGCTTTGAGTCATGATTGTTTCATGATTCTTATCAAAGTGCAACCATTAAATTATCTGTGAACATGAATGGCAGGTGTTCAACTAACATCAGACTTCTCTGTCCCACCTCAGCATTCTCTAAAGGATATTGTGCCAGGCCACTTAGATGAAGAGAGCTTAAACCTTTGCCTTTAATACCTACTGCACTCTGTTAAACACCTTGATGTTTCTGCTAAAATACTCATTAGAAGCCAGTTTGGGAACTATTGTTTAAAGACTTCTGCTTGGTGGTTACTTTCTAGAATCTTCCGCATGTCTGTGACCAAACTTTGACATTTCTCAGGAAAAAAATGTACTATGAGCCACACATGGGTTTAAAAAACTTTAGCAGCCACATTAGCAAAAATGTTTTAAGAAGTCAAATTAATGTTAATAACATTTTTGTTTACCCCCTCCATGCTAGGTAACATTTTAGCATGTAATAATACCCTATCAATTATGATTTAAAAAATCTGGCTGTGCTGCATATGTTACGCCAAGAGTACCTCCTAATTCACCCTTCCTGCATTTCAGGGCCTTCACTCACCACTGTGGCTACCGGAATAGCATCAGGCAGGAAAGTTTTAAGGGGCTTGCTCCTAAATTATATTTTAAGGCTATTTTATAAGTGATCACAGACCATTTTGAGAATGAAATGAAAATCATGTAGTACTTTCTCTCAACATTATACAGGTATAAAGTGTACTTTGGGGCATGCAAAATCTGTCCAAAAATAGCTCTTCAGTGGTTCACACAGAAAATTTTTTGAGTATATAAAATATATGTAATGCATATATGAATAGTTCTGTTTATTCGTTTATATGCCTATGAATAAAGATATGCAGTTGGACCATTTTATCCACATTCAGCCATCAATCAAAAATAATTTTTAAAAGTTGAATCTTTATTGAATTATTCCCCAAACAACATAAAAACAATATAGTATAAAGCTGTTGGCATGCCTTAATATTGTATAACATAAAGCACATATGGAAGGCCATGCATAGGTTAGATATAAACATGCCACTCTACACAAGCCATATGAGCATCTGCAGGGTTAGATTCCGAAAAGGTTCCTGAAATCAGTTTCCAAAAGATATCCTTGGATTTCTGCACACACACACGTTCATCTCGAATACTTGTAGTGAATCCAATAATTAGAATATCCGTAGTAGGATTCTTTAAATATTAAAAATAATGTGAATGATTCAACTTTAGGCAGAATAAAATTAGAGTAGTGTAAAGATATGTTCATGAGCATGCTATATGTAAAGCCAGCCAAGGAAACATAATATTGTATATTTTCACACTGGATATGATAAGCCTCTTTTAAAAAAATCTTTTTAAACTAAAAATGATTTTAGTTTTTAAAAAAACCTGCATAGGATGTTAAAAATTACATTTAAAGAATATCTGATGAACGTCATAATTATCAGAACTTAAGAGTAAATCAGTAATCAGATTCCTGAGTCATAAGTTGATTCTATTATCACACGATAATTAAAGGTGTTTCTTTGTTAATTAGATTCATAGCCCCACTAAGAGCATAATCCAGAAGCCGGGTCATTTAGAAGGCTCCAACATGGCACCCAGGCTGAGTAAAGTGTTGTAAACTTCCCATGGTAAAACAGACAATTTGGCTGCAACGTATTTCCAAAAAGAAGGTGAAATTATAAGGTCCACATAAAGGTATTTAAGATAGCAAGAAAGAAAAGGTCAAATGTCAGTATTTTTGGGCTGGCAGTCTCTGAATGGATCATTTTTCATTGCATAAAAGCCTTTTAAAATGAGTAACATATGATGATATTGTTCTTTCGTCAGTTTAAAAACTTTCCAGAAAGTTAATTATATTATACAAGTGGTTTGTAAAGAGTGATGTGGCTCTCGGGGGTGGAAACGGAGGATGGTCATTTGAGAGTCCGAGGTGGGCAAGCAGTAATTAGCGCTAACGCAGGCGGTGTCATTCAGTGCTTCATTTTCCTCACTTCGGAATATTTTTAAGATCTAAATCTTACTAACATGGCAGTAACGTTGTTTGACTTCCTTTTTTATGAAAACTTACTAAGACAGCCTTATGACTACCATAAATTGGGGAAAAGTCTATCAGGTTTTACACGTTAAGAAAAATTGCAAAAAAACCTGTTCCATCCAGTGAAGAATCTTGGTTGTATAACTTTATCACTTCAGATGGAGAGCTGATTAATTTGAGGACTGTGTGTGTGTGTGTGTGTGTGTGTGTGTGTGTGTGTGTGTGTGTGTGAGAAAGAGAGAGAGAGAGAGAGAGAGAGAGAGAGAGAGAGAGAGAGAGAGAGAGAGAGATTTTAAGTGGGGGAATGTGTGTGTGTGTGTGTGTGTGTGTGTGTGTGTGTGTGTTGGGGGAAGGGAGTCAGGATACTACATTGTGCATGTGGACGCCAGAGAGAAACTAGTGCACCTAGATCTCTCCTAGCTGCCATGTGGGTTTTGGGAATCAAACTCAACTGTGAGGCTTGGCAGCAAGTGCCTTTACCTACAGAGCCATTGCATTGGTCCACAGTCTCTTATATTTTTATTTTGTTCACACTGTACTTAGCTCATAGGTTGATTTTTCTTTTATGGTTAAGAAGCCTAACCCCCATCGTACCCTTTTCTGTGAGTTGTGACAATTTTAGTTTTAAAACTAGAACAGCTAGCATTTACTTGGTGGGTGACTATGGGAAAACGGTCTTGACATAAGAGTACCTAAAGTTTCAAAATTTATCATAGTAAAACTTTTACATATGAGCAGAAGAAAAGCGGTATAATGAACATCCAGAAATCAAATGCCATCATTAATGACCAGTATTGTGCAGTCTTATCTCCAGACCCCATCCCCACAAAAAGTATTCTAATCACGTGAATTGCCAGTTTGTTACACAGCCAAGTTGTAGGCTGATGAAAAGAATGGGTTTTCATTCTACATGCAGTTTTTTCCCCTCTGGCGCAGTGTGGTGTGAGACAGTCTAATGCACAGTGATGTGACAGAGCACTGAACAAATGGTTTCCAGGCAACTATGGTTGTCTCTTGACTTAGAGAATGAAACTTTCATATCAACACTTAGCTCAAATATTCGTTTCACACAATCAGACTGATGTCAAGGGAAACAGAGCTGTGGAATCACTCTGTATTCTTTAAAGCCAGCCTTGGCTTTGAGGCTTACCTCTGTTTCTTTGTTGTTGTTGGCTCCATTCTCTCTGCCAGTGCAGCAAGAAACATGGGCTTAGGCAATTCTAGGCTCTCATTCTTTGTTCAGCCGTGTCGTGTCTTTTTCAATAACTTATTAATACAACTTTCAGCCAGGAAAAAAAAAACAAACAAACAACCAGATACTGGAACATTTCACACTTTAACACTGAAAATATATTAACTATTGGGATACTTACTATTCTCTATTAAATGAGGAGAAATGGAAAGGTTGAATTATTTACCCAAGATCACATGGCCTCCAGGTTTCTTTTCTGTCCATTTGTTGCCCTCAGGTAAAAGACAGATGTGATTCTGAGCATTTACGTCTGGCGGAATGTAAGGCAGGAAGTAAGTTACAAGGCAACAGATAAGAATGGAAAACTAGCAGAGAGAGAAGGCTTAGGCATCCAGACCTTAGAAGTTTTGAGAGCTGCAATAGCTCCAGGCAAGAGGGACTGAAGGAGCTGCAAGGATGAACTTATAAAAGCCAAAGTGACAATTCTTTTGGCCTGCTATTCTGGAATGTTCCGGACATCAGAGAGAAACTTGTGTGTGTGTGTGTGTGTGTGTGTGTGTGTGTGTGTGTGTGTGTGTGTGTGAGCCCTACCCATTCATATCACTTTAGGTCAGTGGTTCTCAACCTTCCTAGTGCTGTGACCCTTTAATACAGTTCCTCATGATGTGGTGATCCCCAACCATAAAATTATTTTTATTGCTACTTCATAACTGTAACTTTGCTGCTGATAGGGATTTTAATGTAAATCTCCGTGTTTTCTGATGCTCTTAGGTGACCCCTTGAGAACTGTTACCGTAGGTTCTCACTCAGCTGCACTAGTTGCCTCTCACTAGTCTACTCCAGTTTGAGACTATCCATCCTGAGAAGCAGCCAGATGATACCAACAGAGGTGGTGGGGAAAGGAATCCAGCATCAGTTGCATAGCCCAGGACTAACCCCAGGAAGACTGTTTTGAAGCAAAGGCAGCATTACATTCTAGCCCTTCTGCTTGTTTGGTGAATAATCTCATTTTAAGAAGCAGAGTACATATAAGCACAGATCTCTAAGATTTTGTCATAATTTTTTTCCTTTTGGAAAATACCAATGTGTACCTGGCCCCATACTTTTTCAATCTGTTTTTTTCAGCATTCCTTCTTTATCTAGTTTAGTGATCTAAAAATAGCAAACATACTACCTGGGGCAATTTTTAGAGGTGTATGAAAATAAAAGCATTTAAATAAGCATTATTACTCAGTCTCACCCCAGGTCCAGAAAAGGAGAGAATATAATTTCCATCTGATTAGAAAGGCAATGTGTGCATTTAGGAAGTCATCAAAGAACAAGTGGCAAGCAAGTGACAGTTTGTTTGCTTTACTGAAGAGAGAGGCTGTACAGATAGGAAGATGCAGTCCTTCCCCACAAAGGCTTGGAATTGTACAGGAAATAGCAATGTGAAAATAGGGCACTGAGGCTGGCCATGGTGGTGTATGCCTTTAATCCCAGCACTCAGGGAGGCAGAGGCAGGTGCATCACTGTGTGTTTGAGGCCAGCCTGGTGTACAAAGCAAGTTCAGAGAAACCATGTCTCAGAAGAGAGTAAGAGAGAGGGAAGGAGAGAGGGAGGGAAGGAGGGGGGAGAAGAGGTGGGGGAAGAGAAAGAGAGGGAGAACTGGGCACTGGGCTTCATCTTTGAGCAATCAGTTTCCCCAGGAGATACCCAGTACTACACATCCTGCCTAACCCTGGAAAACTCCCTGTGGGTACCAGCTCAGTTGGTGTTTTGGGAAGCAGAGACTTCTGTTATGATGTCTAAAAAAATCTCCCTTCAAAGGCAATCCTGGATGCATAATAGAAACAGCAAAGGAATTTTAGAAAGATGTATCCACATCCTGACCTACACAGACACAATCTAATATCCTACTCTCTGGTACAAGTGTTTCCCAAAGCTCCTTGAGTGCTTCTAGCATGCTTGGCAGCCCTGGTAACCCAACTGGGTGGTTTCTTGTCCTCTGGAGGCCACCTTCCTTGAGCTTGTGACACTATTGACAGAGCTGAGTTGCATGTGCTGGGGTGTCAGGGCTTTGAAGATAGCCTTGTCCTTGCTTCAATTTTGCTCTCATGTCTTCTGACATGACTATGTGACCTATCTCCAAGCTGAAGGACAGCATTCAAGTAACATTTCCCACTTTTTCCAAGCAACTTTGTTTAGACATCATATTTATTAACCATGTAGTTTATTCATTAAATTATATGATCAGTATTTTATATAGATTGTTTCTGTTTCCTTCTAAAAGAAAGTTTATATATATATATATTTTTTTTTTTAATTTTTTTTTTTTTTAATCCTTAGTTTCAGAGGTACACTAGCCTTAGGAATTTATGCTATTGGAATTGCTGTTTTTCTGTCTTCCTTTGTAGGTAGATGTTTGTTTGTATCCTACTTTGTGTGGCATGTATCCTTGTGTGTAACTGTGTATGTCTAGGTAACAGTAAGGAAGGTCCCCAGATGCTGCAGCCCAGCAGCAGTCCAGCAAAAGTCCCTAGCTTAGTAAGAGTTCCTGCTGTAGTCCTTGTGACTTCTGACTCCTGATTTCCTCATAGGTTTATGGCTGTACGGTGGGAAACAATTTCAAGCATATAATGCTATGTCCTACAATGAGGACACAGGACAGTTGTCCTTTCCAAATATCTGCCACTGTCTGGGGTAGAAAGAATTTGGGCAATTATTCCTTCTTAATGTAAGACAGGAAAGATCTTCTGATATCACCCGCCTCACAACCTGCCACTAAACTCCTGTAGCATTGATAGCATTGGCCACCTCCTTCTCTTGTAACTCCCTGTGTGGTTTCTTACCTTCACTGTTTTAAGGCTGGCATTCTATCTTGCTCTTCTCTGGCTTCGACTTTTCCTCTACTAATTTTCAGTAGAATCCACCTGTGTTAAGTGTTGGTTAATTCTTTATAACAGGATGGTTTTAGAATAGGAAGATGTTTTGCTTTCATGTTGGAGCACTAGCTTACCCTAAAGGCTTGATACAAAATCCTAGCTAGGTTGTACCTGATTCTATGTGGCCCAATCTTTGACCAGAGAGTAAACATTCGTTGCCATGACAAAGCAGAGCATCAATTTTCTTTATCTGGAGATGAGGCAACAATGTGTGGTCCCTAGAGTCATTATGGAGAGAAAAAGGGAACACAAACAGAGTGCCTAGCAGTGGCACTAGTTCCTTTTCCTTCATCATACAGGATCCAATAGTAGCATAGTCATTCTCTTTTGGAATCTGTCACTCTTCCCTTCTCTCATGCTTCTCTTCCTCATGGCCACGATACCAATCACATGTGATAGTGATAAACTAAGTTTTCTTTCTTAACTTTTAGAAAGATTCACTGCAGGTTCCTGAACAGGATCAAATATTGATGTGTACCATTCACACTTCATTTTATTCACCAACCTTATTAAGTCAGTTTTGGTCAGTTATTCCCAATGTTGGGAACTTGAATTTCAGTGAAAACATTTAACTGGTTTGACTTTATTAATAGACTGCTGAATATAGAGTAAGCCCAAGAATCTATGAGGGAAATGATTAATCTATAAGGTTGTTGTTTATTAGAAATTGATACCAGTAGGAAGTTCTTGATAATGTTCTTAGCATAATAATGGCATTGGGTTTATACAGGGCACCCTACTAAATTTAAGGAAATGCTTAGTGTTTGAAATGTTTATTGTTGGGTTGGAGAGATGGTTCAGTGGTTAAGAATACTGTCTGCTCTTCCAGACGTCCTGAGTTCAATTCCCAACAACCACATAGTGGCTCACAACCATGTCTGCCCTCTAATGCCCTCTTCAGGTATTCAGATGTAATGCAGTTAGAACACTCATATACATAAAATAAGTAAATAAAAAAATCTTTTTTAAAAGAAAGGGAAAAAAAGAAATGTTTATTGTTAAATTTCAAGGTTTTTGCAGTTTACTTTCAAGTACAGGTATACATAATCCTGTGTCCATGTATGTGCAAACAGCAAATTACAGTGTGCTGGATGGTTTGTGTCAACTTGACACAAGGTATAGTTATTTAAGAGGAGGGACACTCAATTAAGGAAATACCTCCAATGGATCCAGCTGTAGGCAAACCTGTACGGCAGTTTCTTAATTGCAAGTGTAGCCATCCCTGGGCTGGTAGTTCTGGGTTATATAAGAAAGCTCAAACTAAGGCACCAGCCAAGGACAATACAGGCGGTAAACCTTAAACCCCTACCCAGATCTAGCCAATGGACAGAACACTCTCCACAGTAGAGTGGAGAGTGGGATATTACTTTCTCACGTACTCTGGTGCCTCACCTTTGACCATGTCCCCTGGAGGGGGAGACCTGGTGGCACTCAGAGGAAGGACAGCAGGTTACCAAGAAGAGACCTGATACCCTATGAACATATACAGGGGGAGGTAATCCCCCTCAGGAACAGTCATAGGGGAGGGGAATAAGGGGGAAATGGGAGGGAGGGAAGAATGGGAGGATACAAGGGATGGGATAACCTTTGAGATGTAACAAGAATAAATTAATAAAGGAGAAAAAAATAAATTAAAAAAAAAAAAAAAAGAAAGCAGACTGAGCAAGCCATGAAGAACAAGCCAGTAAGTAGCACCACTCCATAACCTCTGCATCAGCTCCTGACTGCAGGTTCCTGGCCTGATCAGCCAACAGCCAAGGACACCCTGGTGATTGTGTGCTGTCCTGCTTCTGGGGTTACTGAAGCTGAAAGGAGACAGATTTCGTGAATCTGCATTTTTTGTTTTGACCTTATCAAATACTATCTTTTATACTATTCAAACTGATGGCTCTTTTAGAGATGGGAAAAGACAGCGTTTAGACAAAATAAATTTAAGTGAGCAATGATATGTCCAAGAACAAGGCAGCAGTAAAACCTGGAAAAAGTTGTTTGGATGAAGTTCTGCCAGGGGCCTCTAGTTTTGTAGCAATCCTCTACCTGACTGTTTGTAATCATCTGAGATACTGCCTTTTGTTTTTTTAATTAAATAAAGTCAATTACAAATAAAATATCCAGCTTTTGTTTCAGTACCTTATGCAACAATGTCCTAAGGAGCTAATATCAAACTAAGGGCTTCATGATTTGAGAAATGTATTCTATAGCCCTTAGTCTTGTCTTTTCATTCACCAGTGTGTATGTGGACCCTGTGGACTTGCTTGTTTATTTAATTGTATATTTGTTTGTTTATTGAGGCCCAGTCTCAGCATGTTGCCCAGGCTGGTTTCAAGTCCCCAGGATCAAGTGATGCCCTCACCGCCAACTCCCCAGTAAGCCCACATCATCACCCTTGGGTTAGACATAGGCTTTTATATGGGGGTTGTTTGTTTTGGTTTGGTTTGGTTTTGATTTTTTCAAGATTCATCAATTACTCAGTGCTGATTGCTCTCACTTTTAGATAAACAGACCCTTGACCTGAATACAGAGCAATAAGAAGCCCAGCAGGGAATTTTTTTTAATCAAACTGTTTCAATATGGCTCATTTCAGTAGATTCAATTCACTTAGCCTTGCCAGTGCTTGTGTAGGGGAAGAAGTCTGCATTGGTGAAAGCAGTTCACTCCAAGTTGTTTATACAAAATAGTTAAGGAGCCGACACGGTGGTGCACGCCTGTAATCCCAGCACTCAGAGGGATGCAGAGGCAGGCGGACCTTTGTGAAGTTGAGACCAGCTTTGTATACAAAGGGAGTCCAGGATAGCCAAGGCTACACAGAGAAACCCTGTCTTGAAAAACAAAACAAAAGCAAGCAAACAAACCCAAACAACAAACAAACAAACAACTGCAAAATACAGTTAAGGGAATATTCCTGCCATGAGTATCTTGGCTGTTTCCTTTCTTCTAATATAGCTGTAGTGTTACCTAATGTCATCTAGCACGGTAGAGTGGGAAACAACAAATTTGAAGTTAAAAAAAAACCCAAAAAACAACAAACTCTCTTTGTGACTGTTTCACATTTGCTAGCAAGTATGTGCCCTAAAAACACCAGCTTGCTAGTATGCTTAATTTCCTCGTTCATAAAATTCATAAAATTGTATAGCTTATTTTTTTAGTATCAAATAAAAAGGCATAAAGTACCTTGTGGATAATACAAAATTGTGACTATTATCACTGTTCTTCTGCCTACAAATCCATGTTATGATTCTGCCCTAGAAAATACAGTATTACTTTCAAATGTACTTCTTTTTTTATGATCTTATATGTGTAAGTGTTTTGTCTGCCTATGCACTATGTGCAAGCCTGGTGCCCACAGAGGACAAAAGAGGGATATCCTCTGGAAATGGAGTTACAGTTGGTTGTGAGCTACTGGTAACCAAACCAAGATCCTCTGGAAGAGCAGCCAGTGCTCTTAACCATGGAGCCATCTCTAGGCCCTATAATTTGGTTTCAAAAAGAACGATCATGATTGAAAGCAACAGAGAACTATCATTTTTTATTTTTACATGTCTTATTTTTCCCAATGTCTGCTTTTCACAGTATGCAATAACTTAGATAATCACTTGTTTCTTCTTCCAAAGATCATACAAATATTTTTTTCTCAAGAAGATGATCAATAGAGGAAACTTAATAGACTTATTTTACCTTATTGTCAAAGCTAATGGCTGCATGAACTTATTGAAGATCCGTGTCTGGAAAAACGAGGATTCTATTCATGGACATATTTACAATTTAAAAACATAAATAGGAGCAATTTTATGCACGGTCTTTCCTTCATATTTTTATCATTTGTGTTGGAAAATATACAATGGAAGAACTCTAAGAGAATTTAGAGTTGTTGGAACTGATGGGTGACCTAGAATGTTGTTGTAGCTGTTTGTCCTTATCACATACTATCTGCTTGTGCCCATGCTGAGATGCTTAAGCATGGCTTCAGATGGTGGCTGGAGAGGTGGCTCAGTTGTTAAGAGCACTGTCTGCTCTCCCAAAGGACCCAGGTTCAATTCCCAGCACACACATGCCAGCTCACAATTGACTGTAACTCCAATTCAGAGATTCTGACACCTTCATACCCAAGTGCATAGAATAAGATTAATAAAATAAAGAAAAAAAAAGAGAACAGCTTCAGATACAACACAATCCTTAAAGGATCTCATCTCAGTGATGAGCTAGATGTCTCCCGTACTAGCAAGTGTGGGCTTCAGAAATCCATGAGCTATTTTATAGGTGGTGAGATGCCAAGGTGTAATTAACATCAATTTTGCATCTGAGTTCCAGCTCCAAAATGAATATTCGTATGATCCTTTGATTTTGAGAGCCTCTGACTAATGGAGAATTCCCAATATGAAAAGGGCGCTTTGTTTGTTTGTTTGTTGTCTTATGTCACGTTCCTCTATTGAACATCTTTTTTTTCTTTTATATTTTTTAGCATGTTAATGAAAAGAATACTGGATCATCTTCCAGACCAGAAGAAAAGAAGGGATCTGATGAGGTACTTTCTGCAATTATTATTATTATTATTATTATTATTATTATTATTATTATTATTATTATTTTGGTTTTGCTTTAAAATGATGAATTCTGTTTTTCAATATTAAATAATAATGTAAAGCATACTTCCTGGAAAGTTGGCAAATTTAGGGAATATTTTGTCTTTGTATTATGCTGCATATGTGTGTGTGTGTGTGTGTGTGTGTTCAGGGATGTTTGTAAATGTGGGTACTGTGGGTGCACATGTATCCATGCACGTGGGTATGGAGGACAGAGGACAGTTGCCTTCAACTTTGATTCCGGGTTTCTGTTATTTCTGTTATGTAAACAAAGTCAGTTGACCCAGGACTTTCTAGGGATTCTCCTGGCTCTACCTCTCATGTCCTCGCAAACACTCACACTGTGGGTCTACCTTTTCATGAGTTCCGGGGATTTGAACTCAAGTCTTCATGCCTGCACAGCAAGTAGTTTTACCCACTGAGCTATATTCCCAGTCTTAAAAAATTTAGCTTTAACTAAGATTTGACTCAAGAATGTTAGTGGGAAATCATGAAAATAAAATCTCCATAATGACCCTTTTTAGCCAGTTTCAGTTAGAAGCAGCGCAAATGGCTTTCTATTAGAATTGGGAACTTTTGTTTTGTTGGTGAACATGACATGTATATAAGGAAGCCAAATGCAGTGGCAGGAGGGGGACATATGTTTTCAGGAGAATGTACCATGAAAGGAGTACAGTGAACAGGTCCTTCAGGCTTGGAGACAAAAGTAATTTTTATCTGCGTCAGTTCGGTGGAGACATTGGAAGAACAAGCCTCCTTGCTTTCACGTGTGTTTTCTTGCTCTTGTGAATTTCTGCTTTGACTGATGACCACTGTGGGCTTGTAGTGCTGAGTGACTACACCATGGAAGTATCCTGTAGCAGCTGTCTTCTCCAAAGGGCACTGAGCTTGCATCTCTGTCTTGTTACTGGTTTCCTGAGGGCTGCATCTACTAACCCATGATAGTGATTCTTTTGTAGAAGAATTTTACAGACGTGAAAGCGATGTACTGCAGTTGTTCACACAATGAACAGTTAGGGAGGAATTGTACCCTGTCTTCTGTCTCGGTGGATGTTCTCGGGGGTTCTCATCACTTTTACTAAGAAGAAATCATCTCACTTCCCATTGTTAGTGGCTATCTGGCCTGAAAGACTGGATATGTAGAAAATGTAAAGTGGCTGTCTTATTTTTTCTTTTCATTATCAATATTGAGCAGATGTTTTTGTAATTTGAGACTTTCTTCCTGCTCATTTTCTGAAATTCAGTATGTGAGTATAGTGTGTAATGTTTTCTTGTCAACATTCTACCAATATCCATAGAAATGTGCTTCAGAATATTTTGTTTTATTTCATTTTACCCAGTGTGTGTGTGTGTGTGTGTGTGTGTGTGTGTGTGTGTGTGTGTGCACGCGCGTGTGCACGCGTTTAGGTCAGAGATGTGCCAGTGTGTGTACGGGGGTCAGAGGACAATTCCTTCAAGAGTTAATTACAACCCATTGGTCCCACAGGTCAAGCTAAGGTCACCATGCGTTAAAGCAAGAACTTTAACCCAGTGAACCACCTTACTGACCCTAATTTTCAATGTTTCTTACCATAGAAATTTATTTTAAAGTTTTTTGTTTCTATAGAATACATTTTTTAAAAATAAAAGTAAGATTCCATCTTATTTCCTTTAAAAAATCATTAAAAATAAAATTTCATATAAACATGTTTTCATTTCTGATATCACTTAGTCATTTTATCAACACTGTCCTTTAAATAAATTATAAGATTAATTATCTATCAAATTAGTTTTACTTAGGCAAATAGCAAGAACTTTCTGTTTGAAATCATAGTGCCCTTTACTTTTTCAAAGAAGAATATAAGTCCTTGGATATTATTCTGAATTGATATTGAGATTCAACTATATGCACAAGAAAAGAAATCTTATCTGGTACAGCAAAGTGGATAATAAAGGAGTTTCCAGACAGTCTTTCTGGCCGATTCCATTATAATTTGGACGTTTTTAAATCGTATCTTAAGTGGACAGACATTGTTGGTTCAGGCATAATTGCTACCACAGTCATTGTGATATATGGATCATTAAGTCTATCTTACTTGTCAAAGGCTTGGGCCGGACTACTCAGAGGCCGTGTGAGGGTGCTGTTAGGAAAGAATGTAAGGTTTGACTCTGCCAACGCATGATTCATTTTGGATTTGAAACTGTAATGTTATTGTATAAATCAAAAGGGGGAGTAAAACGGTGCTGTCTGCTAGCAGATGAAATAGCTGTGACATTGTTCTGTGTCATTGCTGGGAAGTTCACATGCACAACTCCTGCCCCGGTGCTGGAGGCTGGTTTGCTCTGTCCCAGCTGGATGACAAAGCTGGAATAGAGTCTTTCCCGTCTCCTAAAGCTTAAACGACTGCTTTTGCTTTAGACAAAGCATTCAGTAGAATTTAAGCATGAAAAGAATAATCCATGAGTCAGGCAATACCTTCATACAGGAAGAGTTCCATGAGCTCTGGCCTCATAGCAAATCTAACTACTTCTTTTTTTGTCGTGGGAAGCACCATTTATTATGTTGAATTTCAAGTACAAAGCTTGAAGATGGAGCTGGGTAAGAACCTGTGGGAACTTGCATACCTCTTTTGTTAAGAATTCATCAAGTTTCCCTCAAATGTAGGAGCATTCTAAGACCAAGAGTTGCATGGGTTGAGAAGGTTAAAATAGAATGAGAGTCCAGGAAAAATAAAAATAAAAACATTTAATACCAGTGTTTTAAATACAGCAGAACAAAGAAGTCTCCCAGAACTTGCAATCAAATCTATTTAAAGTATTTGACTGACAGATCTGGCCACACTGGGGAAATAGGAGCTTTTTGGAAACTTACTTTAGTGATGTCCTGGGAAACAAAAACAAAAACCTGAAAGGACATGATCTTTCAGAGACAAATTTAAAATCTTCCATTTTAGTGATAGGTGTTTTCTTTTTTGTAACTAAATAAAGAGCTGTATAAGTAGCGTTGAGTGGAAAAGGTAGTTTATATATTTATCTTGCCTGAATAGGCTGGCGAGGCTTGTCTTCCTCATTAGTTACTTCTTCTAATGCATTTAAATAAATTATTGACTCATTCGAGCTTCTGATACTTTTCCTTTAATGAAGTCAATCTTTTTTAAAATAGAAGAATTAAAATATACTTAGAAAAATATCACCCACAGTCTCAACACTGATAACCTCGGCTACAAAATTTTCTGAATATTTTTAAATTAATGTGATGTCATATATTCATACTCGTTAAATACATTGATTTTTTAGGAACTCTTTCAAAGTCATGCATCTACAGTATAACCATTCGAAAAACCAACTTGAAGGAAGCAATACCATCTCTAGAATCTAAAACCAGAGAGATGGCCACCTTTTACATCTTGGTGTGTTTACCTGTGGCTTTCTGTAATACCGCCATTTGTCTCTTCTCATGGATGACTGATTTCAAGGCCAACTGTGGCTATCAAACTCCATGAATACTCACATCCTTACATAAGGTGACACAGGATGTCCATTTAATCTAAGTCCTTTCATGAGCTATGTCACCTCTAGAATACTAAGAATGCCCAGTACAAAATGAATGTCATTGGAATAGTTGTGGTACTATATTATTTATGGAAAAGTAACAAAGGAAAATCATACCTGTGTTCTATACATCTGAAGTTTTCCCAAAATATCCTTGATCTGTGGTTGGTTGAATCCATAGATATGGAAGACTGTGTATTTAATGAAATAGCAATTTCTAAGCACAGACAAGAAAAGACCATCATTAATAAGACATGGACTGGAAATAAGTGATAATTTACATTGAGGCAGAGAAATCTTTTTTTTAATAAAACCAAAAAGGAGCCATCAGCTGGATGTGGTAGCACTGTCCTGTAGGTGTAGCACTGGGGAGGTAGGGGGACTAGGGCTGATTTATAGGGCAAGGTTCCTGGCCGGCCAATCAGGGCTACATGAGAAGAGCTTGTCCCAAATAGTTTTGGACAGTGTTCCTCATGTAACTGATTTAGCCATCATTATTATCACATCCTAGAGTGGACTCTCAAACATTGGTTTACGGTTATAAGCCATTATATGAGTCTATGCTGACTGTGGAACATTCATGCAAGTTCATGTTCCATTGAATATATGTATATATATAATATATATATAATGTATATATATATAATGTATATATATACACACACACACACATATATATTCATGTACATATAAACATATATACATGTACATATATATACATGAGGTGGGAGACATAAGAGGAAAGGCAAAGGGGGAGTTATTTAATACAGTACTCATGTATGAAATTCTCAAAATTTTTTTTAAATTAAAAAAAAATTCTACCTCCAAATATAGAGACTGAATAGACTTTCATATTACAGTTGTCACCGTTTTGTAATTTGTTTCTGTACCACCTTCTTATTTTTCTTCCTTGCACTTTGCCATTCAAAGTAGTATCGCATCATTTGGACCTCTATGGTGCAGACAGAACCCTTTTTCCTTGAAGATGAGGAGTGAGGGAGGGAAACTGAGTCAGAGTACAAGGATAGCCAGGAGAGGATAGCATTCTCCAGACTCCTCAGCAGATCAGCACCAGAAGATGAGATTGGACCACCTTGCAGGTTTTCACCTGGAGATCATAAACAGGAACTAGGAAAATAAAACACAGAAACACTGCCGGAAGATGGTTGCCAGAATGTGTGCTGTTAGGCCGTGAAACGGGGCACATTTTGTTCATTTTAAAATTCTGCATAGTGTTAAGAGTTACTCCTTAGATTTGTTCTGTACAATGTTTATCAGAATTTTCCCCAACCAGAGTATCCCATGTGTTGCACTGCATTTGTGATAGTATTTGTTTATATCTTTATAATAAAAGCATCATTGTGGAGCACTTAAGTTATGCTGTACAAGAACATCTGTAAAGAATAATCAAAGCACTATAATTGATGATGCTGAGGAACCTGCCTGCCCTTTGAAAAGACATCTTCCTGGAAGATGTTTTCAAATAATATGTTTTCATGTGGTAATACAATATTTCTTCTTTAATGTAGTTACTATTAGTGCGGAACTGCTTTAACAAACACATCAAAGCCTACATATTTTATCAAGAGGTTACAAGTCATGGTCCACCAAGTTTAATATGCTGTTACTTAAAATACATGAGGTAAAAGCAAATAAGAAAGTAAGATCTACACTGTTTCATATTTATTTTAAGGTTTAGAGTAATGCTTAGAGTTGTGAAACAAGAAATGGATGACTTTAGAACAATAAAATTCAACAATAATCTAAGATATTTTCCATTTTTGGCAAAATTTGAAAGCCATTTCCCATAGCCTTCATACCACAAAATATTTTTGTCTCCTCCTTGAATTATTTTCACTAAAATTAATATTATCTGCTCTTGTGTTTACACAGATATGAATTTTTGTTTGATTTACCTTTAAGAATATTCAGATAGTGTTTACAGTTTCTTAATAAAGTTCAGCAAACGGATCCAAAACGATCTGGAGCAGTTATTTGAGCATGCTATTTTCCAAGCCTCTGAAAGTTTCAACAGTCATTCAAATGCAAAAGTTTACGTACCTAAGCTATCACATATAACATCAGATCAGTCACTTGTAGATCATTGGAAGCTAGAGTCAGCACCCTCCCGACATGTGCACTCTGGAACTGTTTTCTATGGCTTAAGTGGAAAGGTGGACCAGTGTCCTCACATGATCATAGTCACTCTATGTGGAGATGGAAAAGAGAATTTTTTGTTTGGAGGAAGCTGCGATCTTACCAATCTTCCTTGCATGAGGCAGATGGCATCATCACTGGGCATCTGGGAAATATAAACATAAAATCCTGCTTGTTTCCTTATTTTATACTCTTAATGGATTTACTGCAATAGTGATACACTCCAAGTAACCAATAATAGAAAATTATGTCATTAAGAAAGAAATAAAAGAACTTCTTCTTGGAGTCATTTAATCAAAAGTGGTCCAGATTTGAATTTTCTTCTCCGCGATTCCTCTGACTTCTCTCTTCTCTCTATGGTTTGAGTCTGAATCTGTTGTCTGCTTAAAGGTTGTCCTGTGAATCTGTTTCTGTGTGTTCTTTCTGTGTGTGTCTGTCCCTAACAAAGGGAGTTGCTCTGTCTTTATTGACTAGCACAGAAAGTCTCCCATGGGAGGGAAATGTGTGGTGGAATACTGGACAGAAATCTTCAACAGTTTCACGAGGGACTGAGTCACCGGCTCTAGATGATCCCAACTGAGCCAGACTAAAAACAGTACTATAAACAATCATTGTTCATCAGCCAATATCCACAGATGTTGCTTTCATCCATTATGGTGCACTTTTACCTCTGTATTTGCTGCTTTCAGCAGTGGACATACATACATTACTCTGGGCCGGGGGCATGGAAGAGTACATAATGGAAGATTACAGCTATGCCTTAGCTTATGTTATAAAAGCTGATTACCTGGAAATCCAAGGCAAGTAAGGTTGGTTCTTACCTTGTCCTCTTAAAGGCAGAGTAGGACAGTGCTCTTTAGTCTTAAGTGACCTCAAGGTGACCACTGGTTGTGATGTCCAGCAGACTTTTCAGTCTCTTAGAATGTCAGAGATATTTTCATAATACTTTATTGTCTCAATATTTAACCCTTCCTTGGGATTTATTAACATTCTTGGGTTGTTAGCTATAGTTTTCATGAAATTTGAAAATATTTTGGCCATATTTTCTTTAAATACTTTGATTCTACATCTCTCACTTTTCCTTGGAAGTTGGCAGTTTCCTGTGAAGGAGCAGATTGACCTGCTCCCACTAATGCCTGTGGATGCTCCTTGTACTTTTCTCTGTCCCTTTTGCTCTGTGGGGTCTTTTGGCATATTTTCTGTTGCCATGTCCCTAAGTCTTTTCTCCTGCAGTGTCTAACAGTTTTTAATTCTACTTGCTTTAGTTTTTATTACAGGCCTGTGCTTTTTGCTGGTAGATATTCAGCTCATATCTTTAGTATACTTTCCATAACAGGTCTAGATAATTATAGATTCACAGGAATTTGTAGATATGGCATAGAGTGGTTCCTTGCATACTGTAGCATAGATATTGATTACTCTTATATATCCATAGCACAATTTCAAAACGAGGGAATTGATATTTATACATCATGTATACATCGTTCTGGCCATATTTTATATGTGTAGATCTGTGTAGCCAGCACTGCAATCCAAATACTAGTGTAGGGCACAAGACACATACTCTTGAAACACTGTATGGAAAATAAAGCTGAATTTTTCTTTGTCTCTACATGTCTTGTCTTAGCTTTTTATTACAATCCAGATACGTATGAATAGTGTTCCATTCATCTATCTTTTTTCCTACCATATTTCTCTCAGAGTTTGCCTCCCTTTGTTGATTGCAGTGAGTGTGTGTGTGTGTTTGGAGGAGATTATATATTCATCCTGCAAGTAACTCCAGGGGCCTGGAACTCTTTCCCATTCCTTCATGCTTCCTTGATGACATTTTCTAAGGATGAGTCCACCATAGTTATCTTCCTGAAGGACTCTGAGAGTGGTCAGCTAGTGTACACCTAGACGTTATCTATCCTAAGACAAAAACTGTGCATTTTAATTTTCCTATCACAGATATAATAGTCTTATAAGAAATAGAAAAAGTCAAAGAAATATTCCTTTCAAATCTTTGTTTTTTGTTTGTTTGTTTGGTTTTGTTTGTTTGTTTTTGAGACAGGGTTTCTCTGTGTATCCTGGGCTGTCCTGGATTCACTTTGTGGACCAGGCTGGTCTCGAACTCACAGAGATATGCCTGCCTCTGCCTTCTGGATGACAGGAGCGCCCCACCACACCCGGCTTCTTTTTAAATCTTTTCACCTGAGAGTATAGCCCTATTGATAGAGCACTGGTCTAGCCTGCGCAAAGCTGTAGGTGAGGGCCTTGGAAAATATCCCCATATAAAGGTCAGCAAGTATGAATGCGTTTATAGATGCTGTTTTATAATCTTACTTTTCTCTGTGTGAAATACAAACAATGTGTTTTCATTTAATGTTCTTTTGTGACATAATTTTAATAACATGTTACTTTATTCTGTAATATTTCATAATATAACTGTATTATATTCATAAAGGAGGTAGAATCTAAGGTTGACATCCTTACTTACTAGCTATAATGATAGATAATTATTTATTCGGTTTGTACCTCAGCCTCTTCAGCTTTAAAATGGAGATAGGTGTGGTAACAGATTTGTTGGCTGATGTGCAGATTTAAAGTTAAGGCATGTGGCCCTTAAAACATGTCACACATTCAGAATACTGTTTTCATAGGTTTTATTATTAGAAGATTATAATGTTCTTTTCTTCTTGTAGAACAGTTGCCTGGCACATCATAAGTTCTGCTTATACTGTTTTCAATTTTTTGATGTTATAGTAGTTCACTTTTGAATAGAAAGATTCTTGCTTTTACTTCTCCAGTACGACATTTTCTCAGTATAATTATGTCTTTGAGATCTATTGCTAAGCTGTCCTCCAGGGAGCTGCTGCATAGGGTATGACATTTTGAGAAGGGCTTCATGGTTCAAAATGATGATTGCTCACATGAGGGCTTTTGTGGAACTTGCTTTTCACTATTTATATACTACTCTTCAGGCAACAATATGAAATTTTCAAATGTTTGTTTCCTTTGTGTATGTATGTTTAGTGTATTATCCCAGCTGCTGTTTGATAAAGTGTTAGTAGGAGTATGATAATTTTCACACTGTTTTGGTATTGTTTCCCACTGAAATTAATATTTTCTGTTTCCAAGAAAAAAGCAGCACATGTGGGACGCAGCCAGCCTTCGAGAGCCCATGCTGGTGGAGCAGCCACAGCTACCAAGGTCAGTCACCTCTGAATCCAAGGAAGCCTTTGGTCCTCATTGCTCTGCAAGGAAGACACTAATGGGTCATGCCCAAAGGGAAGGCAACAAGCACACAATACCTTGGACCCCAGCCTTTAGTGGTGTACTTTCTCTAGCAAGGCTGCACCTCTTAAACCCTTAAACAGCACCACCTATTGGTGAGCTAGTGTTCAAATGCTGGAGCCCAAGGGAGGCATTTATTATTCAAACGGCCACATAGGTGCTTTCTTATTTGTTTTGATACCTGATTAAAAGGGCTTATCTCATAGAAAATAATTGGTGGATATCATATTGTTTCTTTACTAAAAGAGAGGATGTAGCTTCTTTTAAAAAATATTTTTATGTACGTGTGTTAGCTCCCATGTGAGTTTTTGGTCATCATGCTTTTGCAGGTGTCCTCTGAGGCAAGTAGTGTTAGAACTCTTGGAACTGGAGTTTTAAGGAGTTGTGAGCTGACATCAGTTTTAGAGAAAAGTGTGGGAACCGAACCAAGGTCATCTTCAAAAGTAATAAGTTCTCTTATCCACTGAACCATCTCTCTAGTCCTAGATGGCTTATCAATGGTTTGAATAACTTAAAAATCCAGAAAAACCATTTATAGTATAATTATTGAAGCTATATAATGTGTTCAATGATATTATGATAAATATATGTATAGTAAATAAGCAACAAGTGAACCATTGTTCTCCTGATTCTTAAGAAAATGATTAAAATCCCTCTCATAATCATTCACTACCCTGAGTTCTCTGCTAAGTATTGTGTGTAATTATCTTATGGAACCTCTTCATAACCTTAAACTATTCATTCCTCTATTGCTTAGGAAACAATGGCTCAGAGAGGCTAGGTAACCTTGATAGTCTTCCAAAGGCAATAAGATGCAGGTGAGATTGACCTAGGTCAATGATATGTTCCATGAATTCTGAGTCTTTTCTTGCAAAATTAACACCATTAAGCTTTGCAACTTATAAAGAAATCACTGAAGCATCACCTTTCAATTCAAGATATGATCCTTTTAGCTTGTAGCTTCTAATACATACAATTTTTCTGTTGATCCTATTGCAACTTTGCAGCCTATCACGTGCTGTGATTAATTATGTACAAGATTATCTGAAACTTTATACTATTTCAGAATTTCTACACAGTATTTTATGTAAACACCTCTTCTTTAAAACGGATAAAGTCTGTTAATTTTTTAATTGATGCCATTTGTTTGATGAACAATTGATATTTTAGTGGCTCCAAATTCCTCTAAGAACTTAATCTAGGGGCTGGAGAGATGGCTCAGAGGTTAGGAGCACTGACTGCTCTTCTAGAGGTCCTGAGTTCAATTCCCAGGAGCCACATGGTGGCTCACAACCATCTATAATGTGATCTGATGCCTTCTTCTGGACCACAGGTGTATGTGGAGACAGAGCACTGTATACATAATAAAAAATAAATAAATCTTTATAAAAAAAAGAACTTAATTCATGAGTTAGTAAAAAGATGTTGAGCCTGTAAAATTAGGCTTGGGCTAGTACCACCCAAATTTATGATCTTGAGTATATCTATAAATGTTTTCAAATGTCTCTTCTACCTGCCAGTGAAAATGGCTGGTAGACTATGAGTCTTAAATACAGGAATGCTTTGATATCTGAGAGCTGCACTGTTTTATCTTTTATTGATGATGTTGGAGAACCTACAACACTGATGCTCACTGAAGAGTTACTGTTTCTCTAGTCATAAAGGTCTGAAATTTAGATTTCCTCCTTGCCATGTATTCCCTTAGTATAACTGAGCTCGTCAGAATGCTAATATGATCTCTGTTGTAATAGCTGTTTCAAAGCTAAAAATGAAATGTCTGAAGCTGTGCATCCTGGCCTGGACAATTGTCAATTATTGGGACCCCTTGTCAGTCCTCATTGTTGTTTGGATACTTAAGATTTTCCTAGCATGTCTTAGTTTTTATGCAATTAGAGTCTGTATTTAATATAGATATAAATTATGACTTTAAAATATGGTGTAATTCATTAGCAAATCCATGTACACAGTGATATTTAGTGAGTCGTTTGTAGATTCCAGAATTCCTGTTAACTAAAAGTATTGGATCTTCAATGTACTAGTGTGTGGGAAACAATACCTTTTTTTAAAAAAAATAGAACAGATATGTGACCTGAGAGGCCTTTTCCATTTTTTTCTATACAGGAAGCTAACAGCCCATCTTCTGATGTGAAGTTGTCTGTAAATCTGTTATTTTTTAGAAACAGAGGGATACAGCCTAGGTGGAAAGTGGTGGCATTTTTCAAGATGTATTATAGCTTATTCAGATTACATCCCAATTGTTATTCCCTCTCTTGTATCTTCCTATTCCCACCCTCCCTCCCTCCCACTTCCACTCTGTGCCCCTGCTCTAGACCTCTGACAGAAGGGGGCCTCCTCTGCCACCCTATGGCCACAGCCTATCAGGTTTAATCCAGATAGCCTGCTTCCCTTTCCTCTGTGTGCGCACTGGGCCTTCCCACCAAGGGGAAGTGACCAAATCAAATTGGGGGGCACCAGAGTTTATGTCACAGGCAGTCCTTGCTCCCCCTACAACTGAGGAGAATGAGCTGTCCATTGGCTAGATCTGAGCAGGGGTTTACTGCATGCATCGTCCTTGTTTGGTGCACCAGTTTGTGTCTGACCCCTTGGTCCAGATCCACTGCCCTTGATTGTCTCCCTGTGGGGATCCTGAACCCTCTGGGTCCTTCCACCCCCAGCCCCATACTTCCTTACCACTCTCACCCCTCCACCCAGAGTCTGGCTGTGAGTTCCAGCATCTGTCCTGTTCAGGTAGAGTCTCTCAGGGGACATCTATGTTGAGCTAATATGCACTTATAAGTGAGTATATGCCATGTGTGTCTTTCTGGGTCTGGGTTATCTCACTCAGGATGATCTTTTCTAGTTCCACCCATTTGCCTGCAAATTTCAAGATTTCCTTGTTTTTAATAGCTGAGTAGTATTCCATTGTGTAAATGTACCACACATTTATCCATTCTTTGGTTGAAGGACATCTAGGTTGTGTCTAGATTTTGGCTATTATGAATAAAGCTGCTATGAACATACTTGAGCAAATGTCTTTGTTGTATAGTGGAACATCTTTCAGGTATATGCTGAGGAGTGGTATAGCTGGGTCTTGCAGTAACACTATTCTTAATTTTCTGAGAAAGCACCAGATTGATTTCCAAAGTGGTTGTACAAGTTTGCACTTCCATCAACAATGGAGGAGTGTTCCCCTTTTTCCACATCCTCACCAACATGTGCTATCACTTGAGTTTTTTATCTTAGCCATTCTGGTAGGTATAAGATGGAATCTTAGAGTAGTTTTGATTTGAATTTCTCTGATGACTAAGGAAGTTGAGCATTTCTTAAAGTGTTTCTCAGCCATTTGATATTCCTCTGTTGAGAATTCTCTGTTTAGCTCTGTACCCTATTTCTTAATTGGATAATTTGGTTTATTAGTATTTAATTTCTTAAGTTCTTTATATATCTTGGGTATTAGTCCTTTGCTGGATGTAGGGGTCGATGAAGACTTTTCCCCAGTCTATGGGCTGTTGTTTTATTCCTGTTGACAGTGTCCTTTCCCTTACAGAAGCTTTTCAGTTTCATGAGGTCTCATTTATTAATTGTTGATCTTAGAGCCTGAGCTATTGGTGTTCTCCAGAAGTTGTCTCCTGTGCCAATGAGCTCAAGGCTCTTCCCTCTGTTTTTTGTTTGTTTGTTTGTTTGTTTGTTTGTTTGTTTGTTTTTAAAGGGATTTAGTGTATCTGTTTTTATGTTTAGGTCTTTAATCTACTTGGACTTTAGTTTTGTACAGAGTGATAAATATGTATCTATTTGCATTTTTCTACATGTAAAAATATGGAATGCTTCATGAATTTACATGCCATCCTTGTGCGGGGGCATGCTAATCTTCTCTGTTTCATTCTACTTTTAGTAAATGTGCTGCAGAAGTGAGCACAAGTAGAGGCATTTTGACCATATATTTTTTATTTTAGTGTTTAAAGGCAAACTTGAAAATCTTTCCTTGGCCTTTATAAAATGCCCTGTCTGTCTTCTAATACCATATCTCACCTTTCACTTTTTCTGAGCCACTTCCTATTTTCTTGAATACCAGATTTTACCGGGCTTAATTCTTCTCTAATATTTCTTACGTCCTTAATTCTTAGGAGGTTTTTAGGAAAAAACCTATAGGTTGTATTAGATAGCTTTCTCCTGCTCTGATCAGATACACTGACTGAGGTCACTCAATGGAGGAAGAGTTTATTTTGGATTTACAGTTACAGAGGCATAAGAGTCCATTACAGTGGCGAGACATGGTAGCAAGCGGCAGGGATGGCAGCAGGAACAGTTAACTGAGAGATCACATCTTCAGCATCAAGCAGTAAACAGAGTCATTGGGCCATGGTGTGAGGCTTAGGGACATACTTCCTCCATCAAGGCTGCACTGTCAGAACCTGTCAAAACAGCACCACTGACTTGTGACCAAATGTTCAAGTACTGTAGTCTATGGAAGACATTTCTCATTTAAACTGCCATGCAGACACTTGCTTATTTCTTTTGATTCCTTATTTAAAGGGCTATAGTATCAGCAATGACATCTCAGGCTCAGTGAAAAAAAGCTCAAAATACAAAAGTGATATTGGAGTGTGGTAAAGCCCTTTACTATTACCATACTATTACTACATATTAGAAAGCTAATATTATCCTGAAACAGAGAAGTCATGACCAAAATGGCAGATACAGCATCTGGGAACTTTACTTGTAGTTTCCTTGATTATGGACACAGTCAACCTGACAGTTAAAAGTAACTATTAATTGCATATTTGTTGATAAAACTATAAGGTCTGTATTCGGAAAAGAAGCATGTATTGGATTTTATGCTAGAGATGTGTTTATAGAATGTTCTTGTCTACTCAAAAACGAATTCGTCCTAAGAATTAATTATGAACACAAGCAACATTCTGTCTGCTATGTAGTTATAGGCTTAAAACATCCAGGGGTGGGGCTGGAGAGATGGCTCAGCAGTTAAGAGCACTGGCCCTTCTTCCAAAGGACCAGAGTTCAATTCCCGGCACCCACATGGCAGCTCACAACTGTCTGCAATCCAATTCCAAGGGATCTGACACCCTCACACAGACATGCATGCAGGCAAGACACTAATGCACATAAAAAATAAAACATCCAAAATTCTTATGAAACTTAGGTATACCTAATTCAAAATAGTTACTGTAAATTGCTGAGTGCTTAAAATTCAGTTTTAAATAAGTTAATAATGATCACTAATGAAACTGAAGACATTATATAGACTCTGATGATAATCAATTAGAGAACAATTGTGATAAATAATTTGTATTCGGTTTTGTTGCTGGTAGAGTTCTAACAATGCCAGTTTTGACTATCAAAATAGCTGGTATGGAATGGCTCCATTATGCTATTAGAATGCAGTAGTCAAAGTTATTTCTGATTAGAATCCACTCTGGCTAGTTTGGGATACAAAGGAGTTTCTTCAGGGACACTAAACAGCTCATAGGTAAATCACAGGAATTCAGCAGAAGGAGACTGAAGCTTTGTGGCGCAGGATATTCCACAGTAGCGGTGGAGCATGCCCAGCTAAATCCTGCCACAGCCACAGCTCAGAATTTAGCTCCTTTCGGACCTGATACCAGAAACTGCTGCTGCCAAACCCTTTAAGCTCAGTCTTCTCTCTGAATTCTTCACGTACAGTGCATGTGACTGGCCAGTGCAACTACACGATTCAGTCTTTCTATAGAAGACTGTGGACATAAAATTTTTCCCACTCTAGTTTGCAGAGACACATACTGTTGAAATGGGAAACAAACAATGCGAAGAACTTTGAATGTGCCATCAGCTGTTTAGTAGCAAGTGTCCACTACTGGTTGAGAGACAGAAGAACTCTCTAGTTGAACAGAAAGTCCAGTTAGATCCCTGATGGTTTTCTTCTTCAGCAGCAATCAACTCCTAAACTGAAGAAGCTGCAAGAAAACATTTCCTGATCTGGAAGGAAGATGAACAAAAGGAGAGCAGCCATAGAGAAACGATTTGTGCTTCGGTTGCATTCTACCCTAAATGCTCTCTTAACTTTGTGTTGCAGATACCTCAGGCTCTTGCTTTTCGTCTCCACAATCTTGCCAGGAGCTGGATTAATTCTGATGTTCAAAATTAGAGTACCCAAGGGTCTTGGTTAGGGTGTTATGGCTGTGAAGAGACACCATGACTACAGCAGCTCTCATGAAAGGAAAACACTCAATTGTGGGCTGGCTTACAGTGTCAGAGGTTTGCTCCATTATCACCATGGTGGGAAGCATGGCAGCATGTGGTGCTGAGGAAGGAGCTGAGAGTTCTACATCTTGATTTGCAGGTAGCAAAAGGAGACTGTGTAACACTAGGCATAGTTTGAGCATAGGAGACCTCACAGCCTGTTCCCTCAGTGACATACCTCCTCCAACAAGGCCATACCTCCTATAGAGTCATTCCCTATAGCCAAGCATTAAAGCGCATGAGTCTATGGGGCCATACCTGTACAAACCACCACACCCAGGCACCTTGAATCATGTGTGGTTTGTGAGATGACTCTGGTAGATATTTTTTTTTATTTTTTAATAACCATACATATGTTTTATGTATTATAAAGTGTCACATTAAGTTCATAATCATATCAATACTTTTGCTTAGAACAAGGCTAAATTATGAGTTTAAAGGGAAATCTATTTTAAAATTAGTAATCATGATGTGTTTATAGCAAATTTTAAAATATTATGTAAAGAATGTACAAATAACCAACATTTGGCAATGTGTTCCAGATGGTTTTATGTATATACTGAATTGGTGGGAGTTACTGAAATGCAGATTCTGACTCAGGAGGTTTGGGGAAAGGCTGGTACCCTCCTATCTAATGAGCTCCCAGCTGTTGTTGTTGCGGTGGTTAGGTGCTTGACTACCCCTGCCTTAGGTTACCTGTGTATCAGTAGAGAATTTGGCCAAAATCAAGATTCTCAGGCTAGAGACTAAAGAATTGATTTCCCAGGATGGCGCAAGGACTAGCACTGAATAGTCACCCCCAGGTAGTGAAGACACCACATCATCTGAAAACCACACTCAGGTACAGGGCAGCTCTCAGGGAACAGGACAGTAAGCAACATCCCTGATCATTTCTGAGAACGGGAGCCCCTCTCTTCCGGGCTGCAAGCCAAGAGGTGCTGTAAAGTTTCTTCCCACCCCTGTGGTTGCTGTTCAGAGTCATCCAGAGCACAGTCGCATTGCCCCCCTCTCTGTCCTGCCCCACCCCCACCCCCTTCCCCATCACTGAAGAAGTCACAGCTGCCTAGTGACAGGAGCTAGGAACCAGGGCTCGTGCCTATTGGAGTATGTTCCTACTAAGTCACTCTGAGCTATCTTTGTCAGGAGAAAAATAATTATCAGTGAAAATTAGAAGAGCTGAAGTACCTACTCTCTCCCAAAGAAAAGACAGTAGCAGCAATAAAAAGAAATGAAATTTACGTTGTATTTTCATTAAGAAGAATTCTAACAAGCTTCTTTTGGGGGGAGAGACTATAAAATATTAGAATTGTGTGTTGTCTTACTTCACAAGCTCTATTTGACAGGAGTAAAAAGTGTTCACTGTGATGGACACTTTGAGTAGGAAGCAGAGGGTGCCACCTTTACTGACTCACGGTGGGATGTAGAGAAAAGAACAGTTGAGATGAGAGCTCCCCTCTTTTAGTGATCCCCAGTTATCACCTATGTGCTGGCTAAATACAGCCTGTGTCTTTGCTCAGCCGGGTTTGAGGCTTGTGTTCTTCAAACACTGGTCACTATCACTTCCTCAACTTAACCCTCAAGCTGAAGGGCCTGGGTGTAGGCTTTGTTTTTTAACAATTAAACTTTATTATACAACTCAACTAGATTACGCAAGAGGGAAAAAGGGTTAAAGGGAAAAAAGAGTGAACCTTTAGATATCCGTTCCACGGGAGGGGTCTTTAGGTGTCTCTGGCCTGCTGCTGCTCTCCTCCCCACCTGCCTGAGTCACGTGGGAAGGGTGGTCTCCTTCTCCCATTGAGGGTCAATTAGAAAAACAATAGTCCAGGTGGAGTCCCCAGGTCTTCTTTCTGAATTCCAGGCCCAGGATGGCTCCACTCAGTCTGTCACAAGGTATTCATGGGGTGCCCAAGGGTAAAGCCCGCCAAGATTGTTTTCACCTGTGACAAAGCTTACAGTCTTTCCCACACCTGGGTGATATCCTAGTTAGTTTGTGGCTTTAGGAAAAACTTGGATTTCCACATGTCTTTTAAAATATGGCAACTAACTGAATCAGTCACTCTGTAACTTGATTTTCTTCTCTTTATCACCGTAGAATAGAAGTATAAATTTCTGAATTTACATATTGGATGGTTTCCAAATCTATTTTGTGACGTTTTCCATCATGAAAATGATTTAGTACAAATTGTGTAGACTGTTCTATAAAAATATTCAATATGCAGTTTTAGATATGTTTAGATGTGTTTGAAATGTGGGATTATCAATGATGCCTTTCATTACTTCATGGCTTCAAAGGGCTAATTAGGGCGTCTTATAATGGAGGAGGGCGCCACCATTGGTGCTAGTTTGTTTATCAAAAAGTGACACCCTGGAGCTGCAGCAGCCTGCATCTCAGCAGACAGACTAAGTTAACCAGCCAGGGTGTGCCAACCACCACTAGGGAGCACTGAGGGCTTCAGCCTAGATGCTGCAGGTTTCAGGTTTCGGGGCTGGTCCCGAGAGGGCGGAAGTACCAGCAGGCCCCGCCTCGCCCTGCGCGTCACTCTGCGGGTTTAGTTTGGGCTGGGAGCCGAAACAGCAGAGGTTGAGTTGAGTCCCGAATGTAACCATCTCCTAAACCAAGCTGAGGTCTCCCGGCGGCGTGTCACCCTCTGAGTGAGTACAGACTTGGTTCCTTTTACTCCAAAGCGTCTTCTGCCGTTTGCGGGGCCCTGAGCGTGCCAGAGCCAGGACCCTACAGCCCACTCCCAGTCCGGGACGCGTTCTCTTCTCTTACTGTTGTCATGACTGAAGTTAGCATTTCTTTCCAAATAGGCGCTACATTTGAAGGGGATTGCTCCCCACCTTTCCTTTCCAGAACACTCTTACTCGCCTTATTGCTGGGACGAGAAGGATTACAAAGCAGGGGTTTGTGTCCTCTGGACCTCACGGTGAAAGAACAGCAGCGCTGCTGCTTTCTAATGATCTGGCTTGGCACTTTCTGATCTCTAGCCTTAGACCCCTCCTCCCACGCTACCCCCGCCTCCCCGCCCCTCCTCCCTCCCGCCCCGCCCAAGCCTGTGGACTCCCCTGCCCTATTACCTCTGTTTTAGAGAATGAGCTCACTGTGTGTGACCTTTCTGTGTACCTGACACATACTGGGTGTGGTGGGGGTGAGTGTTGTAACACGTTTTAGCTCTGTTTCCCTGAACACAATCCAAGACTGTGGTAGGGTAACATCATTGATAGAAACTTTACCTCTTTTAAGAATAAATGGTGTCTTCTCAGAGATTTTAGGATGTATTCTGTAGTGTTAGGGCCCCACATTCTTCAGTTTATACTCTCTGAGCCGGAAGTTTATTATTCACATTGTGCACCCTGAGAAAATGAGGCAGAGAGTTTATGCACCCTCCACATTTAGTGGGACTTGGGAGTCACGGGGTCTCTAAGAACCTGTGCATCGGTGAGACAAGGGGGGCTTACTCAGCAGCTCTAGAAACTTATTGCCTGTCGAATGGATTATTTTTTTCTTTTTTAAAAAATTTATTAATTTATTCAGCTTACAACTGAATTGTTTTCCCATCACTTGTATCCTCCCATTCTTCCCTCCCTCCCGCTTTCACCCTATTCCCCTCCCCTAGGTCTATGACCAAGAGGAACCTCCTCCCCCACTATATGGTCATAGGCTATCAAGTCTCATCTTGGTAACCTGCTTATTCTTTCTTTGAGTGCCACCAGGCCTCTCCACAAATAGAGGTGCTCAAATATGGGACACCAGAGTTCATGTCAGAGTCAGTTCCCGCTCTCCACATAACTGTGGAGAATGTCCTGTCCATTGGGTAGGTCAGAGTAGGGGTTCGATGTTTACTATTGTATTGTCCTTGGTTAGTGCAATAGTTTAAGCAGACCGCCCTGGACCCCAATCCACCCATCATGATGTTCTTCTTGTAGGTTTCTAGGACCCTCCTGGTACTTCTATTTCAAGATGTGTTATTTTTGTTGTTGTTTTTTGTTTTGTTTTGTTTTGTTTTTTGTTTTGTTTTTGTTTTTTCAAGACAGAGTTTCTCTGCTTTGCAGAGCAGCTCAATAAAGAGCAGCTGGTACTGCTCAAAGGTGTAAAGTGTCTTCCTTGACCAAAAACTGATATTTTGCTTGTAGAATTGAATTTGACTGGTTTTCCAATATCTGAAATGAGTATTAGGTTTCATTGGGATGTAGTAAGGGGTGCCACTTGGGTTTTAAGAGGCATAAAGGGCTGAAATGAAAAGGCAAAGATTTCATGTCAAAGGTTTCATGTTAAACTCTAAAACTCACACTGGAGACTGATCGAGGAGAGGAGATGGTCTTTGGGGTGAGAGGCTAAAGAAGGAAACGTGTGTGTGTGTGTGTGTGTGTGTGTGTGTGTGTGTGAACTACCTTTTGTTTCTGTTACAAACTTGTGCTTTGTACATTGGGAGACGGTATTTATGCAGTAGCCGTTCTGACAGGAATGCTGTTTGTTGTTGCAGCTGAGTTGTTCCGAGAGAGGATTCCCAGTACATGAAAGGAGCGGCTCACATAGAATTAGTCTCTATTAATTTTAGTTTCAGTTTAGAACTGAACAAGAATATATCTTCCCCACAATGAAAATGTAAGCGGTATCGTATAAAACAGTAATGTATATGAATGAGAGCAAACAGAAAACTACCAGCAAAACACAAGTAGTTAATTTGAGCTCACTTTTTTCTTTCTTTGTTCAGTTTTTGTTTGTTGTTGTTGTTGTTGTTGTTATTGTTTTTTTTTTTGTTGTTGTTGTTGTTTTGAGACAGGGTTTCTCTGTATATCCTTGGCTGTCCTGGATTCACTCTGTAGACCAGACTGGTCTCAAACTCCCAGGGATCTCCCTTCCTTTGCCTTCCTGAGTGCTGGGATTAAAGGCAGGTACTACTGTGCCTGGCTGAGCTAACTTCTTAAAACTTATCAGATATTAGTTTTTCTATCAATGATTTATGACAACAGTTGTGTCTGTAAATCCTTACAATTTCTTAGGTAGAAGAACTTCCTTGCCTCAAAAATAAACTGTCTGGCGAATCAAGGCTTGTACTCCTGTGTACACATATATCTGCATTTTCTCCCTTTTTCTAGCTTACAGTTCCCTCATTTTGGAGCTGTTATGTTTACCCTGAGAGGAACACATTTTTCTAATATGCTGCATTAATAATAGGATTTCTGAAAAATCACAGCGGTTCTGTGCGTGGCTGGAAGGGAAGCACGTCCACTACCTGATGCTGTTCAGCAGACATAGTCTTGGCAGTTTTTGTGACATCCTGAGTTGTTCTGTTACTTCCACTTTTTAAAGGATAATTTTCAGCATCTAGAATTTGATGGCTTCTGAGTAAGTCTATTTAGTTGAACATTAGCTATTTGGGTAACAACTGTAATCATGTTAGTAGCAAAGATATGTTACTTAGTTCATACCCAGTAATGTTCTGTTGTCTACACTAAGCAATAATAAGTTATTTCAAAGTGACTGCAATAGGGCCCCATAAGAAATAGGCTAGCATAATTTGTATTGAAACATTAATATTAATTGATACTTTTACTGAAAAATACTATATTCTGACCTACACTGAGCATTGACATATCATTATCATGATGCAGTTATAAAATATTTTTACTGTATCCATTTAAGAAATTAAAAATGCAAAATCTGCCTTCATTTATTACTTCTTGTGATCTATTAAGTAGCTTTTTGTAAAATACTTCCTAAACATTGAATCTTAATGCATGAAAAAGTTATTACATAATCCAGTCACATTTGGTTACAGTGAATTCAGTTTTCAGAATTCAAGTTTTATTATTCTCTGGGCCTGTAAAAGACACAACCTCTTCCTTGAACCTCCACATTACCTACCATGCTGCCTTTAACAAAGCTCTTGCTCAATAAATATTTCATTAAATGGACTGCAACAATGGATTAGTTTTGTTTTAATATCAACAGAACCCCAGGATGCTGTTACATTAATACCTGTCCTTTATTTCTATTTTTCAACATAATATACTCTTAAACTTTAGTCAAATAACAAACATGTTAAGCTTCAAAAACTGTATTTGCAACTACCAGAAAATTATAATAACTAGTGTTGTTTTACTATTTCTATCCAACCCCAAACAAGTCTCTACATTAATGCAGCAATGCCCAATGTCTCTGTTCATATGAAAACAAAACTAAACTTGCAGATTCTAAAACCTTGTAGCGAGATGATCTTGACTACCTTCCCTGGTATGTGTTTGGACTTCTACTCATTGCCATGGATACCAGAGATTTTCATTTTGTCCTGTGGCTTTCCACAGCTAAGGGGGAGACCTCATAGCAGCAGTTGGCTTTGGTGTATGTGTGTGTGTGTGTGTGTGTGTGTGTGTGTGTGTGTGTGTGTGTGTGTGTGCATGTGTTCCTTATCAAGCATACCAAGGTGTGAAAAAGGAGAGCAGAGTTCATGGATAGTTAGAATCACCTGCATTTCCTATCTCTAATGACACATTTGTTTCAGTCTACCTTCTAATTTCATATTTGGCATTTAGCATCTTGAAGATGTATGCCGTTAGCTAGATAAGAAGAATTCCTAATCATTTTGCTTATTTTAAAAATTCATTTGCTTAGTTTCTTTCACACAACGGTTCACATACATTCTTTCTAAACGTTTTAGTATTTAGAGTTGATAGCAGTTTTATGTTTTATTATCAGTGCCCCTTTAAGATTTGTATTTTTAAAATAGTGTGTATGTGTGTGTGTGTGTATGTATGTGTGTGTGTGTGTGTGTGTATGTGTGTGTGTGTACATGTGCATTTGAGTATGGGTGTCCATGGCAGCCATAGCAATTGGACCACAGATGGACTTAGAAACAGTTGTATGTTGTCATTAATTCTGGGAGTTTATCTGAACTCAGGTCCTTTCCAAGACAGGGGTACATGCTCTTAACCAGTGAGCTGTCTCTCCAGTCCCTGCAGTACTCTTAAAAACATAAAAATATAACTTTGAGCCTAGGTATAGTGGTGCATGCCTTTAATCCAAGCACTTGGGAGACAGAGGCAGGCAGTCCTCTGTAAATTCAAGGCCAGTCTGGTTTACATAGTGAGCTCCAAGACAGCTAGAGATCTATAGTGAGACCTTGCTTCAAAAAATAAAATAAAACATTGTATGGATGACGCCAGTCAATTAGAGTAGTTTAACAGTTTGCTAAGGGAGACTTTGTGTTCTATCTAACAAGCACCTGGAGGCACAAAGAGAACTGCTGCAGATTCAAGGCTATCCTGGTTTACATACAAGTTCTAAGCCAGCCAAGGCTATATATGAGAATCTGTCTTTAAGAATCTAATATTAGCCGGGTGTGGTGGCGCACGCCTGTAACTCTACACTAGGGAGGCAGAGGCAGGCAGATCCCTGTGAGTTCGAGGCCAGCCTGGTCTACAAAGCGAGTCTAGGATAGCCAAGGCTACACAGAGAAACTGTGTCTCAAAAAACAAACAAACAAACAAATTACTCCAATATTCAGATTCATATGGGGAGAAGAGATGTTTTATATTAGGGAAGGATTCATATCCGCTTTTATTGAGTTGACTCAGTTAACTTCATATAATTTGCCTCTGTTCTATAGGCTCCATGGTCAATGCATGAGTCATATGTGAAGGGAACATTGATAAAGGACTTTCTGATAGCTATCATAAGAGTGACGAGTGTAGCTGTGTCTAACAAAGGCCTCCTTAGACACAGCCACCTGGGCTGTAGCAGTTGGAATTTCCTCAGAGAAGAGGCCTTCAAACAGAATATGGGTCACTACGCTTAGTCTCCATTAGCCATGACACGTATGCTCTCCCAGTTTTATCCTGGCCATATCACGCAACTTCCTGGAATTGATTAAGGCAATGTTTCACGTAGTGCGGGCTATGGAGTATCTGCATGAAATTCCCACAAGGTAAAATTAAAAAAAAAAATTCTTTTGAGACATTTCTCAAGCCATCTCTCTGGCCAGTCATTGAGGAACCTAAATTTCTAGATAAATTCTCATACTTAGCAGTTTGATGACCTCTGCTCTGAGTGGTGATCCTACCTGTAAGTAGCCTCTGGCCTTCACAGCACAGCAAAACCTTAGTCAGAGTTAAGAGTTCTGAATCACGTGGAAGGCAGCCTGTGAAGTGAACCAAGTCCCTTACTATGTAGTCAGTCTATGAACTCTTAGATAAAGTGATGTTTCTCATACAACTGATTCAAATAACCAGACCCCGATGGCTCCAAGAATATCTTGAAGGAAGGCTGGGGAAAGCCTGAGTGAAGAATTCTGTCCTGCAGAGAAAGTGGACACTTGGCTTTCTGTTTATTCTGCTTGCTTTTTTTTTTTTTTTTTTTTTGTCAGCTATATTAAGAGTGTGCCCAAAGACAGTTGAAAAAACAGAATTATTAGTCCATTTTCTAGTTACATGTACTTTCTCAATGTTGAACATATGAGCAGGACAAATGAAATCATTTTATATAACTCAGTTTCAAAGACTAGCAGTCATTAGTCATGTACTGTGATCTTTTAGAGGTGTACCTTTTTAATAAGACACAGTTCCAAGATGTATTCAGTTCAGAGGCTAGGCATACAACACGGAACTGAAACTCATGGCCATTAGCTGATACTGCCCACAACTATGACTTCCCTTTAATGGTCTCCATCTCATTTTCTGTGCTGTAGTTAGATTCATATCTTCAACTGTCTGTTCCATTCACTCACATCCCTGTTCAGGTATGTATAATTCATACTTTTATCTGTGTATAATGTGGAATTTTAATTTCTTTGTCTCTGAACTTCATTATTATTATTATTATTATTATTATTATTATTTGGTTCATTGAGACAGGGTTTCTCTGTGTAGTCTTGGCTGTCCTGGACTAACTTTGTAGACCAGGCTGGACTCGAACTCTCAGTGATCCACCTGTCTCTGCCTTCTGAGTTCTGGGATTAAAGGCGTGTGCCACCACGTCCGGCTTTGAACTTTAAATTTTTAAAGTCTGTTTTAGATTACTCTGTTGTCTTCAGACCTTGAATAGCATTTTCCCAGTGTTTGCAACTGTTGACTTTTACTTACAGCATGTTATTTCCCAATGGCATTTGAAAAATGTGACTTGAAGCCCTTCTTTAAGGAAGATGGTTTTCCAGGAGTCTTTTTTTCTTGTTTTTAAGCCTAATTCTACCAGATATTTCTAAACTTTCCTGCCTTTGATCACCCAGGTTTTACGTGTGTTGGTGTCTGTGTTTGGAACCCCTGTGTCACATGGAGAGAGTAGTTTTATTTATGAATGGTCACTAGTGTAAGTGTGACTTTCCTCTTTGTCCTAACATATTTTTAAATTCATGGTTGCATCCAGAGAAAAATGCAGTTGTCATTCCCAGGGCAGGGGACAAGCACGATACGTGCTTGTGGATATTCTGCTTTTTGTATTCCCAGCCTTATGCCAAACACTCTGCATAAGGCCTGCAGCCAGGATTCCTTTCAAGTTGGGATACTGGGTTCCCAGTTCCAGCTATCAGGCCTGTTTCTGACGTCACTGTGAGACAGTCTTCTTCTGCTCGTGGGAGGTCTCCTGCTAGGCTAGATGATTCACATACCATTCCATTTACTCCTCTTCTCTGTATGTGCATATTCTTAAGGTGAAGATGGATTTACATACTAATTTATCTTATTCTGACATGTAACATCATACATAGTTTAGATATAAATATTAACACATATTTATAAATGGAGAACCAGAGTCCCAGAGAGTTTAACATGTGTCACATATATAGCAAGTTTCGACTTGATTCTAGTTATTGGTTGTGGACTGACCTAACAAAGTACCATACTTAATTTGTAGGTTATATAGCAGAACTTGTATCCAAATTTAAGCAAGTAAGCACTTTTATTGTTGGGCCTACTGAATTAATATTGTCTGATATTTAAAAACATATAAATGATGTTTGTATCTACTGATTTAATTAGAAGATCTGCTGGTTAGTTTCGTGTCAGCTTGATGAGTCATTTGAGAGGAGGGAATCTCAGTTGATAAAATGCCCCTATAAGATCGCAGAAGTGTGGGGCAGTTTTAAGATTCTTTATTGACGGGAGAGGGCCCAGCCCGCTGTGGGTGGTGCCGCCCTTGGCTGGTGGTTCTGGGTTCCATAAGGAAGCAGAATGAGCCAGCCATGAGGAGCAAGCCCGGAAGTGGCACTCCGTGGACTCTGCCTCAGTTACTGCTTCAGGCTCCTGCCCTGTTTGAGGTTTTGCTTGGCTTCCCTCAGAGGACTGCAACTTGGGATGTGTAAGCCAAATAAAACCTCTCCTCCCCAAGTTGTTTTTGGTCATGCTGTTGTATTACAGCGATACTAACCCCTAACCTAGAAAATGCTAGCTTATTTGGTCTTATTTAGACCATTTACATAGGTAGCACAAAAGAAATGTTAGCCATCCTCGAATATAGAAAATAATTATCAATTAATACTAATATATCTATAATAGTAGTATATATTAGTAGTAGTATTAATACTGTTATATAGTAGAATTAATAGTGTCCTATAATCTAAAATTCCCTTACTGTGTAGGAAATACAGGACTTTTGCTCAGATTGAAGGATAAGCAACATCGCTCACATTGTTTAATTTGTCAAGTAAATCATACTTTAGAATGTAGTCTGTCCTACTGCGTTTCTTCCTGAAGCGAGCGAAAGTGGAGCGAATTAGTAATAAAGTGGAAGGCCCAGTTATGTGAAGTGGGCAGAGAGCAGTTCAGAACTATGCTGAAGGTCACGTAGCAAGCAGCGTGTGCAGTCCAGATTCAGAGCCTAGACCCGCAGACTCTTCAGTATTTATGAAGACTTAACTGGCTGTCACTGTATATTTTGAATTTCCTGGTGCCGTTTTATTTCATTCCACATTTTAATTTCGGTCATCTAAAAGTCAGCGTGGATAAGAAAACCGTGTTATAATTTCTGCCATTTTAACATTTGTATTAAGCACGCAGTTCAGAGCCAGACATTGTAATGCATACCTAGTTTCGCAAAGGCAGAGGCAGTTTCGTCTTTGAGAAAGATAAACAAGATTAGTGTGCTCCTTCTTAAGTGATGGTAACCTTAGGCCTGCCTGCCATTCTGGGACACCTTGAATCACAGACTAAAGTAAATTTTTACTGCATAAGTTTGACTTACTGACTTGTTGTGGAGTTTTCTAAGATTATAGGGTGGCCCATTGATAGGACTCATGATCAGACACAGAAGTCATCACTCACTCTCCGTGTGTTGTCTCAATACTTCCTAGCTGGTGCTGAGATCATACATCAGCTGTGGCTATTGTCCCAGTTGCTAAGCAACATTTGCGTGTTTATTTTGATTACATCAGAGGCCAAAGTTTCTTGTATGCTCCACTGGCAATAGCGATTTCAGTTTTGACACTCTATTTTTAATCTTAAATGTATTCATCTCTTTAATATGCTTCAGAAATGGATGGCATTCTCAGATGAGCTGTCATCCTCTGTCTTCCCCAGATTGCCTCGTTCTGGCATCAGAACTCAGCATCTGCAGGATTTCCCCACATTCATTTTCCCCTAAGCTATTCAGAATGTTGACCCCATTAAGGAATTCATCTGCAGTTTCTGTAACCAACTATTTTTAGCTTTTTAATTGAAGGAATGGAGTTTGTCACAGCAGATTATTCAATGGACCTTGTTATCAGATCCGTGAACTTGTGTTCAAACCTAGTCTCCCTCACTTCCATGCCTCACTTGGCTCGTTTATTAAATACTGGTAGTGATATTTTCCTCCTATGTGTTTGTAGAGATACCCTGACATCAGGTGTTGAGAAGCATTTGTCCCAGTTCCTGACAAGGGGAAGATTCTGTACCTCCTCGTCTCCCTACTGATCTCATTGTCTAAATATGCAATAAAAGGCATCTCCTTCCTCTGTGAAGCCTTTCCTAACACTTCTGGAACCGTACTTGAGAAGTACAGACTGTCCCTGCTCATCACTTGCCATGTTTAATTGTACAGTAGGTGTTTGCAGGATTGGCCTTGTTACAGACTACATTCAGATGTACAAACGACTTGCTGATCACCTATGATACTTAACTTCTCACTAGGTGGTTTCATGATCAGCCCTGTTTCGTACAATGTTCTGATGTATAAACAACCTGCCAGAAACTTCTGTGTTCTCCTTAATAGACCTCAACTTCATTTATAAATGACCATTTGCTTATCTGTCATCAAATTCATATTTTATTATATTAAATATTATACTTTGTTAATTAAAAGTTCTTAAACCTTTTTTACCCATAACTCATTTTAGCATGAGAATGGATAATAGATATGTAAAATAGGTGTATACCTTGAAAATTTACTAATACTAAATCATAAAGAAATGTTATTTTAAACAATTTTATCATTAAAGATAAAAGTCAAGTTGCAAACTTACAAGATGGATATACTTGTTTACTTTTATATTAAGAATTAAGTCTTGCATCTTCAGTGTTGCCTGAAGTTGGTCAATATTTTGATTTTATAATTTCCAGAGCTGGGAATGCTATTTCACATAAATATATAGTGCAAAATGTCAGAAGTATGCCTGGGACTATTTCAGAAATTAGTGAACATTCTGTCCTAATCCCAAACCAAAATTCAAAATATAATTTGACAAAATATAAATTTTGTCAAACTCAAGTCAGCAATTCAAAGATCAGTTTTTTAAAAACCAAACATTTTACCACAGTGCAATTCAAACTAATTCCTACTTGATTGTTGAATGGTAAGAAAAAAATGTCAAACGTCTCTGTTTTCCACAACTAAATCATTATGTGCCTTTAAGATTAGAAACTTTTATATGTATGGTAAATTTTCTGTAATTCACAATATAACGGTGGCCTGCAATCTCAGCTGAGGTGTATGGAAGCATTTTTTGGCACTCACTGACGTGGTCACACACAGTGCAGTGTATCTGTGCTGTGTGTTCAGAATCAAGGTCACACCAAACTCCCATCATATGACATGGATGGGCATTTGTAGAGATACTTCACAATTATTTTTTTATTTTGTTTTCTTTTTAAGGAGGAAAGTTTATTTGTGCTTGTGGTCCCAGAGTAATTAGAGTCTGTTATGTTTGGAAGACATGGCAGCAAGTGGCAGGCATTGTAGCAAGAACAAGAGGCTGAGAGATCGCATCTTCAACTCCAGGAAGGCCTCAAACTTGGGTAGAGCTCTGCCATCCTCCCCTCAGGAGGGCCTTAAACTCAGTCAGCCTTCCTGGAGCTGTTCAGACTGCACAGCTCCCAGATATCTCATAGCTTCTGACTTAATGCTCTAGAGCCCACAAATATTCTTATGTGTTTGATTTTGAATTAATTTTTGGTCATTTCATGTTTAGAAATCTCTTATTGTTTACAATTTATTTGTAACCTCCACGTTCACTAGTATGACTCCACAAGAAACTGCATGTTAGATGACTATATTGCAGTTCTTATTAGAAGCACAGCTGTATGTAATAGTTAAAGGCACAGAAATGCATGGTGCACAGCAGACAATTTTGAATATCTGGATATTCATTTCCTAAAGTGAATAACTTTACTCCTTTCTCTAAGACGCTCAAGACCTAATTAATGACACTAAACATGTAATGATGAAATGTTAGAATGTGTTATCTTTCCTGATTTTTTTCTTCTATTCTGTAGGTGAATTTTCTGGTGGTCATGCAGTAAAGTTCATACAGTGCTGTATTTGGACCACATATGAATAATTTGTGGGGTTTTTTTGTGCAATGTTGATACAAGTGCACATTGAGCAGCCTTTGTATATCCAACCCTGGGAACTGGCAGGGTACACAGCACCTGGGATAGGTCTGGCTGCTCCATTTGTGGGGTTCACAGTCTTTGTTCAGAGATGCTGTAGTTCTATCTATGGTTTCCTTTATGTTACTTGAGATATGTTTTTAAGCAAGAACCTAGTTGTGAATCAGAAATGATGTGCTTTATCTCTTTTATATCTAGTAGTGCACATTTTCATAGTTAAAAGTCAGTATTGATTTGCCAGTTTTCTTAATTTAGAAAATGTTTAGTACTGGTTTTGTGTTTTGTCCAAGTTGCCCTTTGCTGGGGATATGTAACTGGATTTCATAATGACCCTATAGAGTCCTTGGTACTGCAGTGAGGAGATACTTAGGGTTGGTCAACAGCCCACACAGGACAACCAGAAGCCACCAAGACTGAAACTTAAATAATTTGACATATTATATTATTGGTCCTATGCTAAAATTAGGGAGGTATTCAAATGATAGTTTGTTATTTGATAGTTTAAAAAGCGCAATCAAGATTGCAGAGGCAGGCGGATCGCTGTGAGTTCGAGGCCAGCTTGGTCTACAAAGCGAGTCCAGGACAGCCAAGGCTACATAGAGAAACCCTGTCTCGAAAAACCAAAAAAAAAAAAAAAAAAAAAAAAAAAAGATTGAATCAACCAATGAATTTTTAACTCCTCTTTGCTACCGTGTACTCAGCACCATAATTGGCACTGGAAAAAGTGGGGATATCTTGTTTCTTGTTAGGTCTATAGCTTCATTGATGAATCATGAACATGTTCATCACAAGAGCTGGGTAAGCCTCCAGGGTTGACTATATGATTATACTTTGAGGTGAAACGCATGGAACTTATAGATTTATCTTGAGCCGTTGGGAAGAGGCTTCCTAGGCATTGGGGATGGCATGGTGAAGAGCTCAGAGCTAGGAGGAACACGATGCTGAAGCTCTGATAATAAGTAGCGTTTTAAAGCAGTTGCTGTTTGGCAGTCATCATTCGTTCACACGCATTAGCTCACCCTTAAAACATTTTTCAAAATCCTTTAACTAAGTAAAAATTGCAACTTTTCTCATTTTGTCTTTTCGGAACCTGAGGCACACAGTGCTTAGATAGCATGGCTGAGTCTGTACATGCATTCAGTTGTCAGCTGTATCACACCAAGCAGCCTTGAGGTGATATTTCTCCCCTTGCACTGTGAATCAGTGCATAGGGTTACCTGCTAAGGCTCTGATGAGATGATAAAGACTCCATTTTGGTAGGTGGGACATAACGTAGGGAGTCATAGTAAGATAATAAGTGAGGGGGCTGGAGAGATGGCTCAGCGGTTAAGAGCACTGGCTGCTCTTCCAGAGGTCCTGAGTTCAATTCCCAGCAACCACATGGTGGCTCACAACCATATAAAATGGGGTTTGGTGCCCTCTTCTGTCAAACATACAAATAGAACATTCATATAAATAAAAATAATACATAGATTTTAAAAAGATAATAAGTGAGATAACTAAACAGATCAAATACTGAATTTTTTATTTTTTTATTTTTTTTAACACATCCAGATATTTATTATAAGTAATACATGCCAGAATACCATTCAAAAGCTAAGTAATATCCCAAGTGATTAAAACTAAGAAAAAAGGGGCATGAGTAAAAGAGGAAGTGTTTTTTTTATAAAGGTGCTTATTTTACAAATTATTTGGGATGTTTACTTTTTCTTTTTTTTGTGTGTGCTTTTATAGCTATTACTGTCTAGTTTATTTTTTTCTCCTTTATTAATTTATTCTTGTTACATCTCAATGGTTATCCCATCCCTTGTATCCTCCCATTCTTCCCTCCCTCCCATTTTCCCCTTATTCCCCTCCCCTATGACTGTTCCTGAGGGGGATTACTTCCCCCTGTATATGTTCATAGAGTATCAAGTCTCTTCTTGGTAACCTGCTGTCCTTCCTCTGAGTGCCTAGAATGTCCTCCCCTCTGTCTCAGTTTCCTGGTAAGTGAAGGCTTTCGTGGGACATGCCCCTTGGGCTAATATGCAGATATAAGTGAATATATACCATTTGAGTCTTTCTGCTTCTGGGTTAACTCACTCATTATGATCATTTCTAGCTCAATCCATTTATCCACAAATTTCGGGAATTCCTTGTTTTTAATAGCTGAATAGTATTCCATAGTGTATATGTACCACAGTTTCTTTATCTATTCTTCTATTGAGGGACACTTAGGCTGTTTCCATGTTCTGGCTATTATGAATAAGGCTGCTATGAACATGGTTGAGCAAATTTTCTTGTTGTGTGCTGGAGCATCTTCTGGGTATATTCCAAGGAGTGCAATACCTGGGTCTTGAGGAAGCCCTATTCCCATTTTTCTGAGATAGCACCAGATAGATTTCCAAAGTGGTTGTACTAGTTTGCATTCCCACCAGCATGAAGGAGTGTTCCTCTCTCCCCACATCCTCGCCAGCATGTGGTGTCACTTGAATTTTTGATCTTAGCCATTCTGATGGGTGTAAGATGGAATCTCAGAGTTGTTTTGATTTGCATTTCCCTGATGATTAAGGAGGTTGAGCATTTCTTTAAGTGTTTCTCAGCCATTTGATATTCCTCTGTTGAGAATTCTCTGTTTAGTTCCAAGCCCCATTTCTCAATTGGGTTATTTGGTGTTTAATTTCTTGAGTTCTTTATATATTTTGGATATTAGACCTTTGTCAGATGTAGGGTTGGTGAAGATCTTTTCCGAGTCTGTAGGCTGTCGCTTTGTTCTCTTGACAGTGTCTCCTGCCTTACAGAAGCTTCTCAGCCTCATGAGGTCCCATTTATTAATTGTTGACATTAATGTCTGGGCTGTTGGTGTTCTGTTCAGGAAGTTGTCTCCTGTGCCAATATGTTCCAGGCTCTTCCCCACTTTTTCTTCTAAGTGACTTAGTGTCTCTGTTTTTATGTTGAGGTCTTTAATCCACTTGGATTTGAGTTTTGTACAAGGTGACAAATATGGGTTCAGTTGCATTTTTTTACACATAGACATCGAGTTAGAGCAGCACCATTTGTTGAAGATGCTATCTTTTTTCCATCGAATGGATTTGGCTTCTTTGTCGAAAATCAAGTGACCATATGTGTGTGGATTCATATCTGGGTCTTCGATTCGATTCCACTGATCAACCAGCCTGTTGCTGTGCCAGTACCATGCTGTTTTAATTACTATGGCTTTATAATACAGTTTGAGATCAGGTATGGAGACTCCTCCGGAGCACCTTTTATTGTACAAGATTGTTTTAGCTATTCTGGGTTTTTTGTTTTTCCATATGAAGTTCAGAATTGAACTTTCAATGTCTTTAAAAAATTGTGTAGGTATTTTGATAGGGATTGCATTGAATCTGTAGATTGCTTTTGGTAGGATGGCCATTTTTATTATGTTAATTCTCCCGATCCATGAGCAAAGAAGATCATTCCATCTTCTCATGTCATCTTCAATCTCTTTCTTTAGAGTTTTGGAATTTTTTTCAAACAAGTCCTTCACTTGCTTAGTTAGAGTAACTCCTAAGTACTTAATATTGCTTGTGGCTAATGTGAAGGGTGTAGTTTTCCTAATTTCTTCCTCTGCAAGCTTGTCATTTGTGTATAGGAAGGCTAGAGACTTTTTTGAGTTAATTTTGTATCCAGCCAATTTGCTGAAGGTGTTTATCAGCTGTAGGAGTTCTCTGGTGGAATTTTGAGGGTCACTTATGTAGACTATCATATCATCTGCAAATAGGGATAATTTGACTTCCTCCTTTCCCATTTGAATACCCTTGATCTTCTTTTGTTGTCTTATTGCTCTGGCTAGAACTTCGAGTACTATATTGAAGAGATATGGAGAGAGTGGGCAGCCTTGCACTGAATTATATCTAATACATAATAGACTATTGATTTTATTAGTATGGGAATAGGATGGCTTATTTATTTTGAAAGTATTACTTAGGCAGCTGTAGATAAAAAGGATTGAGAGAACAACGCCCAGGAGCTTTTAGAATATCCCTGATATAATCTACATATTAGCACTGGAACACATGGAAAGAGCAGCTGCCCCTGGACCTCCGGGATAGCCAAGGGGGACCTGGAGCTCTGTATCCCCTCCTGTCCTGGAAACTCCAACTTAAGTATTTTGGAGTCACTGGCAAGGTTACTCACCAGATTCACACTCTCGGATGTTCTGCTATTCAGACATAGGCACACACTGCCACCATCTTGGCAACCTCCTGGTTCCCTCAGATGTGAGCATCTTAGCCTGATCTTTGTCAGATTCCTGTTTTTAATGACAAAAACAGGCTTGTAGATAAGATAAAATGAATTGCTCGTACAATAGAAGATAGTTAGGATTACAGAGGGAATTCAGTATTCCAAGGGAGCAATATTTTAATATCATAGTGACTGATACTGATTGTGACTGAGTAGTGAGGAACATGGAGCAGGTGAAAGAAACCTTCAAAAGGAAGGAGACCAGAAGAATGAGGGGAAACCCCAGCCTCCTACTGTTAAAGCAGGTAATAAATAAAGAAGGGTCGGTCAGTGCTTTGTGAGGAAGCTGCTGATGGAGCCTGATGTTCTTGGTGACCTTCTACAAAGGCTCTCTGAAGGGATGAAGGGCCATCAGTGCTCCAGTTGGGGGGCAGGGGTGGGGGCGGTGTGGGGGAAGATATGTTCCAGCTGCCATTGCTGCCTCGGGAAAGAAAGCGAGGTCTAGCTTAGGAGAAAGTCTAGTCCATTCTTAAAGTGCACTCCAAATTTCCTGAACTGAACTGGCAAATAGGAAAGAGGTTGACATGAGGCTGAGTAGCTCCAGTGGGGACCACAGAAGTGATGGAAACGTGCTTGGATAGAAGCACAGTGCATCTGGCAGCCAAGCATAGTCTCTGTTGTGTGCCCGAAGAAGTAAAGAGCTGAGGGAGTAAAGGTCGGTGTGCCCAGAATGGGAGACTTTTGGAAAATAAAACCATTTCTATTTTTACCGGGCATTTAAAAACAAGTTATTATTCTCTCATCTCTCATTGTATTGAACTTCTGGAACTCTTACAATAACGAATATGCAAATTTGAAGAGTTTTTTTTAAAATAATGCAAGAAAATATAGGTAAATTACAAGGTTAAATGTGTATTTTTAGTCTTCAGTTAATGTCTTATCAGCACGATTGTATTTTTTTAATTTAATTTTATTAATTTATTCATACCACATCTCAATGGTTATCCCCTCCCCTGTATCCTTCCATTCCTCCCCCCCTCCCCCCTACCCCCACTTCCCTCCCCTATGACCGTGACTGAGGGGGACTTCCTCCCCCTGCATATGCTAGCACGGTTGTATTTTAATGGAACTTGTTATAACACGCTTGAGTTGGACCTTTATTTAGGGTTCCATCAGCTTTATCCCATGAGAAACCCCTTAACACTCCTGCTAGATCACTTAAGTTATGAGAAAACCTGGTCTTTTTTTTTTTTTTTTTTTTTAACCTCATTGGACTGAACTACTCAAGGTCTGGTTATGTCTTATTTTTTATTGTCAACTCCCAGAGCAGTACGCGTTAGATTATGACTCTTGAAAGGAAGGATGGCGAATTATTTCTATCAGGGCATTTCTCAGATGCTTGTTACCCTGGCCTTGCCTTAGCTCACATTATGACTAATCAGCACTTCTTTGGGTGCTAAGACATTTGCTTGGGTGTTTGGAAGGGTGAGTGCACTCTGGTCTGACGTGCCGGGCTAACTCCATGCAGACACTTCAGTGAGTGTATGGGGATTTTTGAAAACCTGCAGCCCCTCGACTCCCAGGACCAGTGAGTGTTGTGCATTGCAGTGCAGGGAAAAGATGGGCCTAGTGTTACCGTTCACGTATACAGCTACACATGCCTTATTTATGGGTGCATCACCCTGGCCTTTTTTGTTTGTTTGTGTGTTTGTTTGTTTGTATGTCCTATGTCCCCATAGAATCTATCATACCTACAGGATCACCTGTCCTAGCTGTCTTCTGCTGTGGTCCAGTAGTCTGAGTTTTTATGGGGCTCTGACTTCCCAGAGTGATTGTTTAACTCATGCCAACCCTGGCTAGACTTTAACCTTTCACAAAGGCAGAGACATGTCTATTGATCTCACCATAATACCCCCAGAACTTAACACAGGCATAAACTGAAGGAACCAGTACACCGTGGTAAACCCTGGGCATGAGATTCCATTTTCTCATCTGTTTAAAGTTTACGTGTTAGTCTTTAACAATGTCATTGCTAAGGCTCATGCTCTTTACAGATCTAGGAGTTAGCTTTTTATAACTTTTTTCTCATAATTGTTGTATACATTAGTGCTTGGCAGTTCAGTTGGTACAAGATGAAGGTATATTCAGTCCTTTATATGAGATAATAAACATTAAATTCCTTACCTTCACCTATAGAATATGAGCTGAACAAGCCACAATAACCCAGAGTTAAGTGGTTAATAGTGGGGTAGGGTCATTTCCATTGCTTCCGTTCTCCAGGAATCAGCATTCATATTTCAGTTTTGGAAAACTCGACGTGTCTAAATGTAGAACTTCCATGGAGGACTCTATCCTGAGGACAGGTGCAGCCAGTACCTTAGGCTCAGATCCCAATCTGACCATGCTTATTTATAGCTAGTGCTAAGAATGTCCCCATTACTGGACATGAGGCTCACATTCAGGGATTATTTAATGGAGTAGTAGTCAGGCAGGATAATCCACAGATATGTATTCTTAGAGATATTTTAATGTATTTAGATGCTTAAAGTTAATATTTGATAAGGCTGGAGAGATGGCTCATTGCATAGGAGTAGTAGGTGCTTTTGCAGAGTATCCTGGTTCAGTTGTAAGCACACATATGGTGGTTCACAACTATCTACAAGTCTTCCAGGGAACATGGTATTCTCTTCTGACTTCTGCTGGGCACCAGGTGTGCATGTAGTATATAGACTTGCTTGTAGGCCAGTAGTCATACAAATAAAATAAATAATAAAAATTTTTTAATGTTTCTTCTGTTTGTTTGACATAGATGGGAAAAAAAACTATTGAAGGAATGGGAACTTACTACATTTGATTAGAAATTTGTGTATTTCTACCTTCATATTGTGCAGGTAGCATTATCTACATCTGAGCACTTTAATCCATAACAAATTTTACCCTCAATGAAAAATATGGCTATTCATATATTTTTCTACTGATTTAGCCTTAAATAAAAACTGTGTATATGTTATAGTTTCTTATTCCAAAGAGAATGTGAGAGACGTTACTACAATGCTTAGTGTGTGTGTGTGTGTGTGTGTGTGTGTGTGTGTGTTTTAATCAATGAAATACCACGGCTTGGGTTCAAAGTGTGAAAGAATTGGGGAGTGGCAGAAGTGAGGCACAGAGAGCGAAGATATTTTTAGCAGCAGCATGTGCTTGATTGTTAAGCCTAGAGGAAGTTTCTGATGGAGTCATGCTGTTACAGAAGATATGGACTGGAATTAAAGCGTGTGTGTGTGTGTGTGTGTGTGTGTGCGCGTGCACGTGTGCCTTCGTGCATGCATGCACGCATGCTGTTGAGAGGAACACCTGATTATTTCCTGAGAGTGCTCAGAAAAAAAACTATGTTCATATGGTTTTGTTTGAAAAGTCAGTGTGCTAAATTTGTGGTCCTTTATCTATAAGTAACTATAGTTGAACTATGCCAGCTGAGGTTTGTGGGAAGTGATTTTGGTCATGGGAAATAGGTGGTAGCAGGCTCATCCTCTTGAATGGAATGTGAGTGGGAGAGGAGGAGAGAAGAGCAGCGACAGGCTTATGCTGCCTCTTTGTTGAGTTATGCCTCCCAGTGGTGTTGTCCCTCAGCCTTCTGATGTCCCTGGGAAGCTAGCCAGGTTAGTCACACATTTTCTTCTTCGCCAAATGAGATTTCATAAGTTACTTTCTAGAGACAGGAGGGATGCTTTCAGTAGCTTCTCTGGAGAGGAGCTGACTCTGACCTCTGCCTAGCAAAGTCCCACCCCTCTAGACATAGCTTCTGAAGTGGCTCAAGGCCAGGCATTGGAGACAGAGTGAGACCCACATTGTCCACTCTCCCTGCCTTCCTGACAGAGTCACAACTTGTTATTGACAGTGGATTGCTTAAGTAGGCAACTTGCTTGAGACAGAATCTCTGAGCTGAAGAGTCTAATGGATTCATGTGAAGAGGTTTAAGTGAACCTGAGTTGGTATGTGCAAAAATGATAAATACGTATTTTATGATCATCAAGATAATACAAGCTAAGTAATGGAATAGTACTCAATACCATGCATGCATCCACATGCTCAAGGTATCACCCGTTGCTTAGGTAGGTGTGTGTGTGTGTGTGTGTGTGTGTGTGTGTGTGTGTGTGTGTGTGTGTGTGTGCACGCACGTAGGTGGACTTGCAGGACTCAGCCTTCCCCATACATTCCAAAGGAGGGCATTTCGGTTGCCATTTGTTAAGTCTTGTGCACCAGGGAAGAGCCAATATAAGTCAAGTAATGCAGCAACATTCTCTCTATACTGTCCTAATATAGCCCTAAAAGGACAATTGCCATGCCTGTTGTGTACTTGTTCCTTCTAATTTTATAATACATATAGTTAGTTACTTATGGCTTTGATACAATTATCTGTGTAAAGGAAAGCAGGCTTCATTTTAGTTCATGCTTTTGGGGATACAGTCCATTCCCTAACCATGCCATTCTAATGGCTCCATTTAAACAAATTCTATAGCTCTCAAAAAGCACTAGTGTGTGGGGAAGCAAGTATTCAAATAGATACATGTGGGGCTTCCTTCACCCTCAAGCCACTTCATATTAGAAATAATGTACTAGTAATTTTGTTAACGTTTATAATGTGGCAGATATTTTACACAGTTATCACAAATACTTATAAAACCAGCAAAATAGACGTTATGTCCCATTTTGCATATCTAAAAAACTGAGGCTTAAAGTCATAGGACTAGTAAGTACAAGAGCTAGCTAGGATTTAAACGCAGTTTATGAAAGGGTTCTAACATGTGTCAAGGTGAACATTTTTTTTTAAATAATAGTAACAGTATAACAAAGTTTACAAAATAATATATAAAGTTGCAAGTATGTGGGAAACTGAAGACCAGAAACTCTAAGTAAGTGGAGAGTGTTATGTAGCACATAACAGACTCTACTTTTAAACCATTTGAGCTGGTCACACCAACACCTGTTGGAATTTTTGAAGCTGGCACTACACATCAGGCAAAACCACGGTGGGAAGCTAAGGGCAGTGTGATGAAGAAAAGTCGAGGATAATTTTAGGTGGGGGTTATGTATGGCCAGTCTGACTTTTTGTTTCTTTCCTTTCTAGGTGACAGCTCCCTCTGCCGCCACCAGCAAGTCTCCCAGCATGAGTACCACAGGAGCTAAGGTAAAGCACCTTTGCCGGGTGACCTGACTGAATGCCCTCTTAGCTTGCTTGTGAGCACCTGTTGGCAGATGCGTTCCTTAGCTTAGGACACGTTCTCATTCTGGAAGTTAGCATCTTCTTCCTGGGTTGGAAGCTTGCACACTTCTCCTCTAAGACATTTCTGTTGTTTGAAACTCTTTCAAAAGACTCACTGCTGATTCTTTTTTTTTTTTTTCCCCTTGATTATATTTTTGAAAAGGAGGGAGATAATCTGGCTGAGTACATTTCTCTGGGACTGAATAAGTAGGGATTCTAGCTTGGTGACAGTTGTGATGTTTTTGGTAGACATTTGGAAGTGAAAAAGCTTCTCCTAAGTGATTGCAGAAGCGGAAGGGAAAGAATACAGATGATTTCTGATATGTGGATCATGGAGTAGAGTACTGTCTCTTTGAAGAATTCCTTTGAGCTATGTTGGTTATTTTTTATATTTATTCCTTGGAATTTCAGAAGAGTAAAAGGAGTGTAGTTGTTACACAGGGTGAGCCTACTTCTGAGAGATGCTTGAAGCTGCCCTAACATTTTTACCTTAGTTACTGCAGCTCAGGCTGTTTCTTAGAAATATTTCAGGGTATAAATTAAAGAGGAGACATTTACAAAATGTTCTCAGCTTGTTTGTTTGTATATTCCAGTGTTTTACTATGTTGAGAGCTTCCAGCTCCATTATTATCAAATTGCTCTCTCTACATTTTCCAGCTTATGTTTGCCTTCTGTCTCCCATGTCACTGTTGGGTCTCAGAAGTTTCCTATTCCAGGGGATATGGCAGCAGAGGAATTTTATCACCTCATCTTGAATTAGAACAGTGAAAATTTTCTGGGAGTAAACTGTCCATTTACCTAAGTTTTATAAAGTTTTGCTTTAAATTTCATATTTATCTCAGGATTTTATATAATATTTTACCTTTATGTTGATTTCATAATCACATTAAAATATTAATTATACTATGTATTAATAACCTATTACTTGACATTTGTTCAACTATTTTAAAATAATATACAAAAATTATATATATGTACACACACACACACACACACACACACACACACACACGCACCTATATTTGTAGTTCTGGGGACTAAATGTAGGACTAAACAAGTAAGTTCTATACCTCGGAGGTCTGTCCCTAGCTGCCACAATCTATCTTGATATTGAAAGACTAGAGAAGCAAAGTAAAACATCACTGGATTGGCCATCAATGGCAAGGAAAGACAGACATATGGGCCGTGTCTGTTGTTTTGGCTCATGTAGCCGTTGCTGTGTTTAATCCCATGTTTCAGCCTGAGGGCCAGTACTTGTTGCCATATTGCCATGGTTTTGAGAGCAGGTGCTGTCAATCCTTAGACATCTCAACACATCAGTCATAAGCCTTAGGAGGAGGAAGGAACATGGGAAATGGGAGAGCGGTGAGGACAAAAATGAGACACATGTGGTGAAGTAGTCTTGTTGGCTGATTTAAACCATTTTGGCCTCTGCTTTCTTTCCTTGTTGTATTTCAGTCACACGGCTCAATCATGGTGTCTTTCACTGCTTCTGCTGTTTCTCATGATGACATAGTACTGACTGCTGTGATGTCCTCATGGGGATGTCAGGAGCTTGAGCTTCATTGGTTCATGTCTGCAAATGTTTGGATCTTTTAGTGAAAAGATGCTAATTCATGGAAATACAGATTATGGATCCTTTTCTTGTTTGCATTGCCAGACTGTGTATGAAGCGAGTTGTAGGTGTAGGTTTGCATTCGTATTTCTCACCCCTGGAACATTAGAATTGGTTTTCATGCCCTTGATTAGAGGGTGGAAGGTCATGACGGAACTCCTGAGAGCCTGTGCATCTGGACGCGGAGCCAGGCAGCATAACTGAGAATGCTGCTTCTTTACCATCTGTGGTCCTGGGTAGCCCCTCTTTGCTTCAGGGTCCTTTTCTGTACAGTGTGAAGAACAACAATAATAGCACCTATTTCAGAAGACTGCATAAGGAGACAAATGGTGAGCCGGGCCTGTCCCATAGTAAATGCTCACTGTGAGTGAGCTATGGGCCAGTAAAGAGACCGTGCAGCGTGGAGCTGAATACACAACTCCAGCTCCGTCATACACTCTTTTGAGAATGTAGTTGACTTTTTCCAATCTTGAATTATTTACAGAAAAGAGGTATAATAATATTATTGTCTCTGAGAGTCATGACACATAACAAATTAGCTGATAATTGAACTTAGGAAACGTCTTGGTACCTATCTGTGAGCTGATGGATAAGCCCTAATGTATTGCTTTTCCTATTAGTATTACATTTGGTGGCATTACTACCAAAATTTCTTTGATTATTGATTTCAATATGTTATATTAATAGCTGCTTAGGTCTTAATATACAGTCTTAATTGTAGTTTGAAGATTTCCCAAGCAATATCTTGATTACCGAATTATCACGTTGAAAGTACTAATAAGTTCAAACAACGATAATATTAGCTGACTTATTTTTTTTGTAAATTATTTAATAAATTTCATTTGTGTAAACTATAAAAGAAGACTCACAAACAGAGGAACATAAACTAAAATTCCTCAGCAAAGATGGATCAGCAATCTCACTACTGTGTGAAGGGACCCCAAATTTCTTTAAAAACGTTTGCTAACAAGCTTTGATCCCCTCCCCACTCTCCACCCCCGCAAACAATAGGAATACATGTGTAACTGGAAGGCATTTCATGGAGATGACTGTACCTTCACCAGAAAAGCGCAAGACATGATAAATTAAAAGAATATTTGATTTAGCTTCTTCAAATAACAAAGGTTAAGTAATAACTTTGCTGGCCTCATCAAGCAGCCAAGAGAGGAAGTGTAGCAGGAGGCATTAAGACTGCCTTGTGATCACTTACCTTGGAAAGTTTACAGAGCATGAACCAAGTTTTTGTGTTGACTTCCATGTCACTCTATCAGCATTGGTTGTATGTATTTATGGAAGTTTTGCTGTTTGTATATTTGGACAGGTCACCTTTAGCTGGTTAAAAGTTTGTAAAACATTGCACCAAACGTCCTTCAGAAGCATGTTTAGAACCTTAGAATACAATTCTACATTTAAGAATATGACATATAATTTACAAAATTGTTTTTTAAACCATGGATGGAATTCCAGAAAGCTTATAGTGACAATTGTGACTTTTTGTTTGTGTTTGTTGGGTTATAGCTAAACACTAGAAATACAGATAGAAAAAAAAGATTATAATAGCTTTCACACAAAAAGGAATATTAAAAATTAATTTTATAAATGAAATTCTCATTAAAAAAACAGAGACTCAACCTGAAAGACTTGATTTCTATCCTAGTGTTTATGTGCCTAGATCCTGGTGGAGTGAGATGGGTTCGGTTGGAAGAATAGGTCTTAGACGAACATTTTGGCCCATTACGTAGATGGTCAGATACAAATGAAATTCCTCTGGGGCTTATGCTCTTATATTAGGCTGTTCCAGTCAGCAAACAGATGGAAGGACCACGTCCTCCTGACAGGAAAAAGCACAGAAAACAGGTGATGTGGGTCATTGTGCCCGGCAGCTCTGTTTACTGGTCACTTCAGCCTCTCAGCACGTGCTATAATTCCAGACCATATCTTCTGTAACAGCATGACTCCATCAGAAACTTCCTCTAGGCCTAACCATCAAGCACATGCTGCTGCTAAAAATAACTTCGCTCTGTGTGCCTCACTTCTGCCACTCCCCAGTTCTTTCATACTTTGAACCCAAGCCGTGGTATTTTATTGATTAAAAACCACGCACGCATGCACGCACGCACCATTACTGACTTGGAAGGACAGAGATCTTGTATTTGAAGGGAGAATACTTTTATGTTTGCTGCAATGCCATTAGTAAAAAATTTTTATGTATCCTTGATTACCTGACATATGACTAATATCTGAAGTGTGTGCTCAACTTAAGTCATAAACTTTATATTGATAATACCAGAATCACATAATTGAAGAAAGTCTGTTACAATCATAGTAAACTGTCTCCAGTGTTATTTTTTAAATTCTTTTTTCTTTTGTTTTTTCCCCCCTGAATTTAGGCTGTGAAAACAGAGTCTGAGAAGTCACAATCAAGTGAGGTAAATGATTTAAGTCTGTGAATTATTCTGACTTTTTTTTTTAATAATAATGAATAAGTAGTTTGCTATATGGAATTTGTAAGCTAAGATAAATGACTTTGGCTATTCTGTTGAATATAAATTCATAGAGTACATATAAGATATTTACAACATTAAATCCATACATTGTTAAAATATATAATATTTCATAAACAAAAGTATTTTGCATGTCATTTTATTCAAATATAGATTTTAATCATTTTTTTAAAAAAGGAACAAAGGAGGAAAGGTCAAGCAGAGGATATGGCCTGATAAGTAAAGGTGTTTGCTATGTAACCCTGAGCACTTGAGTTCAACCCTCAGAACCCACAGCAGAAGGAGAACAGCAATTCCTGAAAGTTGCCATTTGACTTCCACCATACCACTATTTCACAAGCATGTGAAAACACACATGTGCACACACACAAATATACAGGCACATGTACTCATGCACACGTACACACAGATACATCTATACATATGCATGAGTGCACACATATGTATCCATACAAACATGCACATACACATAGGCATACATGCACGCACACACAAGTATGCTCCTACGCACGCACTAATAACTTTAAAAGGACAAAGGACAGTGCAAGCTATAGGTACCTTGAAACACCAGGATGAGTGTGTTGAACCTGCCCCTAGGTCTCTGGTTGATAGTGAGCAGGTTAATCTTCACAGACGTCTCTGGGATGAGTCACTCGGGCCCTCTTCCCAGGGATCAACTCTTCTTGCTTCCGTGATGCTTGGCTGTCCAGTCTGAAAGTCATTCTGCCGTCATAGAAAGGTGGATTCCAGGGTGCCAAGAATAAACAGCACATCTTTCCTTTCAGTACAGTGCTGCCCTTTAATCTTTTTAACTGTTTAAATGCTGAGGACCAAAAGGTTTTCTGTAGGGCAGAGACCTGAGGCAAACATGAGACGCACAGGTACAGATGGGGCCATGGGGTGAAAGGTAAGGCTTGTCTGATTCTGTAACAGGCTGGCCAGTGGGCTCTGTCTGCAGCCGTTGCATAGTGTATTCTAGAGGGACGAATTTAGAGACTAGGTAAAAATTGTCTTCTGTTCCACATTTCAGTGCTGGTTAAGAGAATTTCACCTTTGGGGATATTACCATATTGCATCTCTCCTGTGGACAGAGACTTTTCAAAATGCACTCAGGGGGACGTGGGGTATCACTCACTGCTCAACACACATAGTGCTCACCTTAATCTTCTGACGCCTTTGTAGACAGTCTGGAAGCTCCTAATTGATCTCAGGGAATGTGCACAGAAGCCAGGAGTTTAGAGATGTGTGTGTTTGAAGACATATTTCTAGAGAAAAGACTTAAGCTTTCCTTTTTGGTGTGTGAATTGCCACCAATGGAGACTGCTGGTGGGTCGCTGTTGACCAGTTATATGCCTGGAGCTTTTCCTGAGGACAGAATAGTTTAGTCAGAATTGTATTCTTGGGGCAATTTGGAATTATAAGAATAGAAGCTTTTAATGTAATGACTCAGCTTTTACTTCTTCAAAATTAACAGCAGTCTGTGGTTCATGAGAAAAAGCCTGAAGAAAGAAAGCTAAAGGAAAGCTCAGAGGTAAGTGCCTGTGGCTAGGACTTGGTCCTCTGCAGCAGGATCTGTTGGGGTTTGTACTGACTTCTTTCCTCAGCTGACCCAAGTGCCCTCATGTGGTAACAGTGGTGTTCTGTAGCCTTTATTGTCCTGCCACTACTGTAGACCAGGCTGGACTCAAGCTTGTAGAGATTCATCTGCATCTGCCTCCCTGAGCCACCACGACCCGATGTGGTCAGTGATTCTTAATGAAGATTTTGGGAGGATTTGAAGTATTTCAGAGTTTGTACCTAAAGTACAGTGACATTTTCCTCATACTAACAGATATTTATATAATTCAAAAATGCAAAAAGTACAACTATTAGACACATCCTTTGTGCTTTTATTCTATAAAGAAAAGTATCTGAATATTTTTTATTTTGTTTTTGTTTTTCAAGACAGGGTTTCTCTATAAGATAGCCCTGGCTAACTCCTTTTGTAGACCAGGTTGGCCTCGAACTCACACAGAGATCTGCCTGCCCCTGCCTCCCAAGGATTAAAGGCATGTGTCAACATGCCCGGCTCTGAACTGTTTTAAACCACCATCATGTTAATAATATATGTGTGTGCTTTCAGCCCATAAACCTTCCCAAGCATGCATCAGACACAAGAAGTAAGCATGCTCATAAAGAAAAAGCAGTTTCCAGGTCAAATGAGCAGCCGGTGTCAGAGAAGAAGGCAGAACCAAAGGTGAGCTTGATAAATATGAAGGCACTAATGTCAGCTTGAATCTGTGGTGTTGCACTGGAAGCATTTGATATTGTAATGATTAGGTACTGTTGTTGCATTAGTTTTGCAAGAAGCACTGTAGGAATGTGGGGTTATGGAAGGCCTGAGAAAGGCCTGCAGATAGACAGACAGAGAGACAGACAGACAGACAGACAGGCAGGTATGTATACATATATATTCTGGTGTCTCCCAAGCAGAAAGTTTTAAATTAGGCTGCCTCCTAGGCCTCTCTAAACTTGGGCCAGGGCAACTATTGCAGGTGTTGGTGACATTTGAAGTTCATGATCTTGATCGTCGTCAAAGATAATTTAATTAGTCCTGTCACTCTACTACCTCTGTTCTCAGACAAAATCACAAGATGTTCCCTCTGCTGGTGGAGGGAGTGCGGTTGCAGGAGTGACTGTGGCTGAGGCATCGGACAAAGCAGCTGACAAGGTGAGCGAGCACACATGTGCAAACAGAACATGAGGTGCTGTGTTTACTGGGCTTCTGCTTTATGAAGCAAACATCAGACAACCTAACGTTCAGAAATACTGAACACTGCTAAACCAATTTGAAAATGAGTAGATTTAAGGTCAAGGACTAGATATCTTACAAGAATTTTAAAAAATATATTCAAAGTATTTTTATGCTAGCTACAAACTAGCCTATGTTGTCAGTAAAAGCTAAATGATCCAAGAAAAGTTTACATGGAATTCTGTTATGCATTGGCTTGATTCTGGAACTTTCCATAAGTGATTTTATTTTACTTTACCCCTGATTTATCCTCAAGTCAGTAGGATTAATCAGACCTGTCTTATTTTAGTATGTGGCAGATTTGACGCAATACAGTTAACTGTAGAATGTGCTAGCTGCAGGTAGCCCATCTCATGTTAATATGGCCATGATTTCAACTCAGAGCAGACTAAGAGAGGCCCCTCTACAGAGACATTTTTTAAGGAAACTGTGGTTTCCGTCTGACTCAGGAATCTACTGGACTTTGAGAGAGTAGCTCGCCTTTGAGGTAGGCCTGGAAGGACACCTGGGATTCTAGGCTTGCAAACACATCAAGGTGTTGAAAAGTTTCAAATGAGTTCTGGGCACAAGCTCATTCCAGTGTCTGAGAGCACAGAGTCCAGAGGTTGCAGTAAGACCAGAAAGACAGGTTAAGGCTGCTGGAGCTTGTGGGTAGTGACAGGAAGGTGAAGGTTGCTTGGGGCCATCTCCAGGGTGCTGGTGAGTCACTATGTAGCCTAATGCAGAACTATGATAGAAGAAAAGAGGGGGAGCTAGTCAAACTTATTGCAGGTGCAAAGCCTTCAGATTTAGGAAGGAGTTGGCCAAAGAGTGCAGAGGTAAAGTGAAACTTCAGAATAAGTAGGCTGATAACACTGAAGTAAGACAAAAGAGATGACACAGCACCACGGTTTTTGGAGGTGCCCACTGTATGGTCCAAGCACAGGGTCAACACTGAGAGCAAGTGCATCCTTAAGAGTAGAGTGGGAGCCTTGCAGCACTGGACCCGAGCCTTTGGTTACTGTCCAGAGGTCAACAGAAAAGCTATTGCATTCATGTGGAGAAAAGGATGTGCTCAGTTTGCGCTAGGCTAAATGTAAGTATTTGACAGGCCTTAGGAAAGATTTGTAACAGAGGAATTAAAGTATTGTTTGGGGTACAGAAGAAAGGAAGGGGGAGGGAAGGGAGATAGAGGAGGTGGTGAGAAAGGAAAATGCTGAGCCAGGAAGAAGAAAGAGGAAGGTGTGTGAGTGTGTATATACACAAGGTGGTAGCTGACTCCTGGAAAGGGGATCAGAAGCTCAGACTTGGCCTTGCACCTGGCACAGTGTTTTCAGTGCCCAAATCATAGCAGCTGCTCACTTGTTATTTAATTATACAGCAGGTATTTACACCGTGCTTACCAAACACTGTATATCATTACCATAATCTCCACAACTCCTAAATAGGTACCATCACTGTCCTCACATCATTCCAATGGCCAGAGGAAGTGACTTGTAAGTCTCAAGCAGTTATTCATGCCATTGCTGGTGTACAAATGCAGGCAGCCTGCGATTTGCTGCCCAGATTTGATGCTTTCAAACGATGCATGGTCCTGGATGGTCTAAATGAAACAGCCTCACCAGTTTAATTACTGCCAAGGCTTTAGTCCCTGGCCCTAGAGGATTTACAAGTCAGAAACTGCAGAAGAGATGCTCAAGGTGACAAGGCAAGGGCGCAGCAGAATCAGGACGCCGCTTTGCTGTGGCAGGTGTGATAGATGACAGCTGACGTAGTGAGGGCTCCCCAGGATCATCTTCAGAGTTTGTGTGGACTGAGGCAGGACGGTTACATGTTCGAAAATTGGCAGCTGGTCCTTGATAGGCTCTGCAGAGTAAGTAATGGTGAGAGAGGAAAATTAAGGGAAAAAAAAACCCAAAACGAAACAATGAAATACCAACGTAAGGGACATGGTGATCTTGATGAGTGGAAGCAAAGACACAGGGCGCAGTAACTTCCAGCAGTGGCTTCAGAAACAACGTGTAGGGTTGCAAGGCCCAGGACACATTTATTATACAAAGGGCCAGGCAGTCCTGGTGCAGATCATAATTTTGTTCCTTGCTCTGCAGCTTGTGGAAAAGTTGCCTCGTTGCCCCTACCTTCCTTCTTTCCCCTCCCTTAATCTTTCACTTCCTATTCCCCTTCCTTCTCTTCCCTCCCTTTCTTTTCCCATCTCTTCCACCTCAATCTCTTTCATATACAAACATTTTAGTTGCCTTTCTGCATATTTTCCTTGCACTTGTCGAGTACTTAAACCAGTCTATCACAAATCAGATACATTCATTTTCCCCCATGAACCTGATTGCTCCAAGTCTCTCTTTCCCATCACTAAACAGACTTAATGTTTATAGTAGTTCTGAAACGTGTGCCACTGCTGTCCAGAGCAGATCAGGGGACTACTACATGGCCTAGGCTATTAATTTGAATAATCCATCTTAAATATGTCATAATGCTATTTCATAAAGGTATATATACATTTTTAAAAATCCTTCTAAATTCCCACTAGAAAAAAAGAACAATCATTAATGCCAGCTTAACCAGTGTAGTCCAAACTGAAGAAGCCGCCTGACAAGCTATGGAGATAACGTGTCACCCCGTCATCAGACATAAGTCCTCTGCATCTAGTCTCAGCCTGATTTCTTGTGTTTTTAAAAGAAAAACATAAGGACTCAGAATTGAAATAAATTACGACTGAGTTGAAAGTGCGACTTTCACACTGTGTTCGTACCATTTCATGATACAAGCCTCTTATTTTGAAGATTCTGGTTTCATTACATCACATATATTTACAGTTTCTCTTCTGGAAATATGTGTTCTTCAGCAAGACGTATGGCTGCTTGAGACTTGGCCAGTGACTTCTCCTAGCCCTTGGTTTTAGAGTGGGAACATCTTGGGGGTTGTAAAGGTTGTCTAATCATTCTGTTTTACCTCTCTATTGGTAAAGAATGTAAGGCACTTTTTAAAAATCTATCCTCTCTCCTCAAAGTAACTGCAACAGTAATTTTAAAAAAAGGGAGATACAGTCTAAAATTAATGGGCCCTAATTTCTATTACATACATCAATAATCGGAGAAGACCTAAAACTGTTGTGGGAATGTAGTAGTTTTAAAAAGAAATCATCAGACATCTTCAGTGATGCTTTTACATTCAGTATGTGTAGTGAGAGTCTTTTCCCTGCCTGCTATTTTCCTCGCTTTAGGTGAGCCATCCATAACTACAAAATAAGCAAAATAAGTGGCAGCAACCTTTCATTAATATGCTGATTTCATGCTAGCCTACTATATTGTATGTTCAGATATCTTTACCATTGATCACACATGATTTCTCTTCAGAGGTATCTTTGGGCAAGCATGTGAGCAACAACAACAATGCTCATAAAAAATGGACAAATACAGCACACTTCATTTTTAAAATAGCTTCTATTTGGGAGAGGTGCTGTTTGCATATTTTGTTAGTATGAAACTATGGGGGAAACTGAAAAGCAGCAAGTACCACATGGCTAGTCCTTGTATTTCTTTTACTTTTTCCCTTTTAACTATCCGTGCATTGGCTTGGTAGCTTTTGTGAACTAATACATTTTTTGCTGCAGTTAAAGACTTGGTGCTTTTTAAAATAGAGAGTCTTACCTGAATGTGGCTGTTTTTCTTTCCAACTCAGAATCTGGACTCTGCGTCTTCATAATAAAAACGGACTGGACTTTAACTGTTTTTGAATGTGAAGAAGTTATATAGTATTTGACACATGTTTGTAGTTAAAAATCAAGGGAAATATATCTACCCAATACCAATTAGATATCTTCTCTTCTTCATTTCCAGTCAGGCACGGATACTGCTTTGGATGACCTGATCGATACTTTAGGCAAACCTGAAGATACTGTCAAAGATGATCCTCCATATACTGGACCAGTAGTTTTGGTATGTGGTTGGATGCCAGTAAGAATTCATCCTCAATGGTAGGAAAGTAAATAAAGCCATGGCTGTCAAGCACAGGACTACATATCGTGTCCTACTGATTATGTAGATGCAAATTGGTATCAGCATTAATTAAAAAACAAAAAAACAAAAAACCCAGCCAGAACTTAATGGTGAGGGTGGAAATGGTCTCCCTTGTGACAGACACATAGTTGAATTGATTCAGAAAACATTTGGTCATGCTAAAACCCACCAGGACAATTGACTAGATCAGAAAGTTTTGTTTTCCGAACTTTATAATTGATGCAGTGAACTTGAACTTATTTTGAGTTTTAGATCCTTATGATCCTGAGTTAATCTATTCTTAATTTCCAAAGAACAATGTAATTTTTTTCTGGTGTTTAAAAATGTTGTAGATTACATAAAAACATTTTCAATGAATACCATTATATATTTGTTTCTACAGTTTACAATAAATAGAAAAACGGAGAAAAAGATGACTCAGTAGATTATTAAGAGAAAGTTGCTTGGACAATGAACAAATAACCTGAAGGTTTACCAGGGAGCTGGGAAAATGACATAAAGCATAGGTGGTACCATTTGTTCGACCAGACTGTCAAAAGTTTCAAAATCTGAAACTCAGCTTAGGCATTACATACTGAAGATGTGTCCCCTTCCATCACAAATCCTCTCCAGAGAGACCCGGGAGCTTTGCCCCTGTGTACAGAGAAGGATAACGGGTAAAACACTGGCAAACAATGTGGTCAACAGAAGACAGGGAGGGAAAATGGCTTCCTCATGTATCAGCATGGCTACGTTGCCAGGCCAGAGCAACAAAATGATACTATTTATGTAGCATTTGAAAATATTCAAAGTTATGATGTCTATAAGCTGTTTATGAATTGTATATGAAATATTTATGAATCCTGCATTCACAATAATATTGTTAAGATGTGCTCCACTTCAGTTTTCAAAAAGCAATAAAATTATACATATCATGGTATTAAAAATAAACCATATGTTAGATGAGAATATTTTCAAAAGTTACAAAGTATTTACTTCTAGAGTTCATAAACAATGAAAAACACAGAGAAAAGAACAACTCAATAGAATATGATAGAGATAATAGGCTTGAAGTGCAAAATACCATCTTAAAGCTAATTAATTGTTAGTATAGCATTAGAACTTTAAGGTTAGGTTAGGCTTCTTAGTTATTTATTTTCATCTCAATAGTTATAGAAAAATTAGTTCTGGAATAGTACTTTGGTTTCACATATCATACTCATCAGATTAATTGTATACTATGTAATTACGTGTTGATTTTCTTCCAGGACCCAATGGATTCTACCTACATTGAGGCTTTAGGTATAAAAGAAGGGACTATTCCTCCAGAGTACAGGAAACTTCTGGAAGTAAGTTATCTTTCACTTTTATGTCACCATTTCCTTCTTAGAAGAGAATTTTATAACAATATTACAATTTAGAAAAGTGAATGGGGCATAGACAATTGTTATTATTGAGAAATAACCTTCTGTGCATTCCTTTGGAACTTCCCTGACAAGTTACTACAGACTGGGTAGTTTATCCAAGAAATGTGTTGCCTGGTGCTTCTGGAGGCTGGAAATCAGTTAGGGCGTGGGGACAGCTGGCTCCTTCTGAGGGCTCAGAGGGGTAGCTCTCTTCCAGGCCTGTTTGTTAGGCTTACCGATGGCTGCCCTCTTCCTGGTCCTTTCACATTACCTTCCCTCTTTGTTTTTCCTCTGGGCCCAAATTTGTTCTCTTCAAAAGGACATGAGTCGCTCTTGATAAGGATTCTCACAAATGACCTTACTTTACCTGACTGCTACAAAGAGATCCTATATCCACATAAGGTATCATTATGAGTTTGTTTCAGGATTTCAGCATATGAGTGGAAAAGCACACAGTTTAGGTCATCATAGATGAGAATACATTTTATCAATCAGAATAATTCATTTTGCATTCTCTACTTCTTTCATTTTTTTGTTTCAGGAAAAGGAAGGGATCCCCAGACCTCCTCCAGAATCCCCTGTGAGTTTGTACGCATGTCTTCTAAGATCTGTGTGTTCTTCTTGGTTTGGGAGCATCGGACAACCAGTACCAAACTGGGTTTGCTGGTATAGCCCTGTAATCCCAGTTACTCAGGAGGTGTAGTTCAAGGCCAGCCTGGGTAATTTAGACCCTGTCATAAAATAAAACGTGAAGCAATATCAGGGGATATAGCTCAATGGCAGGGTACTTGCCTAGTGTGCACTGGGCTCTGTGCTCAGTCTCCAGGACCATAAAAACACAAATGAAAAAACCCTATCAAAGGGTGGTAGGTATGGGGCTGTACCCATGTATGTATGTATGTATGTATGTATGTATGTATGTATGTATGTGGATATAATAAGGTCAAGAAGATAGAAGGATATAGTAAATGCTAATAATTATCAGTACTATGAGCACATGGGAAAAGGAGGAAGAGAATCCACTCCCTTCCAAACATGGCTTCGAACATGTTAATTCATTAACATTTCTCATTTTCTATCTAAGGAATGCAAAGAATGTACTTTGCTATACTCCTAATCTCTGGCTTGGCTCTTAGGAGTTACTCTGTGCTCTTTTCTCTAGAAACCCATGGGGCCTGATCATGCTATAGACGCCTTGTCATCCGACTTCACCTGTAGTCCTCCCACTGGAAAGCAAGCTGAGAAAGAGGTATTGTTTTTTAGTCCTATTAAGGAGGACTTTGCTAGAAGGTATCTTGGATGTAAAAAAGAAAGTTTTAGTGCTGTTTATCACAACTGAACTTCCATCACCTGTAAATACCTTTTGTGTTTTCAGAAATCGACAGGGGACGTTTGCAAAGCTCAGTCTGCAGGAGTGACCAGAAGTGCTGCTGTCCCTCCCCATGAGAAGAAAAGGAAGGTTGAAGAGGTACTTAACTTCCTTAAATATCCAGGGCCCACATGATATGATAGCGGTTACTTCCCTGATTTTGCTTATTTATAAATGCTTCTAAAGCACAGTCCAAACAACTCAGTAGCAGTAGTGCGATGCTGACCACCCCAGATCTCTCTCTCTCCCTCTCTCTCCCTCCCCCCTGCCTCTCTCTCTCTGTCCCCTTCTTCCTTCCCTCCCTCTCCCCCTCCCTCTCTCTCTCTCCCTTGCTCTCTCCATCTCTTTCTTGTCCACCCTATCTGTCTCCTTGTCTGTCTGTCTGTCTCTGTCTCATGTCCCTGTATCAACATAGCCTTTCACTCTTCCCCTTCCCCTAATAAACCTCTTGCCCTAAATCTGTTGCATGGAGTGATTCTTAGTGGTACACCCTTGCACCCTTGCACCCTTGGCACAGACCTGGCAAAGCCCACCCCTCCCCCTGCCACCACTTTATCCTAACAAAGACCATCTCATCTTGTAATGCACAGAGACACTACTCTTGGGCCATGAAATCTTAGATTTGCATTCCTAAAGGGAGCTTTGTGGGTGAATACAGGCATGTCAGCACAGCTGTTTCTGTCTGCCTGTTGTAACAGCAACCAGCTGTATCCTAATTTTCAGTCTTCAAAGTTGATCCTTTAGCTCTAGGCTGGATATGGGGGGGTGTGCCTTGTGTGGATGGTGCTGATAATGCTAAGGACCTTTTCTATCAGGGCTGCCTCTGCTCTGCCCTGCTGGGATGAGCAGTTTATTTTTATCTGCATGGCTGAGCACCACACCCTGAGAGTGGGAGTTCTCCTAGCCCCTGAACACTGTGCATTGAGAGCCACTTCTGCTTTCTCTCTTACTTGAGCTTAGCTGTTTTGCAGAACGGCTGGACTTTTAGAAGACCCTTCACAAACATATTTTTAGAAAAAGAAAAATAGAATTTGCAAGTTTACTTGCTTGCAGCTTTTATTTTGATAAATGTCTTTTCTAATACCCTTTTTATTATAATCATATATCTTACTTTCAAAATAAGAATTGAAGTGTCCCCTATAGCTATTGCTATAAGAATGAGTCTGGTGTCTTAGACCACGTTCTTATTCATTGGTAGGTTCATGTGTTTGTGTGTGTGTGTGTGTGTGTGTGTGTGTGTGTATACACAAAATCACCTTATAGCTCATCCCAGCCCCCTCACTCCTCTCCTCCTAGTCCTGCCCTCACACACCCCCATTCTGCCCTTCATCTTCTCAGAGAAAGTGAGGCCCCTAAGGGGTACCAAGCCATGCTGGCATCCCAAGTCACAGCAGGACTATGCACTTCTACTGAGGACAGACAACGCAGCCCAGCCAGAGGAAAGGGATACAAAGGCAGGCATCAGAGTCAGAGATAGCCCCCACTTCTGTTGTTAGGGGACCCATATGATAACTATGCTGCACATCTGTGACATATTGTAGTGGATCTAGGTCAGGCCCGTGCAAGCTCTTTGGTTGGTAGGTCAGTCTCTGTGAGCCCCCATGGGTCCAGGTTAGTTTACTCTGTAGGTGTTCTTGTGGTATTCTTGACCTCTTTAGTTCCCTGGATTCTTCCTTCCCTCTTCCACAAAACTCCCTATTGTTTGGTTGTGGGCTGTGAAAGCCCACTTTGGCAGTTCCAAGGGAGGGGAAACTGAGGCATATGTATGTAGCATCGGTAATTTAGGGGCCAGACAGTGTCTGACACTTCTTTCTCGTGCTCTATACCTAAATTCAAAAACCTTTTAAATTTGGAGACTACAAGAGGCAGCTAGTAAGGACCGGGAAGAAGGGAGGGAAACAGGATTCCTTCTCTGGCAATTGGCTGAGGAAGAAAACTTAAACTGACCACGTTTTCCCTGTAGCCAGGGCTGTAAAAGCAGCTTCTAGCCAAAAACTGCATGGGGTCTTAAAAGGGTGCTTTAGCCTGAGATCAGATCCTGTGCAGGAGCAGGCCACTGAGGAGAGCTCCACAGGCTAGGGTAAATGTCAGCCTGCCAGCCTTAGAAGGCTGGTGGTAAGGCCCTGAGTCTATTAGCTTATTTGTGGTTCTACAGGGAAGAAATAAGAGAGGGGTAGAAAATAGACCACTCACACACACAAGCGTTCAAGAGGAAAATGTGGATGAAGTTAAAAACTTCAACCCCGTTTATTGTCTGGTCATAGCTTTTATACCTCTGAGACAAAGCTCTCTATGTCAGACAGGTCAAAAAGGCAATCACAGAAACAGATGAATTAAAAAATACAGCAGGTTACATGCTTTTTTCATTAAGATTAAACATTTCTTATCTATGTATCAATTACATAAGTTCATAGTGAGTTCAGAGTGACACAGGTTGACAAGGCCTTAAGATTAAGGTCCAAGAGGTTATAACAATATATATGTCTTTTCAGTTAGGACTGACCTGACTACACATTTTCCAACTATCTCTTAGTTTATAGTGAGTTTAGTATAATAATTTTATCTTTCTTTCATTCCAAGATACAAACTAAATTTAGAGTGACAGTATTTTATGCCATAAGCTGACAAGGTATAAGAATTTACAATGAAATAGTTTGTATATTTAGACATTACTTGGTAGCCCCATTATAATTTGGGTTCATGGGAAGTTTAAACCAACGTCCTTAAATTTATGATGCAGGATTCATGGTACCATCTGAAGTCATAAATCTGTTTAAAGGCTGTTTCTATCCTAGTGAAGTCTATGTGTCAGTGACAATTGAAAAATCACAGAATTCCTAGCTGATTTAGTTATTCTGCAGGAGGGGTTAAAAATCCACTTGAATCAATTTAAGAGTCATTATCAAGAAATTATAAAATTATTTTCATAATGATTCTGCAAGAATCTGCTTGGCAGAGAAAAGCAGTTACACCAGAGCATAGGCTATGAAGAATATATTTATATTTATGCCATGCCATATATATATGTGTGTATATATATATGTACATGCATATGTGTGTATATACATATACATACATATGTGTGTGCATATATTATCTCTCTCTCTCTCTCTCTCTCTCTCTCTCTCTCTCTCTCACACACACACACACACACACACACATACACACACACAAAGAGTACAAGAAATATAAGCATGGAAAGGCAATCAGTAGCAAGAAGCAATCTAGAGATGAGCTACCTACCTAGGAACTTTGCCTACTAGGTCACACTCATCACAGATGTGACAGATATTGTTAGCTCACTTGCTTGCCTCAAGTCAATTCCTATATGATTGGTTCTTGACAATGGGTCTTGGCATCTGTTTCTGTCAGCCTCGGGATGAAGCCTCTAAAGCCTCTCCTCTCATGTCTGCAAGCACAGAGTACCATTAATAGTGACAGGGGTTGGAGCTCTCCCATGGGGTGGGTTTCAAGTTGGGCCAGTTGTCGGTTTGCCATTTTCTCAATCTCTGCCCCATCTTTATCCTTACACTTCTTATAGGCAAGGCAGATTTTGGGTCAAAGTGTTGGTGTCCTCTTCCCTCCACTGGAAGTCCCACCTGGCTAGAGAAGGTGGTGACTTCAGGATTCATATCCCCCTCCCCACATACACACACTGGGATCTCAGCTATGGTCACTCCCATAGACTTCCAGGGTCCTCCCTTGTCCCAGAGATGCTCCCCCACTGATTTCCTTTCTCTCTCCTGGTCCTCCCTGTCCTGCCCTTCCTTCTTCCTCACCTGATTCCTGCCCTTGTTACCCTCCTCACCACCTCTCTCACACAGTTCCCTCCCTCCATCTACTTTAGATGTCTTCTGCCTGTGATTTTAGCATCCTCCTATGGGCTCTCCTTGACTTCTTTGGGTTTGTGCTAAATAAGCAACCTGTAGAGTGTTTCTTGCCAAAAGCAATTCACAGATTCAATGCAGTTCCCATCAGTATGCTCCTTTTCCCTTCCTCTTTTAATTTTCAAATAAAATTTCCTTTATGTAGTAATTTTCCAATACACAATTCATCTTCTGTATTTAGAATGTATATTTCACAAACAAGCAAGTAGATAATATGAACAATCTATGCTCTAAGCTCTGAAGAGTTTTATTATTTTGTTTTCTTTTTATGCACAGAATTTTTCATTTTTAACAGGGAGTCATGAATGATCAAGCCTTGCAAGCTCTGTCAGATTCACTGGGCACCAGGCAGCCAGATCCTGAGAGCCACCTTAGCCCAGCTGAACAAGTCAAAGAGGTACTGACCATGTAATTCATATCAAAGCCTGTGAGTGTCAAAGCACATGATTAGAGTTCTTTTACATTGCTAGGATTGAAAATGAACTTTTGGGGTAAATTTAGGTATTTATTGCTTCAAAGTGAGTAATGGAGACAGATGTTTAAGTGTTTGTGTAAAATATCTGCTATGTCAATACCTGAAATGTGAGGGTAGAGATGTGGCTCAGTGGTCGGGCACTGGCCTGGCCTGTGCAAGGACCTGGCTTGGGATATAGTACCTTTTTCAAGAATGTAAAACCTTTTTATCCAGTATGTTGGCATCTATCTGAGATTCCAGAACTCAGGAGGGCAAGGCAGGAGGGTTGTAAGCATGCTTTAGATCAGCCTGGGCTGCACAGTGAAACCTTGCCAAGAAAGACAGGTAAATGATGGATTGTGGGTAGAAGAAAAAGAAAGAAACACTTATCCCTTTGGCAGAGTTAAGAAGCTAACAGTGGTAGTCTGGTGACAACCTGTGAGATTTGTTTTTGCTGGGTGTTACACATTTGTATTTTCATGCAGTGCTTATGAAAGGAGAGGATCATAGAAGGGGGAATGAGTCTTCTTTTGCATAACTATGAGGAAGAAGGCTGAAATAATTGTCTCAGGTTGAAATAAATGTAGCAACAGTCACTCCACCACATGCTTACTGAGCTCAAGCCCACTTAGAGTGTGCTTCCCGTGTACCCACCGCGCCCTTAGAGAGCCCACATGAGCTTGCAGCTGGTGTATAAGTGTGAGAGTAAGTTATGATTTGTGTATACTTTTTGGAATCAGTTCTCTGGGAGAAAAAGAAAGGACAGGAATACGAATCCTAGAGGGAGACAAACCAAAGGCTTTTAGGAGCACTACCTGTCAGACTAGGGAAAAGAATGCGGCAAGCAGCATTGTCATAATGCCTCTGACTTTGCTGTCACTTCCTGTTCTGGGTTGTCAGGAACACGCATTCTTCCTGACTCCCAGAACTGTGCCTGAGTCTGAATTGGCCCAGGTCTACTATGGGCCAGTTTATGTCTTCTACCCTCTGGGGGGACTCCCCTGCCACAGTGTGGCATGAGAAGCTTCGTGATGGTGAACATAAGGGAGCTGGAGAAGCAATCCCTGTCCTCCAGGACCCCATGGTGTGCTCAGAAGAAAGGGAACATGGGTCCAAGCATTGTGAGGTGCACATGACTCTCAGAGGCATGCGTTTCTAAGGAGGGTGGTCTTGGCAGAGCCCTGGGTGTGGCCCAGAGGCTGAACTGTGTTTCCATCACCTGGAGGCTATAGATTGTACCTTTGCCTCAGGCTTTTTAATAGATAGTCAGAGTGATTTAATAAGATAATAAATATGAAGAGGAAAAAATGTTAACCTGATACAAGTCCCAGGATAGTCTAACTAACCCAGATGAATAGGTGGGGGAAAGTAACATAAAAGTAGCTTATACTGTAGCGTGGATAGCGCCATTACTTTATGGGGTTTTGCATGCATGTGTTCACTGTTCTCTAGAAACCAGGGCATACTCATAAACTAATAAGATAACTTTCTATTCCTTTGTCATACTAGCTTCCCCCTAGTCCTAAACCATAACTATGTCCTAAGAAGATCTTTAAATTCTTGAGCTAATTTGTGGAGCCCAGGGGTGATAATCTATAACGAGTGGCCTGAGATTTTGTTAAGGTTCCCAAGTTCCTTGATTCTTATTGGGAGTCCATGGCTACCACAGCAGCTCCCACACCTGTCCAAACCATGGAAGTTTCCAGAGAACAGACCCAATCTCCTGTCAAGTTTTGTAGCATATCATACCATAAAATAAGCATTTATTTTGCCTGTAATATCTTTTAAGCTACCTCCCCCCTTTTAGATTTAGGTTGCAATTCGGTAGACTTTGTTTTTGTCTTTTTGGTATCTATGTAGAGTGTGGCAATGTTAAAAAAAAAAAAAAAGACCAGATCAAAGGGTTAAAGAAAGGTTCCAGCTGTGTGTCTATCTGTCACTGCTATAGCCTGAAACTATGGAGAGTCTTCCTGTGCTGATAGCCCTTGATATTCACGGAGTCTCCATCTGGGCCAGGCGTGGCACAGCTCTGTGAGTCAGGCAGTATTTGCTGCATATCAGAACCCCCACAGGCAGCAAGAGAGTAAAACTTGAAATTCAAAAAGAGACAAAGACTTTTCCATCCTGAATAATATACAACTCTAGTCATAGAACAGAGAACAGTACATGGCTGACTAAAATTGCTTCATATCTTTCTAAGAATTAATCGCAAAAGTAGCCAGCCCAGTCTGAGGTTGAGGTGAAGATGAGAGCAGTGGGTTGAGTCAGAATTTGCCTCCTCCCTTAGGGTCTGAATTAAACCCTTGCCTAGAAATAGGTACAACATACTCAGGTAATCAAGTTTATTTCTTCTCAAGTTTCTGAGAGAGTTAAAGACCAGGTAGCTTTGTTTTACAATAAAGTTTAGTTGTTTAGGGGTTAAGATGTTTTTAGGTCTAGATAGGTGTTTTAAGTTGATAATAACTATATGTGATGGACAGTGATTTACATTCAGAAATTTAGATGCACCAAGATAGGAAAGATGTCTTCTTCAAAGCTGTCAAATACAAATAGCCAAAACACTAAGAATGTAACATTTATATAATTCCTGATTGTGTCATGGTTCTTCTTGCTATGAATAATATATATTTTATATATATATATATATATATATATATATATATATATATATATATATATATATAATGTGTGTAATAGATACAAATCCTTACACATGGACTCTCATAGGACTGACCTGCAGATTCCACTACAAATGTTATAGAGGAGAATCTGTAGTCTATTACAGAGCTACCACTTCTAATCGATTGATTGGCTCCTGCTTCATTATCTTCTGATCAATGAACCTGCTGCTATTGAAGGGAATCCTTTATAAACTGTTAAAGCCAATTGCCCATGAAGAAGCCACATCTCTATCTGCTTCTCCCGTTTCTGAACTGGATGAGAGAATGTACTGTTCCCCCCTCCTTAGATAACTTCTCTTGGGCTGTTAGATAATGCAGCCAACTTCTGCACTGTGCTCACTGTCCTCCAAGGAGCCTTTATTTACTTTGGTGAGCTTCCAAGTCAATGAGTTAAGGAAGGATCATTAGCTAGAGAGGCAACACTCTCAACGGTGCCATGCCTTCCTACGACCTGGACCAAGCAGGGTGTCTCAGGGTGCCTGCTCACAACTGCTCTCCACGGTCTTGTGGTTTACAGAGCATTGCAACCACTCTAATACAATTCCATGTTTTTCTATAGTGCATGAAGTAGGCGATGTCAATTTATATTACATTTGTTATTTAACTGTTGCTTCTTTTGCCTCTCCGTTTCAATCAGGCAAAAGCAAAAGAAGAAAGGCAGGAGAAATGTGGTGAAGACGATGACACGGTCCCCTCTGAATACAGGTTAAAGCCAGCTACGGTAAGCTTTCTGCATAACAGCACACTTATCTGCTGTCATGCTTGTGCTATGCTTCCACTTGACACCGGGAACACAGCTGTCTCACTTCAGATATTAACTCTGAGGATGCTGAGCCCATTTCACTTGGCTCTCTGCAGCCACAGGATTAGCCCCCTAAAGTCATGGGTTATATCCTTTCGTGGCTTCTGAAGTAGTCATGAAAGCTTTCACCTATTTGACTATTTGGGAAGAGGAGAAAACATTCCCTAAATTGTGAAGTCTCATGTTCAAACACTAAATAGTGTTTAAATAACAAGAGTGATGTTTATCCCTACCCTGGGTTGGAGAGTTGATGCCTTTTCTCTATCATGTTTTGAGACAGGTTCTCAGGTACCCCATAATCAGCCTCAAACTCACCACTCTGTAACACAGACTGCCCTCGAACTCCTGATCCTCCTCTAGCGCCAAGCTGCTGGGATTACAGGCGTGTGCCTCCATATCCAGCTTGATAGGACTGAGATTTTTTTTTTGTTTTTTTACTCTTCCAATAAGTGGGTAGAGGTGAAGCATTTGTCACCAAGACTGACTACCTAAGTTTGATTGCCAGGTCTCACATGATAGGAAAAAACTAACTCTGCAAATTGTCCTCTGGCCTTCACATGTGTGCCATGGCACATGTGCAGGCACGCACGCACACGCGCGTGTATACACACACACACACACACACACACACACACACACTGTGCATGTGCACACACGGCATATATGCACACACACACACATGGCGCATGTGCACTCACACACACACACACACACACACACACACACGGCGCATGTGCACGCATATACACACACCACATAATTAATATTCAAAAAATTTTATTAACATAGTTACACTGTTCTCCTCAAAGACTTTGTTTTGTCCTTTTGCCTCACCGACACTAACTTGTCATGACTAAATTGTAGCATGCTTAGAAATCTTTGGTCTTTTGGTCAGATTCCTATTTTGGTTCTTTTTAAAAATTAAACCTAAAACATTCACTCAAGTATAAAAAAAAATACCCTTACCTCTCACGTCCTGGATTTGTCTAAAACAAGCATAATGGGACATGAAAGCAAAACTTTCTGTTTTATCTTCAATAAATTTCCAATCTTATTTACAGGATAAAGATGGAAAACCACTATTGCCCGAGCCCGAAGAAAAGTCTAAGGTTTGTAAATAGCTGTTTCCTAATACTTAAACATATCAGAAATGTAAAGTGTAAATTAGGTTCATTTAAAGACCACATTTCACATGTATCCTAGTACTGAGGAGAATGCTGATGGTAACACAAGGCTGAGGCCTCTGTTCTTTTGCATATATTTTAATGATGGCTTCCCTCAAGAATTATTACTAGACTATTAGTGTTTCTAAACAGCATTCATCAAACATTAGGAGTTAATGCCAAAAGGGCTTTTACATTGTATTATTTTAACAGTAGATTTAGGCTTTGATTTAGTAGCAACATGAACTACTCTAACAGTTCTATATTGCCTTAAATAAACAAGTCAGTTTTTTTTGTCATGTTGATACCAATTAGCAGTATTTATTAATCATTTACTATGTACTCAACATTGCTCCAAGTGCTTTTCACATCTTTTCTTCTTTCCTTTTTAACGAACCATTGAATATAGTTAGTGTTGCCACAGGCATGGGGTTATTTCCTGGAACATGGGTAATTTCCCAGTAGATAGAGCACTGAAGAAAAATAGCTTCAATGTTCCAGTAGTCATTAATGTCCAGTACTTCTCAAAGAGTTATGTGGCTTCCTAAGCCCCTTCCCTTTCTGTGATCGAGTGCTGGGAGGCTCAATCTTGTGGAGGCAACTGTAGCCAACTTCAGCGGCTATGAGAGTTCCCGAGTGCAGTAGCTTTCTAGAAGAAAACAGGCATACCACTGCCCTCTTTCTGTTCCTTCTCCAAGATGTTCCCTGAACAAGGTCACTGTCACATCTGAGGTGCCTTTCTCCAAAAGGTATTCGAAATAGCTCACCAAAAGAATATTTGAAGAACAATCTTTGAGACTGGTCGCGTGTTGTCGCCAACAGCAAAGAGAGTTATGAGTTGCATTGCCTCCAGATTAACCAGGATGAAGGGGAGGTTTGAGACACATTGGTCTGGAATGTTTTGTATTAATTCATAAATAAAATTTAGGAGCAACAAAAAAAGAGTAGCGGTAATCTATAGCATTTCACATGTTACATGAATTTTTATTCCAGTTCACAGTGAGGCAGTAGAGGTGGAACATGGATATAACCTAAGGTCACACAGCTGGAAACTACTAAGTCCAGGACGTAGAACTCTGCTGTCCACCAGGGCCCAGTGTCTGAAATGCACCTTTCACCACAGGCTATTTTAATAGAATTTCCACATGGACTGGCTCGGCTGGAAGAAATGGGGCTATCAAAGTTTTCTGACAGAAACCATTTCCTCTCCTGTCCCCTCCTTTCCATCTTTTCCCTTTCCTTAGTTACAGGCAGTGAGTACATGGATTGTGTTTTTTCTGCTTTATTCTGAAAGGAAATCATTAAGAACTAGGAAATGAACAATCATTTCAAACTGTAACTTCTCATTGAAGAAAAATAGGAAACTTTGAGGAAAGGTCTTCAGCAATCATTTTGTTTGTTACTTTGAAAAGTGAATTACCCTATTTTTTTTTTTAATATTTATTTATTATGTATGATGTTCTGCCTGTGTGTCAGGAGAGACCAGAAGATCTCATTATAGATGATTGTGACCATGTGATTGCGGGGAATTGTACCCAGGACCTCAGGAAGAGCACCCAGTGCTCTTAACCTCTGAGACATTAAAACTTTGTTGTAGAGTACTTATAAATAAAGTCATCACAGTGTGAGATTAGCCAGACCCAAAGTGTATACCTCTTTACAGACTTCTGTGCAGTTCCGAGAGTTGACATATCAGATAAGCAAATAAATGTTTAGTACATTCACCGTGCTACGATGACAATTATTCCATACTTCTGCGACATTTTTTTCCTCACATTGGTAAGTGAAGACTGTCTTATCAAGCTAGCTTTTGGTTTTTGATAATACAGTGTAGCTAAGTCACGTTAACCAAGTTAAAAAATATTGTCCTATACTTTTACAGAACAGTGTTTTCATAACCCAGCATTTCTTGTTACAGGGCCTGAGTGAGTTAGAGCTAATTGGGGCGCTTTCAGAAGATTTTGGCCGATCTACATATCAAGACAAACCATCTCTGCCAGCTGAGAAAATAGAAGTATGTTGCTGAAAATATGTCTTGAGGGGTTTTAGTGTTCATTTTTTATCTGAAAATGCATGAAGCCCCAACTATTATTGCCCAGAGGAGCTGATTTTAAAAGCCCATGAAAACCCACATGCCACCTTTTATACATGAAGTTATCATCTTACCTTTTTCTAGATGTACTCTCTGTTGCCAGTGTAACCCCAATATTCTTGCAGTTTAGATCCTGCAGTCACTTCTTCAGGGGAGTGCTTATACTCCAGCTTTCCTTTTGATTGCTGTCACTGAGCAGGGTACATAAAATTGCCACCCCTCTCAGCCCAGAGTGCTTCAGTGTCCTCCTTACCTTCCATGCGAGCCACCTTTCCTGAGGGATGTTTCTAGTGACAGCATTCTCCTGCCCTGACACCGAAGCGTCCCACTCCTTCTGAAAGGATTCCATATGTGCCACTAATATATCCCAGCTGCGGCTTCCTTTCACTAGGCTTGTCTCTGCCTTGCTCAACAGGAAGGCACTGCTGAAAATGGCCGTTAGTTATTGGTGTTTTTCCTCCCTTACCCATCACACCTTTTATTATAGAGGATTCTCCTGGCAGTGGTTCTTAGTTTTGTTGCTGTTGTTTAGTTGTGGTGTGTGTGTGTGTGTGTGTGTATGTGTGTGTGTTCCTGTTAAAACAATTGTTTAACAAGGTTCTGAGCTTCCTTTCTGCTTCTTCAATCCTAACATCTACCAGTTTTAATAGTTCAGTCCCTGAATGACAAGAGCCTGTTTTGTCTGTTCTCTTTCTCCAGAAGGCTTCACACATAAGAAAATTTCCTAAAGTGTCTGGATTAAAAACATTTGAAAATTACTGGACCCTGCCCCTGGAATTTCTCAGTGCATTGGAGCGAGAATCTAAGAATCTGTATTTTTCATAGCATCTCCAGTGCTACTGAGGCTGCAGGTCCTTGGGACCACTCTGAGACGCCTGTTCAGTAATATATGCCTTATATGCATGTACAGGTTTATCACTTGCAATATGCTGTCAGAGCAGCCCTTGAGATGCTATGTGCATTATCAGCATTCTCCTTTCATACATGTGTAAAACCAGTTTCCAAATTGCAGTTACAGAGGCCGAAGAGTTTTTTTTAGCATGCTTTGGCATGCATATTGCTGAATAAGCCTTCAAAAGAATCATGCTAACAACTTAACTCTCATAGTATCAGAGACACTGTTGCTCAGTTTTATTAGTCAGGTAGCTCTAAAGTATTCAAAATACCTGCTTTCTTGTCTCAGAAATCTGAGGACGCATCTCCAACTCCTGCAGCTGAGGCTGTGACTCGGGCCTCCGTGTGCACTATACAGTCGGCGCCACCCAAAGCAGCGTCCTCGGTGAGTGATGCCCTTAGCACTGAAATGACCTTGAACAACCTGTTCTTTCTCCTCCACCTTTCTACTGAAACTTCTTATACTTCCACAACTATCTCCAGTAGTCCACTGGCTACTCCTGTGTCCTGTAGGTTGACAGGAAGTCCAGTGCCCCATTTCTTCCTGGCTCTCCTGACAGAATGCCCTACACCCAACTCATGGCCACAATCCTGGCCCCTCCCCTATTGGAGGAAAGATCCCCTGGCCTTTGTTATTTCTTGTCTTCTGCTTTTCTTCTAATTTTTGAATGAAGTATGGTATTTAACTAGTCCTTACTTATTTTTTTCCTTCTGTGGGTTTTGTTTCTATTTTCTGATGACTCTGAGACCGCGTCACACTTACGAAATCTGAACTCCGAATGGCTAGCTTTCTTCTTCCAGGACCTGTGTTCCAGGTCTTCTGTAGAATCTCTTTGCTGTTGCTCGTGGCAGTAAGGATGGACCTGGGCCTTTACTCATGCTTTATCCATGCTTCCCAGGCACTCCTTCACTGACCGCATCTCCTACCCATCTCCTCACTTGATGTTTATAAGGGTCCTGTAAGGTCTTTTCCGGCTTCAGGTTGACCTTGAGTAGTGTGCCTGTTACCCAGCTCCTTAACTGTGACGAGAATGGGAAGTAAGGCCCTGCTCGTGGATACCTTTCAGCCTTCTCCAGATATGAGCCAGACCCCAAGTTATGACACAGTCTGTTAGCCATATGGAAAACAGGCAGGTGGCATGTGAGCGAAGCAGCCTTCTCTTGTGGGAATCTCCCAGGCTTCCACGAAGAGGGCAGGGTCATAGTGGGAAAGCATTTCCCAGGGAAAACTGTGAGGCAGAAATGCAGAACACTTGGTGTTCGCTCAGATGCTTGCAAGAGCCAGCAGCTGCACAATGAGAAGGAATGGTGCTCATGTAGGCTCGGTGTGATGTGTTATTTTCTATCTATGTAAACTGTTCTGGTGAGGAAACGTTCAACTGACTTTTGAAAGCCTTTATGGAACAGTTAATGACCTGTAGTTTGGAAAGCCAAAACCAAGTCCTGTCTTGCGGCCCATACATTGTTTCTTCACTTCCTGTTACATCCCTCACTTATGCTTCCTGTTCATTTGTTTCAATGTTAGTGTAGCCAAATTTGGGTTATATTGAGTGAGTACATTCGGAATAGCAAGACCCAAGGAGGTGGTTCTCACTGTGTACTGAGGACAGTCACAGGCAGGAGCCTCCTAAGCCAACTGTTGGCCACTGTGACTAGTGGAAGCCTCAGAGAGCAAACATGGCCTTCCTCCCTGGGCTGGCTAGGCTCCTGCCTTTTCCTTCTGTCGGCTTCTGTTACCCTCTTTATCTGCCTTTTTCATGAATCAAAATTCCAGGTAGATCTTGTAAGGTTTTCAACGTTATTATATAAATCGTGTTTATTATAAGAAACTTGCTTTAATTTTTAAGATTTTTAACATTTCAAAACCTTTATTTTCTAATCAAATTGCTGTCTCAAATTATTAAAGATAGCATAGACCTGAAATAAGTGTGTGCTTTTCTGAATTGGAAAGGGTGAGTAACCACTTAGGTTTATCTATTTTTGCAGACGGGCACAGTGCCAGATGATGCTGTAGAAGCCTTGGCTGGAAGCCTGGGGAAAAGGGAAGCAGATCCCGAAGATGAAAAACCTGTGGTGGATAAAGTCAAGGTAATAGCAGCTCAAATGCTTCTACAAAATGACTTATTAACTCTCCGCTTCTGCCCTCCAAAAAGTTAGTGTTTTGTTTTAAAAGTATATCTGTAAAGCATACTCATCTGTCTTTCTTTGATACTGCACATGTCTGGTTTAAGAAGCTAAACTGTAGGAAGTTCCAGTGTTTGGTCTACCGTAGTGGATAGGTTGCGTGCCTGTGTCCAGGCTCCACGAATGAGTTGTGCTTTGTCTGCCTGCACTCGTCCCGTGCTGAGGAATCAAAAGGAATGTAGCCTGAGCCTAACACTCCTCCCAACCTGCCCTGAGCCCAGAAGGCTGACAGCTGGTATCTGAGCTGGCCCGACTGGAAGCAGTGTTAAAGTTTAAGCTGTTGAGGAACTATTAGCAATGACCATATGCATGTTTGAAGATAATAGTGGGTTACCTCAAATTTAGTCTCTGAGGAATGCATTGTGGAAAAGAAGGCAACACTAATAATGACACCATGTTTATTTAGGAGAAAGCTAAAGAAGAAGACCATGAGAAACTTGGCGAAAAAGAAGAAACAATTCCTCCTGATTATAGATTAGAGGAAGTCAAGGTAAACAGGCTGAATATTTTAACTTTTTGTTTTGTAACTGAAATATATATATATATATATATATATATAATATTGGGAACAGACCTGGTATATAAAGATCGTATTTCCTTATGTTTAGACTCTAAATTGTACGAGCACTACTGCCACGTGAGAATGTCAGATAATAGGATAAAACATATTTCTTTTAAATTTGTTTATTTTTATTTTCCTATATGTGTCTTGTGACTACCATTTCCTCCCGTGTTTTTACCCTTCCTTTTCTCCCTCTCAGATTCATAGCCTCATTTTCCTTAATTATTGCCACGCACACCACACACAACATACAAGTATGCACATACATACATAGAACATAAGTTAATATATAAATACAAGCTAGTGAGTCCATTTAGTGTTACTTTTCTGTATGTTTGTTTTTAGGGCTTATCACTTGTTAGATGAGCACTTACAAAGCTCATCCCTGGGGAAGATTGTTTTCCCCCCACTTAGCATTCATTAGTCATTCTTTGTCTAGAAGAGGACCCATTGAGATCTCCCTCTTCCACATTAGCATGTCAGTTGATATTGCCTTTGTCATACATAGAAGATAGAATCTTGCAGCAGTCGTCCTGGCCCTCTGCCTCTTACATTCATCCCACCTGCTCTTCTGTAATGTTCCCGACGCCTTAGGTGTAGGGGTTGTAGATATATCATTTGGAGCTGAGCACCCATGGTCAGTTGTTTTCTGCATTTGGGTCAGGTGCAGCTCTCTGTAACATCTTCATCTGCTCCAACAGAGAACTTCTCTGATGAGTCATGAGAGCTACCCTTAACTGTGGGCATAAGGATTAGTATTAAGTTAAGATACATGCATGTAACGTTATATGGACTCACCAGCTTCTATTTGGGAATATACAAGCACATATATCTATACAATAATAGTTGTTGAAAAAAAGAAGCTACAGATTTTAAGGAGAGTGGCTTAGAAGGAGAAAGGAGAAGAAAGAGATGTTGTAATTAAGTTTTAATGTCAAACACGGAGAATGCAATTAATGGTAGTAATGGTTTGAGAAAGTAGGAGTAGTAGATTCTTCTTAAAGTCCCGTGGACAGCTATGGGCAGTTGTTATGTTTATTCTCTCAGACACGTATCCTCTTCTGCTGGGCAGGAATTAAGACCAATTAGAAAGCTGACAGGCACTGCCAAGATATGTATGATTGCTGTACCTTTAGGGATATCTTGCCCTAGGATTCATACCCAACCCAGCTGACTAGGACTATTGACTGCTTTTTCTCCCTTTGCAGCTTGCACAGCACTTTCTAATATAGTAAAAGCTCGTTCTCAGTTGGAGGCTTCCAGGTCAGATCCAGCTCAGTTCCTCCTAGTCCTGTGTCCAGAGTTTGTAGTGATTCGGACTTAGCTTTCAAATTCTGGGTGGGAACCAAGGGTGACAGCAATAGAAACTTAAGTACATTTTAAGTAGCTTTTTCTACCTTTGTAATATAGGTCACCAAATATTTTTCCCTTCAGACATGGGGTTTGTTACAGTACTACAAATATAGGAGAACCTGTTGCTGATTTAAAAAAAAAAAGAATAGAAGAAGAACATGTACTTCTTATGCAGAAAACTTTGCATTCCTTAAATAGAAGCTGAAAACGTGAGAAGTTGGTAAACACTGAGTAAAGTGATAAGTTGACCTATCCTCTTCATACTGAAAGGACAGGCTGTGTGGACCAAATGACCAATGGAGAGGTCCCATTATGATCAGTTTCACTTTTAAACAGACAGTTGAACAAGTTGTCATCTTTATGACATGTCATCAACAAGAAAGCTCAAATGTTCTTTAGTTATGAGGAGCTGACTTCAGAGCCCTCACCCATCCATGTGCACTTAGCTTATTTTACAACTCAAGATCTTACATTGAGTTTTCCCTAACTTAAAATGCATTATCCTGGATACCTCTCCATTTTATTCTGCAACCAAAAGCAGTGCAATTTCTATTATTTGTGACTTAGATATACATTGCTTTACAAATTATTCAGGGCATTTTCAGGGCCACAGATCTGTCCTTGTTCTCAGTTCCATAGAAGCAGGCCATATGCAGTTAACTCAGTAGGAAAGCTGGCTCCATTCTTCCTGCCCTCAGTGAATCTTAGCAGTGCTACTTTGGGGGATTGGTTTTCCTGAACCCTTTATTTAGTGTTAGTTTCATCCTTTGTACTTACCTCACACTCTATCAGCTAACCATTGCTTTGTCACAGTTCCAGGTTTCTGGCCACACTGTTGCCATTCTTCACTCAAACTCTTATCAGGTCTCTGTAGCAAGGACCAGCTCTCTGTGGTGAGACCTCAAATTTCTCCTCCCTACCACTCCATGATGAGGTGGTAGAAGGTAGATTTCAATTTGAACACAGAGCAAAGGAGAGTCCTCCCCCCCCCCCCCCCGCCCCGTGTTCCATGCCTTACCTGGGACCTTTCCTGCCTTTGCAGCTAAGTCATGGTCTAGAGTTAATAGATGCCTTATTTTTTAAAAAGGACCAAAGCTGCAAGTGAATTCAGAGGGCAAGAAGAGGGTTGTGTTGTCTGGAGGGAAGCATCTGGTAGCTCTAAAGCGTTACACAGCACATTTGAGAGACAGAAAACAAAGCAAAGCAATTTGACCACTTTCCCAGGAGAAATCTTTGTATGTACACTTGTACTTATTTGTTTTTTGTATATATAGATAAGTGGAACTTATCATTAATTTGTAAATCTTTTTTCTAGATCTCTCAAATGGTTTTATTCTATTACTCAAGAGTGTCATTTGAAATCATTGGAAGTTTAACATAATCTGAGTCCTAAATTTGAGAGTGCTCCACTCAGAAGGAAAGCTCCCTGAGGGTTGGGACCATACCTAATTTTTATTATGGTCCCAGGATTCCCTTATAAATGAGAGGTCTGTTGACACACTCCTGAAATACACTACTTTAATGATTCACATGTTTTTCTTTTGTGCTCATCTCTGGTCTTCTGGGTCATAAGCCACACCAAATGTGCTGGCAGACTTGAAGCATTTAATTTGACTGTGGACATGAACAGTGGATATATTCTCGGCTAAGATAGTTTCCTTAAATGAATAAACTATATTTAAATATTTAGAATGTTTCACCTGTTGATTCCTTGAAATGTGTATAGGTTTAGTATATGGGATAATATGTAAAATAATTGGTGGTATGTTTTCACTCTGATTAGGATAAGGATGGAAAACCACTCCTGCCAAAACAGCCCAAGGAACAACTTCCAGTAAGCAACCTACTTTCTCTGAGCCTGTCTGTCTTCTCTGGACCCTGCTTGGTAATCTGGGAAGGGCGATGCTTTCACTTTTAGGGAACTTACTAGAATGTGATATGGTGGATCCTGAAAAGAAGACACGCCAATATTATTTTTGTTGACATGTTTTCTACTTCTTGCAGTCCTTGAGTGATGACTTCCTTCTTGATGCACTGTCTCAGGATTTCTCCAGTCCTGCAAACATATCGTCTCTTGTAAGTAGGAAAAACTTGGTTAACTATTTTCCTCTTTGTTTGTTTGTTTGTTTGTTTGTTTCTCTTTCTTTCTTTCCTTCCTTCCTTCCTTCCTTCCTTCTTTCCTTCCTCCCTCCCACCGTCCCCCTCTCCCCCTTTGTGTCTCTGTGTCTGTCTGTGTCTGTGTCTGTGTCTGTCTGTCTGTCTGTCTGTCTGTCTGTCTGTCTCTCTCTCTCTCTCTCTCTCTCTCTCTCTCTCTCCTCTCTTCTTGTTTGTTTTTAGAGGCAGGAATTCTCTATAGCCCTGGCTATTTTGGAAATTGCTCTATAGACCAGGCTGGCCTATAGAACTCAAGAGTACACCTCCCTCTGCCTCTTGAGTACTGGGACTAAAAGCATACACCACCAATGTCTGGTATTCTCCTGATTAGACCGTTACTTGGGAGATGAGGTAGGAAAGGGTCACAAATATTAAAGGTGATCAACACACCATTAAAAATTTCTTAAACTTGAAATATTATTCTAGAACACTGGATGTTTTCAACAGACTGATTGAACCAACAAATGGGTCTTATATTAAATGCCCTATGAAAACAGAAAATTTATCCAAAAATCACTTCTCATACCACCTCATAAGTCATTTCTACTATTTATCACTTTCCACATGTCTACCAAGAAAATTTAGCTTCATGTGGAACAATAGTCACTCAAAAAATTATATTACCAGGTGGTTTAGACAATGTTGAATGATGTCAAACAAACTCTTTCCTCTAGGATATACATGGCTTATGCAAACATATAAATCTGTTAGAGTTCCCAAAATTATACAGCTGAAGCATCCGGGCTGTATACAATAAACCTAGTATTTTAGTCAATTTGTATATTTTTGACAGTCAGTTGGAAAACAAACAAATATGTTCCTATATTCACAGTGGCATGGAATATGTATTGGTTGGGATAGTGAGATGAGGGAAGGACTCTTGGGGTTTCTGCTCTTCTTAAAGCAGTAGCCTCCAGAGGGAGGGGCTTCTGATCAGGGCCTGCTGCTCGTTGCATCCTTTAAAGGCACAGTGCCGTGCACCACTCCATCCCATGAGCTTCTTACCATTTTCCTTCATATATTTCACAAAATGGCATCCCAGACCTGACTCCAAAAATGTAAAGTACAGAATAGAAACCAAGTGGGTACTATCCCAGGGCTATGAAGTCACCACCATATCATGCAGAGTATGGAGGAACAAGGGTTTAGTAGTGGTTCATTATTATCACCATAATTAAAGTTATTTGTTGTTAAAGCTTGCAGATCTTGAAACTAATAATGAGTTATATGTAGTCACCCCCTGTCTGAGGCACGTCTAAGCAAATCTTTGATAAAGCAGTTTTCTTTAAAAAGTAACAAAGGAAAAATTGTCAGTATGAAAAATATAGTTAATGAAATAGAAGTAAATAAATGTGGTAAGTATCAAATAACAGATTGGAAGACCATTTGGGACGCTACTACAAACTCTAGTGGCAAAGTCTCACACATCAGCTTGTAAAATTCAACTAGCACAGAGGGACTATTGTACATACCGTCATTGTTGGTCATAATAAAAGAGAACAGAGATTTTTGGGAAAGTGGAATCTTCAAAATATTCTCCAAATAATAATGAAGTCAAGAAGTAAATTCAGACTATACTATTAAAACAAAATAACATTAAATTGTTTAAAAAGCAGCCAAGGCAATATTCATGTGTTTCCTACCATTGATCTTTAAAAATAAAACAAAGTAAATTTGATGAATCCAGTATCTGTTAAATTTTAATTTCCTAACAGCTATGGTAATCAAGAAGCCTGCATGGGACTGAGCACTGCACGTGCCAGGACAGAGCACTAGCCCGGGGGACTCACCAGCAAGAAGCCTTTTCTTTTGAAAACACATGTGATTTTTAAAATACTTCCAAGTATACATGAGTGTCAGAGAGCAACTCTGCTTTTTACTCAGTTCTTACAAATGTCTTAAAAGTGTACTGGTGGGTATAATAGAGGAAAAGGAGATTACAGTAAACTCAAATTTAATGGAAAAGCAAGAAAGATAAAACAGTCAATTACTAGAGTAAAGCTGGTTGTGGGAGGAACACTATGTACAGCAATTCTGAAGACATTTTAGACAAAAACAGTACAATTCATAAAAAACCTAATTAAAAGAAAACATTAAACTAAAACTAAAAACCAAAGAACTTCTCACAACTTCCTTCCATCAGAAGTAAATTCTTTTACATGTCAGCACCTAGGTAGTCCCTATGTGACATAAATATGTCATGAAAAGGATGATGTTCGGCAAAGTGCTTCTTACAAATCTCACCAAGTATGACAATGTTGGGAAATGTCACTTTATTTGATAGGTATAAAAGTATCAACAGGCACTATAACAAGCATTGAAGGCATTTTTTTTTTGCCAAAATCATAAATATTAATTGGCAAAAAATTGTCAGCATATAGCACAGTAATATATCCACTAGAAACAATCAAATAATTATGTCCATATAGAAAACATGTATATGTCCACATAGAAGTCCATATTTAAAGGCCAGGTGTGGTGGTGCATGTCTCTAATCCTAGCCAGAGCCAAATGGATCTTTGTTCAAGGCCAGCCTGGTCTATACAGTGATGTCCTGTCTCCAAAACAAAACTGGTGCTAGAGCGTTTAATCTCTAATGCTCTTGCAGGAGACCTAGGTTTGATTCTCAGCTCCGACATGGCTGCTTGTAACTATACCTCTAGGCCCAGGGAATCTGGTGCCCGTTTCTTACCTTTACAGACAGCAGCCACACACACATGGTGTGAATATGTGGATAAAACACTCATAAAATAAGTCTTAACAACGACTCTAGACTTGAAATTTAACATAGATTCATGCTTTAAACAAAAGCATTGAAAGATGGCAGTCTGTTAATTATATCTTTTCAGTTTCAAGAACAAGATACTTATTATAAAACTGGAGACATTTTCTAAAATTATGAAACTTCAATTTCTGTTAAATGTTATAAGAGAAAGTAATTAACAATAAAAGAAAGGTAATTGACAAACATGCCTGCATGTATTTGTAGATAAGACATTTAAATGATGTCATGTGTGCTAGTTTCTTATTAAAAATAAATCAGTAAACAATAGGGAGTTCTACACTTACGTAAAAACACAAAAGAAAAAATGAATACAAAATAAAACACAGTAATAAGAATTTGTACATCTAAGATATTTTAACTGTTCTAAAAGAATGCATAGGTTATATTTTGTTATTAAAGTATTCCTAAGAAGCTGCTCACCTATACTCCCTGTAAACTCAGATAATATTTTATTCATTCTCAAGTCTGTGATGGAGTTGAAGACCAGATAGTTTAGTTTTATAATTAAGCTTACTTGTTTAGGGGTGAAGATGTTTTCAGGTATAGATAGATGTTTTAAATTGATAGAATGAGAAATGATAGATATTGATTTACATTCAGAATTTTAGACTCACCAAGATAGGAAAGATGTTTTCTTCAAGGCTGCCAAATACAAATAGCCAAAACACTAAGAATGTAACATATATATAATTCCTGATTGTTTCATGGTCCTTCTTGCTATTTATTATTTATTATTGTATATATGTGTAATAATATGAATATGTATAAAAATATTTAATAAAAATATAAATTATCCCTAAGATACCATCTATAGATCAATAAAATTATTCTAAAATGTGTTCGTGAAATAAATATATAAAATATGAAAGCATACATATTTTAAAATATTTTAGGGATTATTAATATTTGGGCCTTTGCTATCATATTGATAAGTAAAAACTACAGCACTGGTTCAGAGAGTAAACTTATAGCATAGTACACTGGAGTGAAAAGGAAATTGATGAGGAATATAGCATGTTAAAGGGATCCTGAAAAGAAATTCTCTCAGAAAGTTTCTGAAATAATTTATTGTACTCTTACTGGTGGCCTAAGGCATATGGCATAGTATGCCACTATGCACTTATCCAAACTTTTATATGTATAAAAGCTTAATTATGACAATAAGAAACAGGCCTTCCATCCATTGTTTTTAGCATTATGTATTTCTATTAGACAGGGCCAGCTCTGTGATTCTTAGAGACCCATTTGTTAAAAATAATGAAGTATATGTTTCTAAATAGTAGAAGAAAGTATTTTGAATTTTTTGCCATAAAGAAATGATAAATATTTACAGACTTAGATTTAATTTGATTTAAATATCATATCATATAAAAATATATTTTTTATAGATTTTCTGCTTTTATAATTAGTTAAAAATAAACTTAAGTTTAAAATTCCTCTTCCACAAAATTCCTACCTTTTGTCAGTGACTATAGCACAATTTTTAAATATCTGTTTTTCTCTTATCCAACTACCACACCAGATATGAAGCTATACTCCTCCTTCTAACGCCCCAGAGTCCTCAACTTCGCATCCCCAAACGTCTGGCCATCTAAGGCAAATGGTCAATGATTGAATTTACCAACTATAGGCTATACCAGGATGCTAACGTCATTATTTTGATAGGCTTTATCCCATTGGCACTTCCCATTACATCTTACTTCTGATCTTGAATTTATTTAAAAAGAGGCTAAACTGAAAAAGATTTGAAAGAAAAAAAAAAAAGACAAACATCTAATAACTTATATAGAGCAAAAATTGCAAAAGAATTAAAAAAAAGTTTACTAACCCAGTGTCTAACAAGAAATACATAAACAAGCCAGGAACTTTTAGAAGATTGTTAAATGACATTTAAATTAACAAATGTGAAATAGAAATGGATAGACAGATGTCTCAGTGGTTAAGAGCACACATCCTTATTGCAGAGGGCCAAAATTCAGTTGCCAGCACTCACAGATGGTGGCTGACAAATTTCTGTAACTCCAGCCCCAAGGGATCCAATGCCATATTCTGACTTTCATGGTCAACATCACTCAAATGCACAATCTCCCTCATATACACACAGGCATACACATAAATAATCATAAAAAGACCTAAAAAGTAGAAATGAGAAATTATAAAAAATACTGTAGAGATGAGAAGAGAAAAATAGTGCTTTAAAGTTTGCTATGAGGCATGTATTTGAATAAAAGGAAAAAGCAGCCATAAAGCAGTTTTAAGAGTTGTATTTTAAATGGTGATATTGTGTTTATAGCCTTACATGCAATATATTAATGATCTTTTTTATTTTTAATAAAAGGAATTTGAAGATGCCAAGCTTTCTGCTGCTATCTCTGAAGTAGTTTCCCGGACACCTGCTCCTAGCACCCACGCAGCAGCCCCACCGCCTGACACTGAGGTAAGCAACATACCTTCCTTGGGGAATATTCTTTTTCTTCTTCTTTTTTATTTTTTATTTTTTTTTTTCTATTTTGGTTTTTAGAGACAGGGTTTCTCTGTGTAGCCTTGGCTGTCCTAGACTCACTTTGTAGACCAGGCTGGCCTCGAACTCATAGCCATTCACCTGCCTCAGCCTCTCAAGTGTTGGGATTAAAGGCGTGTTCTACCACCTTTGGTGCGAACACCAAAAGACAAAGTGGCTGTCCTCAGCCCAGGCTATCCTGAGCCCAGGCTCATCCTTTCTGCTGAGAGAAGAGCCTCATCTGCGACGTGAAGTTCCCATAGTGAGGTCAGCTCTCCTGCCTTTCCTTTGATGTGAGATCAAAGCTTCCGGAACGCAGTGGCCTTAGATTCTGATGCGTTTTTATCCTGTTGGGTCAGCTCAAGATAACTGGGAAATATCTAGAGACAGATGACAAAGCCCAGACTAGCCACAGGTAGCTCCACCATTTACAGCTGTGTTCCTGGGCTTAATAGAAATTGAGTGCTTAAAACAAGCAAAATGCTCTGCGTGTGTGTGTTTCTGTCTCTCTTTCTCCCTCTTTCCTTCTCCCTTCCCTCTCTTTGTCTCCTTCTCTTTCTGACACCTCTCTCTCTCTCTCTCTCTCTCTCTCTCTCTCTCTCTCTCTCTCTCTCTCTGTGTGTGTGTGTGTGTGTGTGTAGAATGTCAGTAAAACTAAGTGAAAACCTATTTCAGTGAACGGTATGTAAGCACTATAGTCAACTAAACTATTATAATTCATACAGACTTTCTTTGCTGGGTCTAACAGCCTGCCCTAAAAATTGCCTGTGCGCAGAGTATTCTGAGAAATACTTTTAAAAAGCTGTATGATTAAATCACCCTTGCAGGAAATCCTTCATATGACCTAGAAAAACAAATACGACCAATAACGGCAGAGAAACGTTCACCGTGCTTTCAGTCTCAGGACTGGGCTTCCATTCACTTTTCAGCAATGTGTTATAAGTCTCTAGCTTAGCTTCCATCCACCTGATTCTCCCAAAACATACATACTGTTGTGTTACCAAGAGGATTCCCTATGGACAGCAAATAAAACTGGATAAAGTATGAGGGGACCTTCACAGACCACTGCAGGACACAGCCCAGCAGGGTAACTTGTATAACAGAGATGTTAAACATATTTTTAATGGAATCTGTATGACTATAAACTAAATTCATATAGGGATGGACAACCAACATTTTGATCCTATTATGTTTAGATAGTTTGAAAAAAATCTTCATGGGACTTGACTACAATAACAAGATTGAAAGCTGTGCATTATGTCCTTATTATCACTGAGTGTCGGCATATAGTCCTCTCAGCAGCGTGACTCACTTTTCCCAGCTGAGAAAACTCAGGCTTGGGAGGTTAATTACCTTAGCTGAAATGTTGTTCTGGTTAGCTTGAACTACCACCAGTTCAGTGGTCAGTGTCTTGCCAAGAATATCTCTCACTGATTTCTTCAATTTAGCTTTCATGGGCTTCCTGGAGGTAAAGGAAAAACAAAACAAAACAAAACAAAACAAAACAAAACAAAACAAAAAGATTCCCACTAGTTCAGAAGTTCTCTGAAGGTTTTTTGGGAACCCTCTTCACTCAACAACACTAACCATATTTCTGTGGGGTCTGTGCTCCAAGAAATGGCAGGTTAATGGTCCTGAGCTTTGTGACTATCTGTTATGTGCCCCACCCCTATTCATGCTCTATTGAAAACTCTTGCTTGTGAGCTGTCTGACTTCATCAGTGGATTAAAACTGAGTTTGGTTTCTCGATGGAAGGACAGTGATGTGCTTGCTTTTGGAACCTCTAGGTCAGATGTAGGTCACTTGTTTGGGTTCGGCTTCTGATCCTTCCACTAAGGCTTCTTAACCTGGCGGTATTTTCATGAGATTCCTTCTAAATGACCATACTAAAAAGATGGGGTTCCTGGGTGACTTCCCTGAGCAGTCTGGGCAGCTTGTCACCAATTCAGAATTCTTTATTATTTATCAGGGAGACAAAGACCTCAATGAAGCCTTGGATGAACTTGCTGACAGTCTTGGGGAAAGACAGCCTGACCCAAACGAGAACAAGCCTCTGGATGATAAAGTGAAGGTAATGGTGGTCCCCTCCCCTCCACGGAGGAGGAGAAGGACACCCTGGCATTGTCTGGAGGTGACAACAGCTGGGCTACTCCACCTGTTCTTCCTGTTTCATGGTATAGGTTGCATTTCCCTTTTTCTCACTGATGACTGTGTTTATGGTACAGATTCCATTTCCATTACAGGCAACATATTGTTTATGAAATGAAAGCATAGCTATATATTGTTTAAGGTTTTTCTCTTCCAGTATTTTTTTCTTGGTCTTATTTGAGAGTTAGGACATACTACCCAAACGACATAGACTTGTTGAGTGGGCATTCTGCATTCATAGTGGCGGAGATCACGCACTTAGCACAGGTTTCCCCTGTACTTTTTTGCAAGCGTAACTGAATTGAATTCAAACTCTGTGTGAGAACTTTGACTCTGCAGAGATACATCTAGAAGGACACAATGAACTAACTGCACTATGTACAGTGTGTATAAACATCGCTATTTAGGACGATATATAACAAGCCATTTCAACTGAATTGATCATATTTTATAATCAAGAAGTACCTGGACTTAGGGAGAAGGCTCAGAGGGTAAAGTACTTAATACACAAGCCTTACAACATGAGTTCAAAGCCTTGGTCTGGTAGTGCCAGTGTCTGTAATTCAAGCCCCTGCAAAGAGATGGCAGGCAAAGAAGGTAGAGCTGTGGACCAGCTAGCCTGGCGGGTGCATTGGAAAAACAACAGACCCTGTATCAAAGAACGTGCAAGTTGAAGAATGACTTTCCATGTTGTTCTCCAACATCTATGTGCATGCTGTTGCATGCACATGCTTGTGGTATATGCACACGTGTGTGTGCGTGCACGCATGCACACACATACACATGCACACACACACAAATCATGCAAAAATAATAAAAGAGGAGCAATTTCGCAAAGACAGGACATTGTCATTCTATTATCAATGTAGGAATATTGAGATTAACTTAACCTATATTTTAAAACCTAAATGGTAATGTGGCACAGAGATAAATCTATACTCCACAGAATCTGTGATAGAGTCCAGGGAACCTCACAGGTAGGGATGCCAGGATGGGCATGACCTGTTCAGCAGCAGGGATGTGCAGGCGTCAGTCCCTTCTATCTTCCTTCTTTGCAGTGCTTCAAAATAGAGCTGTAAATATTACCCCTGTCTGCCAACGCATGGGGACTCGACTTTTAAAATGAAAAGCAAATTCAGTCAGAAAAACATATTTTATTTCTTTGGGCTTTTAGCTACCAGTAAGGTTTCTGAGGATCCCGATTTGATCTTTCAGTTGAAAATTCACAGATATGGACTGACATACCAAAACATAAGGATTCACATTTTTCATCGGCTCTCTGCTTATTTTGTTGCTCTGTCCCTTATGTTTTGCTTCAGAAAACTACAAAAAAAAATTGTAGTTTCTACACTTTGAATTATATTTTGTAAGTGAAGAAGGAAATGAACGTTTTATCTTTCCAATGTTTGTAGGAAAAAATCAAAGCAGAACACAGGGAGAAACTGGGAGAAAGAGACGACACCATCCCACCCGACTACAGGCATCTCCTGGACAATGATGGACAGGTAAACTAAGGCAGACGGCCTAGATTAGGCCACTGTGCTGAACTCTTCCATTAGGACTTCTCTGGAACAGAATGGAAGCTGCATTCTGACCGTAGCATAAAAACCCATCATAACTGAGTCCTCTTAATGTCTGTTCAGAGGTGGCAAGTGGGCTGTCCACACCTCTGCTGTATGTATCTGAGATGGTCTTGTTGGGCATTCGTGTTCTCGGCCCTGCTGTAAAAACACTGTTGAGTAATGCTTACTAGTTCTTAACAAGGATTCCAAGAAATATATAGTTAAGAATTAAGTTTTCTAGAAAAATCCCTAAGACTTAAGGAAGCAATGAGATGTCAAAGGAAGCAGTCTTTGTATAAAGAGACCAGAGGAGGAGTTGTGGTGGAAGAACTGAAAGGCCAGATAAACAAGGCAGCAGCCTCACACCCTGGCCTCCCTTCTTAGCACCAGCACTGCAGAGCTGAAGGGCAGGCAAAGTGCTCTCTGTGGTCACCAGGTCTGTTTCCCCATCACAGAGTCCCGAGATTTTTTCTTTTTCTTAAGCCAATCTGAGTGCCTCGGCCTTTCTGTTTGGTCTAACTCTTAGATTGTTAAAGGACCAATGGTCTTCCCAGGCCTGCTTATGAAATGGAAGCAAGGGAGTCCAAGTTCCCTTCGTTTGTTCTGAGGCCTTTGGCGGGAAGCCCCTCCCTGGCCAAAGCCTCAGTTACTGCTGGAAGTGGAGTCATTGGCTCTGCTTGCACTAAGTATTACTGGCATTTGGCATGCTGCAGTCACCCACCACCCCCCGTGCTGGCATTGCTACACCATCTGGCTTGCCATCGTTGGTGTTTCATTTAATGCTCTTGCCTTAAGATGAATAAAAACCCTATTTGTTAGTGGTGCTTATTATTCCTGTCTGAAAATAATCTTCAGCTTTTGAAAAATATGAGCATCAGGTTTAATGTAGGCCTGTAATCAGTTATGTGGAAGGCTAAGGAGGAAAACATTGGGAATTCAAAGCTAGCCTGGGCAACTTTTTTTTTTAAAGCAAAACAACAACAATAATAATAAAAATAAAAGGAAAAAGACTACGAGGCTCAGTGAAGCTTGGGTTCTGGGTTTATTCCCAGGACTATTCAAACCAACCAAACAAAACATCAAAGTATCTTGTGGGTATAAACTTTAATATCTGGTGGCAGAAAATTAGTACATAGTCTCTGTATCACTTCCAGAATCAGATCCTTGCAACCCAGTGGCTACTGAAATGGCTTTGAAGGTGAAGATCTGATAGAGATATGGGTTAGGTGCCCAGTTAATCTATTCTGTATAGTCTTTGAATAATAGATTCTAAAAATACTGTCTTTGACCGATTGAACCTATACAGAGATCTGTGGTTAACCAAAAGTCTGCCTTGTTTTTAAGGGCAAACCAGAGAAGCCACTGACAAAGAAATCAAAGGTAAATACTATGATGTGTACTTTTATCCTTTTTATTATAGATGTAACCTTCTTTTAAACTTTAAAGAAACTAAAACTTCTTAAATATTTTGTCCTGTGCCAATGGTTGCAGAAAAGCCTCTATTACTAGCTCTAATTTATTTCTCACAAGAGCCTCTAAAATTAGTACTATATTTCCAAGTGAGAAAACTTGTGGTAAAGCATGTAAGTTGAAAAATGCCTAAATCCCCAAGGAAAATAAGAAGTTCATGGTTACATAGTGAGTTTGAGGCTGGCTCTGGCTACATGAGGCAATCTTTTTTTTAAAAAAGGAATATATATATAAGAAAATAAAGATGCTTAGGTTTCCATCCTTTATGTCTTCTTTACATAGTGTTTTAGGAAATAAGTGTCAGGGAGTTTTTCTTCTTAAACATATTCTACTTTTAAGTATGTGAGAAGTTGCTCTTTGGCTATCTCCAAGTGTTTCTACTAATGTCTTAGAAGCCTGATCAGGACCAGGACCCCATTGATGCCCTCTCAGAAGATTTGGATAGCTGCCCCTCAACTACAGAGACCTCACAGAAGACAGCAAAGGTACTATGCTTTTTCATCCTGATTTCTTTGAAGTACTAATCGATGAGAATTTTAGTGTAAAATGGGAAGAATCATTTTATAGAGAACCTTAAAATAAGAAAAAGTTGTAATTCTACTGCCCACACACCATTATTCAATGTATTTTCTTGTCTGTGTCAGTAAATAACTTTACAAAATTGTCCTCATGCAAACATAGCTTAACAGCATTTCACTGGGGTGCTGCATGTGGCCGGTAATCTCCAAAGCCATTTTTGGTTGCGACATTGTTTTGTAAGTGTCAGTAACTCTGTTGCTCAGAGTGAAAACAAATGTGTAATTCAACAATTGTGAGGCACTTAACCTATAGATCACAGAAGGACGCTTTAATGATTAAAAATAAGATGCCAGGCAAGAGATCTGATATGGAGAAGTTTGTTATATGCGCATGTGGAGAGAAGGAAATGGAAGGGCCCCAGAGAGAGAGAGAGAGAGAGAGAGAGAGAGAGAGAGAGAGAGAGAGAGAGAGGAGGAAAGAGAGTTAAGAGAGTAAGAGGGAGATGTAAAAAGAGAGAAAGAAAGGTAGGTGAGTTTGTCCTTTTATAATCCTGGGTAGGGCCACGCCTAGAGACAGGCAAGCAGTGACATCACCACAGGTGGCTGGGTAGACTGGAGCAGAATCTTAACAGGAAGGGTAGGTGTTGCAGTTTGTTTGCTGTTGTTTCAGCAGTTTTCAAATACAGCTTGCTTCCCCTTGGTGGGGAGGGCTGGTGGCACTCAGAGAAAGGATAAGTAGGCTACCAAGATGAGACTTGCTAGCCTATGACCCTATAGTGGGGGAGGAGGTCCACCTTGGTCCTAGACCTAGGGGAGGGGAATAGGATGAAAGAGGGAGGGAGGGAGGGAGGAATGGGAGGATACAAGTGATGGGATAACAATTGAGATGTAATTTGAATAAATTAATTTTAAAAAAAGAAAAAAATAGAGTTTGAGACTGAATCACTATGCCAAGTGATTTAGTTTACAGACTCCCTCTGCGTCCTGCCTCTCTCTCCTTGAAACACCTAACTAATGTTTCTTTCCCCTCCATTCCTTTCCTCTTTTCTTCCCCTTTCCCCCTTTGCTTTCCCATTTTCCTCCTGTTCCCGCCCCCCCCCACTCCTTCCCAATTCATTATTTCTTCCCAATTCAAAGTTTCTTCTTTGGTAAATGTGCTTTTGCTGGGAGTCTATACAGCTTTCTGTAACCGTTTTCATTGTTACATTCATTTCTTTGCCTAACACTGGAAACAGGTGTTTATGGTTTGGATTTTATTGTTTTCTTCCATGTCACATAAAAGTCAGCCTAAGTAAAGAAAAGCTCTGATTTTTTTTAAATCTCTAGTTTTCTAAAATAAAATTGTGTGTGTATATTCAGGGTTCTTGTTATGAAATAATGGTATATATTGAACATCAGTGCAACCCACAGTTCCTTCTTATCTGTAGCCTTATTTATGCCCTGGCTTAAATATAGGTATATTCACTGTTATTTTAAAAATCAATACCAAGCTACCCATTTTTATTCAGTTATTTTGTGGGTGTACAGGCTGCTGGACAGAGTAGTGTGGGTTCATCTGCTGGCAGATGTGGTCAATTTCTCTGTGGACTGATGACACAGTAGCCTTACTACATTTCCTTTGCTTTAGGAGAAGAGCAAGAAGACTTCAAGTTCCAAAGCACCAAAGAAGGGAGGGAAAACAAAGGATTCCTCCAAGGTAAACACGGCCATAAAGGACCAATATTAGCTTAACAAAAGGCAAGGAAGTAGGATTTACCTGTTAGTTATTTAGCTTGGTATTGCAAGCTATTTAGAGTGAAAGACTTTTAAACAATAGCTATCCCCCAGCATGCCTTGCGTAAAAAGAAAACAAAAAGTAAGGGGGCTGCAGCAATGGCTGGCTGTTAAAAACACTGGCTATTCTTTAATAGTTTGGTTTCCAATGTGTGCGTACGTACACACACACACACACACACACACACACACACACACACACACACACAGCTTACAAACTGAGTAACTCCTTTTCCAGGGGATAGGATGCCCTCTTCTGGCCTCTGGGGGCACCAGGCACACACCGGGTGCACAGATATACATGCAGGAAAAACTAGTATACATTAAAAAACCAAAACAAAACAAAAACATATTTTAAAAGTTAGTTAAGTTGAAGCTTTAAAGACAGGGACATATATTGTATATGTATTTATATATGCTTTTAAGTAACTGGTGTTTTGAAAATACAAATGAAGTGTGTGTCTGTAACATAATTCAGGTGGCATGTGGCTCTTGCTCTTATTACAGTCCCTCCCAGGCATGTGACTTACATAGATGTTAGAACATTCTAGTTTGATTTCTGATGCTGTAATAAAACACCCAAACACCCAGACCAGAAGAAGTACCTTAGTGGAGGAAAGTTATTTGGCTTACATGTCCAGATTGTATTTGGTCACTGAGAAACGTCAAGCATTCCAGCAGAAACCATGGGAGGACAGTACTTTCTAGCTCCATGCTTAGCTAGCCTTTTTTTTTTTTTTTGTACAACCTAGGCCCCACTTGCACAGGGATCAATGCTGCCCACAGTGGGCTCAGCCCTCTCACATCAGTTAATAGTCAATACTTAGTCCTCTACAGACCTGCTCACAGACCAGTCTGAGCTGAACAGTCTCTCAACTGAGAATCTCCTTCTCGGGGGACTCTAGGCAGTGTCTAGTTGACAGAGCTAACTAGGATAGAAGGTCATTTATAAAAACAGGGAAGATATTGGTTTTTTTTTTCAATCTAATTTATTAGTTGGACAGTGTTTGGGGGGGGTATTAGTAAATAAATGAACAAATTCATATAGCGACCAGCATTATGTCACTATATACTTGAGATAATTATATTACAAAAAAAAAAAGATTGAGTCTAGTTCATGGTTTTACAGGCTCCATCTTATTCTTGCTTTGTTCCTCTGGTGATGCAGTGCTTTATAATAGGAGACTGTTGTCGGGGCGGGGGGATGTTCAACTGCTTACCCCATAGGACAGGAAACACAGAAAAGATGGGGGTGCCATAACCTCCAGTAAGAGGGCCACATCCCCAGTGACCCAAGGACATCATATAAGGCCCTGCCTTGTAAAAGTCTATAGCAACCTTCAGCAGTTTCACTGTGAGGCTCAGAATTCTATACATGGCTCTTTGAAAGGCATTCAATATCCAATTCATACAGCATTTATTTGCGCAAAGTAAAATCGGAGCTAATGGCTAAAAGATACAGGTTCAAGCTAAGTGTGGAGAATTGGGCATATACAGCACAATTGGACACTTTGATTCATTAAATTCTCAGTTTGTAGTCAGGAATGAAACTGTCTCAGTTTTTAAGTTCCTTCCAATTCCATGTATGACTTAAATAACTACAATCTTCTGACCACAATGAGAAATTAAAGGCACTATCTTAATGGTCTAATTGCATTAATGCTTCTTTTTTCTTTTTGAGAGTATAATATAATTAAATCCTTACTCCTTTTCCTTTTCCTTCTTCCAAACCCTCCAGTGTACTCATCTTTGCTCTTTTTGAAATTTATAGCCTCTTTTTTTTTTTCTCATTACCTTTTCTGGTGAATTAGTTGTTCAGCATTGATTTAGAGATGAGAGGCCTCACTATAACTTTGCTTCCCCCTTAGAAGGCAGAGGAAGTGCCCAAGCCAAAGGCTGATGGAAATGCAAGCTAAAGTTTACACATTTGGTAAGTTGAGTTTTCATTGTAAATAGCAATATAACTCTTCCTTCTAGCAGTGGCATTAGGGGAGTGACAGGAAGTCTATCTCTTGAGTTATTTTATACTTGTTGTGGACTATTCTAAAGAAACACATGTTAGAAAGTTCTAAGTTTTCAATTCTCTAAAAAGCACTAAAGGGACCTTTGTGCTACTAGAACTTTAATTATATATATAATTAAGACTCTTTAAAGAACCAGGCAATGATGGTGCATGCCTTTATTTCTGGCACTCTGGAGGCAGAGGCAGCTGGAGCTCTGAGTTAGAGGATGCCCTGATGTACAGAGGGAGCTCCAGGACAGCTAAGATTATACAAAGAATCCCTATCTCAAAAAAAAACAAGGCAAAACTGAGAGTTGTATGGAAGAGTAGAGGAATGGCAGGGCCCTGAGGTATCAGGAGTCCCTTAGGGGAGACCATCAAGCCCAGCAGATCTGGACCTAGGTGGGCCTGCACAAACTGATGCACCAACCAAGGATAATGCAAACTGAGACCTAGACACACACACACACACACACACACACACACACACACACACACATTCAGATGTAGCGGATGGATAGCTAATCCTCAGACCATCTGACATGCATTCTTGTGCACATGATTTGATTACGGCCGCTGGCAGGGTGGCCTTGTGGGCACACAGAGGAAGGGGATGCAGGCTATCCTCATGAGATGGTTTCCACTCCATCATAGTTTTGAGGAGGAAAACCAGGCAGAATGGCAGGGAAGGAGGGTGGGAAAAGGAAGATAAGAGTAAGGAGATAACAACTGGCATGTAATGTGAATAAATTATATTAAATAAAAAATCAATTAAGAAAAGGAAAAAGCTGAACATTGGCTCTTAGGAGAATCTCAGTAAATTCTAAAACAACAACAACAAAACAAAAACAAAAAGATCTCTTTAAAGCACCCAGACTGTTAAAGAAAATCATACACTAGAAGCTTGTAGAATCTTTGAAATCCAGGTGATTTGTACATGTTTTTGTTGCAAAGCAAATTGACACTTTAAAATTTGTAGCAAAATGGCATTAATTGATTTCTGAAATACCAATGCGTGGTGAGTGGTGGAAATTACTACTAGGGAATAGAGGCAGTGTATCCTTTTAGTCTTTTCTGTTTGTCTCAATTTTGGAAAGAATAACGATTGATTCTGACCTATTCTTCAATATATGGTCTCTGGCCTCCCTAAAAGTCATGAAATGAAGTTGCATATTCAGCAAAGACAAAACAAAACAAAACAAAACAAAAACTGCAATGGGGCTGGCATGGTGACTCAGCAGGTAAAGCTTGCCACCAAGCCTGACCCAGGTTTCATCCCTGGGAGCCACAGGATAGATTCCTGAAAGTTTCCCTCTGACTTCCACACGCACACTATGGCATACACTTACTAAATGAAAATGTAAAGTAGAATTTAAACAAACAAAATGTGGGTTAAATCAGGTGTAGCTCTCTTACCATGATCCATTTTGCTTCCTGTAGAGGAACCAGTTCACCAGCTAGAGCTGGTGTATTATGGCACCACATTTTCTCAGAGTTAAATGATGACTTTACATTAATAACCTACACATATTTCCTTCTATTCTCAGGGTATCTGAACAGAAGTTCTTCAGTTGGTGGATGGTGATTTTCGACGAACAAAGGGTTTGGTGACACTTTTTCTGGGTATCTTCAAGACAGTGGTATCTGTTATGTCTTTTGACATCTTAAACATTGGTTTACTAATCTTTTCCAGAAAGAAAATGAATTTGTTTGGTTCACTCGTGTTCTGTATTGAATATTGGTAAACTTCAAAGATTTTTAATTTCCTTTAGGTGGGAAAAGGAAGCTTTATATTTGTAAGAAATATATTTGATAGTCTGTTAAAACACCAAAAATTGAGGGCTGGAGAGATCGCTCAGAGGTTAAGAGCACTCACTGCCTGCTCTTCCAAAGGTCCTGAGTTCAATTGCCAGAAACCACATGGTGGCTCATAACCATCTACAATGAGATCTGGTGCCCTCTTCTGGCATGCAGTTGTATATGCAGGCAAACATTGTATACATAATAAATAAATTTTTAAAAAAGAAAACACCAAAAATCAGGAACCCTTTGCAGATTTTTGCACATTATACACACAGTGCCTGTAAATCTCAATAGTATTTTTGGTTTGCATTTTATTTTTTAGCATTTGAAAAATAATGCTCTCATTTTTTTGTCAGTATTCTGATTCTTATTACCTCTTTTACTCTTGAGCTTTTGAACTGTATTTAATGTATCCTTGGGTTAATGTTGATAATTCAAATATAAAATATTGTACATTGGGCACATAATTCCTTTGAGGCTTCTAATAATAAATTAATGATAGATAACATAAATAAACATTGGGAGCAGCTGTCTCCTTTCCTGCCATAATTCTCCTCATTATTGTCAGATAGGACACACTGAGACTTGAACTAAGTCAGCAGATGAGCAAAGTACAGGCCAGAGATGTTGCTGCACAGCAACTTTCAGCAATAAAGTTGGACTTCGTAGAATACGCATATATGAACTATACTGGTTTATCATGGCATTAAACTGTGGTTTCCACGCTCTACATGAAATCCAAATTTAATCATTTGCTTAGAGTCATTTGCCACCTTGTCTATAACATTTGGCTTTTTGGAAGTCAAATTTACCAAGCTCAAAAATGAACTTAAAAAAAAAAATGTACACACACACATACACACAAATACACACACATGCATGCGTGTGTGTGTGTGTGTGTGTGTACATATATATACACACACACACATACTGAAATTTAAAATCAGCCTTCCATACCAAAGCAAGTTAAGGTATCCTAACATCTTTGAATGGTATCTCAGATTTTTTTCCAAGCACTGCACTGGTATCATTGATAGAAATTTGATAAAGAACTAATTCCATTTCTATTGTCTAGCAATGAATGATGGAAAAGATGTTAGCTACATATGAGTCAAACTTCAACTTTCTTGTTTCCAAAGATCATGGCCTTCTTAACTTTACTAAAATCATGAGAAATTCCCAGGGGGCAGGCTAACAAAAGTAGTAACACTCATAATGAACACAATTTCTTAGCAGTCTGCAAAAGTACTCTCTACAAATCATGCATGTGGCTCTCAGATTTCAAGTTCTACACACAAAAGTGCTAAAATCTTAGTCCCATGAAAAGGGCAGTCACTGTTCTGTTTTCAATAACTGACAAGAATATACTCCCTGATAATTTTGAACTCATTAGTGTCTAGTCCTTGGATCTGGGCAGTACAAGTTTGCTCTTTTTGTTTCTATAAGTGTGCTGAAGCCTTTGAAATGGACAGATATTCTTCTGAGGCTACAGCTGTAGTATACAAACTTCCATGCACATGTAGGAGTATTTGTAAATGATGTAACAAAATATATAAATTGAAGAGTGCCTTTAAAATCACACATACACTTAAGGTACCAAATTTTTTTGTTTAATTAGGAATGTCCTCAAGACTTGAGTGTTTGACGGTAACTCACTGTGTCTTGCATAAGCCATGGGATCTAAAGAAGTCCTTTTTATTCTTTTTTACCTTTTAGTTTTTAAATACTAGTCAGGAGAAAACAATTGCAGATATCGCCTTAGAAATAAAGAACAGGTCGTTTTTATTACCAAAAAGTTGTGCACATGTAATTCTTCATTGACTTAGAAAATGGGCTTTTCCAAACGTGAAGGAGACCAAAACAAAAATCAGTATTTGTGTTTCATTAATCAAGATATAACATGCAATTAAAGGAAGATATTTTCCATTGAAAATCTTGGCTGTGTGTTCTTTTTTAGATGTACTATGCGAATTATTTTTTGTTTGTTTGTTTTCAAGCCATCACATGAAGTCAATAAGAAAACAGAATTGTAGACACAACTGTGGTTTGGAAGTGAAGTGTCCCTCCAGCAGGCTCCCAGCTGGTGGCACTAGTGAGAGAGGGGACTGTGTCACTAGGGCTCAACTCCTCTGTGGATTAGTTCATTTGCATTCGTCATTCACTTGTGACTTCATACTTGGATTATTAGGAGGGAGGCCCTAGGTGGAGGAAGTAGGTCCAGGCTGCAGGAGTATGGCTTTGACAGGTACACTGTGTCCCCAGACTCCTCCTCTCTGGCTCTTCTGTGTCCTGGCCACTACTGGGTAAGCATTCTTCTCTGAGACCTCTTATGGTAGCCATGTCTCACCACAGGCCTGTAACAATACAGCCAGCAAACCGTAGACTATACAGAAACAAAAGTCTTTCCGGATGTAAGCTGATTACCACAGATACTTTGTTAATGTCCCCCACCCCCACCCCACTAAAGCCACTCTATTCCCTAGTATATTATAGCACTGTGTATTGACTTCTTTCCTATCATTTGTGCCACACATCTAAAACAATCTTAGCAAGACTTAAAGGATTCTTCCTTACATTAATACAAACACATTGTTCATAGTGTCCTTTATTGGTGAGCCTTCAATGATTTATATGCGATAAGTGCCAATATGAGTTATCTGGGAATTTAAACCACCACTCCCTACTTAAGGGGTCAGGGACTCTCCAAATATATCTTACAATAAAGGGTGTTTCTGATACGGACCTAAGTGCACTCTTCATTCCAAAAAGTGAGCTTCTGAAGGAAGTAGGGGATCATATTTTGCTCATCTGAGAAGGCTTCTAGAGGCAGCTTTTACAAAAGTTCACGACAAGTATTACCATGACTAGTATAGCCTTGTTCCCCCTGTTGCCCTTTGCCCTGAATGGATGAGAAGTGGTGGTAACTACAGCCAGATAGAAAAGGGCTGTGAGGGGAAAAAGGCCACCTCCCAGGAGTAAGACCTATGGTAAAGACCAGCCTGAGGCAAGCACAAAGAAATAAATGTTTCTACCCACTCCATCCTGGATCACTGGATCACAACTCCAAATTCCTACAGCTGTCTATCAGCAAAACCCAGAGGGCAAAGATGCCTGGTTAGCTGGACTCTCCAAGATAGCACCCAAACATGAAGCCAGGAAGAGAGTGGACAGTAGACCTGGAGGGTCATCAGGAGGGCACAGCCACTTCCAGCAATGGCTGATGATTCAAGTGTTCGCTGCACAGTGTACCTCACTATTCATAGTCTTGCAGGCACATCGCTGAGTGACTGACACAGGGGGCATGGGGCTTTGCAAGCTGTGGGGCTGAAGCATGCATTATAAAACTAGAAGAGGCCACTTGGCTTTTCTTTGGCAAGGAGCTGGACACCTGGCTTTCGACTGCAGGGAAACAGCTATCAGACAGACCCATGGCAGCAACAGACATCAAAGACAAACTTCTCAGACATGATCAAGTGAAATGAAATAAGAAAATATCTTCAGTGAGAGCCAAAACACCAATCTTTAGTTCGAAAATACTTGGCAAGAAACAAATCACGACAGTTCCTGCTTCTCCTTTTGCAGCCATAGTCTGATCTTATCAAAATTCTTATCCATCCATCGGATGTTTTCTTCAATGGTCTCAATGGTTTGTTGAACACAACGGAGTTGAGAGCCATTTTCTTTCAGTGAGCTGAAGAATCCTTTTACCTTGGGAGGGGAAAGTAGATTTTTAAAAAGCATTAGTTTTGTTACATGAAGCAAATGGTAATTTAAGGCCAGTCAGAAGCACAGCTAGAACTCCAGCATTTCCTAACATTCTACATGAAGGGAGTCCCAGGTATCAGGATATGTATAAGTCTGAGTTACACAAAATGAGCTCATGCCACGTGATGTCAGGTTCATATTTTTCTTGTAGCTTTTATTCACAGTTACTAGGCTTTAAAAGGCCTTGCTGTTTACCAGTACACACCTAAGGGTTAACTGAGTGTGTATTTAATATGGATCCCATTATATATACACAGGTGCAGACTTAAGTTTTTCAATATGACAGATGAAAAGGAGAATGTGCAGAGCATCTTACTTACCAAGGAAAACAGTACCAAACAGAGAAATGCAGTCTTTCTGTGGGGCCTGGCCTTATTGCCAACACTGTATACAGTATGGGGCTCTTAGCAAGATATGGTGGTAATATCTCAGACCTTGCCAACATTTTTATCCCAATCACAATTCCTGCTTGATTCCTTCCAGATGAAAATCTACACAGAGTGCCCCACAGTTCTAGAGAGAGAAGAGACCCACAGCACTCTCCTCATGATGTATCTTTGTCCTTGTTGCATCCCTGAGTGTCTGAATCCTTAAGCTTGAACAATGGTTAGGCTGCCTTTGCCAAAGCACTGAAAATTGTACCATTTCTTTCCACTTTCAAGAGGTCCTAACATTAACTCACAAATACTCTCAGCATTAACCCATTTTGTTTTTCGTAGTCAGGAAGCAATAATAGGCTAAGATGTATTATTCATTTAGCATGAACTCCAGACAGATAATTCCACAAACATCCATATTACAATACTATGTTATGAGTTTTGGGAGTAGTCATCGGGGGAAGATGAAGTCCCAGTGAGAAATGATGCACAGCTGCTCTAATTGAGAACCCAGTTGCCTCTTGTTGGGGGAGAGAGGAGACATGCCCCCCTCCTGCTACACAACACAAGCCTGAGTCATCAAGTAAAAATCACTTCAGGCGCTCTTCAACAATATGATTGCAATGTTTTTCACTTCACTTACTGGCTAAAATATTTCATTTATCCTTAAGGAGCCCATCATGGTGTCATGCTGAAATGTAGACTTCTAAACAGGCTCTAGCAAAGCCAGCTCTTAACACGTCTCCTCTGCCACAGAGATACTGCTGAATACCCAACTCAGATGCGCGTCTCTGAGCACACACTCTGCAGCAGGCTGTTTAGAGGAGTGGAAGTTTCCTTCTGTAGAATATACGTATGTCTTGTGTTCCCTCTTCCCAGACAATTTCCTAATTTGGCCATTAGGAAGCTCTGTGATAGTTGTTAGATACCATTACAATAAGTATCTTCAGTGTAGGTCCCTCATAATAATTATCTCCTAGCTTCTATGCAGCTTTTCATTCTTTAAACATTTATTTCACAGATGGACTTTATAAGTTGCCTAAAAATCATAAAGCATATGATATAAGTGATAAGAGAAACCTGACTTTGGATACTGAAGTACCTGGACCCTCTCTGTCTCTTCCACCATAGCTGGGCACCTCATCAGCTGTCTGCACCTCCAGGATTCACTTGTAATATCTTTAAATAACGACCGGCTATGTTCAGTCATTTTTTTTTTCTCAAGCTCAAGTTTTTTTTGGTGTTTGTTTTGAGACAGGGTGTCACTATGTAGCCCTGACTGGCCTGAAACCTGCTTTGTACACCAGGCTGCCCTTTACCTCACAATTATCTGCCTGGCTGCTGTCCCCAGAGTTCTTGGCTTAAAAGCATATGCTGTCACAGCTGGCAGAGTCCAATTTTTTAATTGCAGAGTAAAGCCTGTCTCATGAGAGGCATAAACACTGGAAGTCAAAAATTACATCCAAATGTCAACATTCATTCTCAGCTGTCACAACTTTTGTTAATGCCCATATTTAGTAGCTGATTGTCACTTAAGTTTCAAATAATCTCTCTCTCTCTCTCTCTCTCTCTCTCTCTCTCTCTCTCTCTCTCTCTCTCTCTCTCTCTCTCTCACACACACACACACACACACACACACTCACACACACACACACACCTCTTTACCTCTTCAAGACGTGCTCTGGTGGAAAACTGGTCTGTTGTTCCCATTACCATGTGAGCTATGGATGCTGAACCAAGTTCAAACCTAGTAAATGACAAAAGGTGTCCATTCAATGTGCATTTTAAAGGTCCTATATATCCTATCGCATCTCAACAATCTATTTGTACAATGCAGTGCATAGCAAGTACTTATTAAAAGACTAAGAACCTAAAAGAAACGACAGCTGTACAAAGTACCGTAAGAGTCAGGGGACAGTTATGCTCCTTGGAGGAAGAAGGCTTCAGGCAAGCCCGGGAGAACAGGAAAAAGCAGACCGTATGGAAAACAGTACATGGGTTAGCAATGGAGTAAGGTTTTAAATCATATAAGGATCTTTTATTCTGGAGAGTTATCTTCAGCATAAGATACTCTTTTGTATAGACAGCAAAAGTTAAACACGCAGAGGGAGAGGGAGTGTGGGAAAAGAACGCATCCAATCCCACCACAATTTTTGGCACTACTTACTTTTGGACAAGCTTATTCCAATTTTCTCTCAGGAACTTCCAGGCCAATGGATAACCCACTGGGTTTCTGCCAACGAGTGTGAGAATATGTGGAAATTCCTGAGTTTTTATTATCTCTCCATTAAAACTTTGATCTAGAAGCCTGTAATGATTTTTCAAGTTAATAATGAATTATAAGTGATTGAAGAGTTACAAAGTTCTTCAATAAAATAACTTGGAAAAGAAAAATTCTGTTTGTCCATAATGATGTCCCAAAAGGTAAACTGGTAGTCTTGATAAACCCACTATAGCAACATGATTAAAAGCTAACATTTATATAGTGTATAAAAGACCTGTACTATGGGCTAGCGAGAAGGCTCAGAGATTAAGGAGCACTGGCTGTTCTTCCAAAGAGGCTGAGTTCATTTCCCAGGAACCGCATGGTGGCTTACAACCACCTATAATGAGATTTGGTGCCATTTTCTGGCATGCACGAGCACATGCAGGCAGAACACTGTACACATAATGCATCTTAAAAAAAAAAACAACTCTATACCATATAGTCTCTCATTTGCTCAAAAGAACAGTTTCTAGAAGTATCTCTAAATATTTAAAAGACATCACTGCTGTAAAGATACACAATACATACTCCTTAGATATTTTCTCCTATACTGGGTTCTAATTACATGCCATCCTCATCAAGTATGTACCCACTTGCACAATTTTTCCAGCAGAATAAATAATTCCTAGGCAGTAGAGCTCAAACTACCAGAATGAACTCATGTCATTCAAATTCCCTTGGCCATGTGGGTATCAATGTGTGACTCACCACTGAAGCTTTTCTGGGTCTTGGCTTGTGCAAAGGGCAAATTCAATTTGGCTCTTCTCAGTACTAGACAAAGAAGACTGATATTTACTGTAAAGAAAATCCCAGCCTTCTGTGTTCTGGGCCCCCACAGCAAACACTGCCAAGGTCACATCGATGGGGAGGCTATGGGAAAGAATAAAGGTGTTAGATCCTGAGGCAGACCAAATGCTCTTAGATTCGTAATCGGGCCCAATGATGAACTAGTCCTATGCCCACAGCTCCATTTCTGAAAACGTAAACTACCATTTTCTTCTGTTAAACTTTATGAAAACAGGCAAGAAAAAAACTCTAACATTAGATCTGAGCAGGCTCAGAAATATAACAAGTGTCATTCATAAATGCCTACACATCTAATCTATTTTTAAATGATGTGACAGAAATGCAATTGAGGCACAAATTCTATTCCATGAGCAAAAGTCAGTAATCTCAATAGCATTGTGGTGAATAAACATAACCTTTAAAGTCAAGTATTGAGATCACTGCCATAAATGACTCTTGGATGCCAAATACAAAACGACCGATTGCTAACAGGAGTGGAGTTTCCAAACATTGCCTATTTTCCCAGTATGAACAATTACTAGATACTTTGGGTAGGGTTTCTGAAGACAGAAACTTCTGTAAAATATATTGCCTCTGTTTCAGCCTGTCATGGCACGTCAGTCCAGTAACTTGATATACACTACACAAAGTAGGAGTTACTGTAACCGCGTTCAAACTCTCCAGACATTTGATTTTTAGGCACAGAAGTTCGCTGCATTTCTTAAGATAAAAAAAGTTTAGAAGTCCCACATTTTAAAAGGTAATTTATTTTCCAAGAAGGTGCAGTACAGAAGACTCGACTGTCCACCTTCTCCCAATGGTTCGAATTAATGACGGGGAAAGGAAAGATATCCTTTACATCAATAGGCTGAACTGCATGTTCAGTAGGAACTGACCTCATGTTTCCATTAGATGCCTTCCACTCCCTGAAATAGCCCTCTGCCCTCTGCACACAGGGCTGATACTTGCGCACACATGCGAGGAGGAGGAGCTGGCTTCTGAGCATTCTCTCTGAGACAGAGCCCTCGTCTGCCCAAGTCTGTTTATCAATGAGGTCCTTCAGCAGTCTGAGGAGGAAGGCCTGTGGAACACGACAGGAGCAGTGACAGGCATTAAGAGTCCTGTCGCAGAGCATGTCTTATTCACACAGGCTAGTACTCCTGGTGATGAGAAACGTCACATAAATACATATTGAATCTATTTTAATAATGCTGAGGAAAAAAAATTCAGGTGGGAACTAATCTTTAAAGCTCAACCCCACTCTTTTAAAAGCTGGTAACTCTTTAATTTGGTTATAAAATGGGCAAAAAGCAAAAAAAAAAAAAAATTATCATAGTAATCTTTCCTAAAGATGTTCCATCTACCTAAATCAAGAGGAACAAACTAAATTTTGTGAGCAAATTGTGCAAATCCTCACAACATTTTTTTCAAAAATATAAAGTTTGTGTTTCTTCTCCAGGTGCCATTTAGAGTCCTAGAAAATATCAGGATTAGTAATCACAGCAGATAAGCCAAGTGAAATAAAATTCTTACGGTGAACAAAAAAATTGATAATTTAGTACAGTACAGTTTTTATTTGGGGTTCTTTAATGTATAGGAGGACATATGTATATGTGTGTGTGTATATATATTCAAACATATAGAGTAATAAGTAATGCGTTCCCACCCATACGAAAAAGCAATTACAGCCGGGCGTGTTGGCGCACGCCTTTAATCCTAGCACTCGGGAGGCAGAGGCGGGCGGATTGCTGTGAGTTCAAGGCCAGCCTGGTCTACAAAGTGAGTCCAGGACGGCCAAGGCTACACAGAGAAACCCTGTCTCAAAAAACAAAACAAAACAAACAAAAAAAAAAGAAAAAGAAAAAAGAAAAAGCAATTACACTATAGGTATTTGATTAATCTCAGGCTTTACCTTGAACTGAGTTTCCACCTCATTCATTTCTCTTTTCTCCATTAACTTATACATAGGTATCAGTTCATTCAAGCCTTGGAATACAGGCATAATTTCAGTTTCATTTTTCAAGTACAGAGTTAAATCCAGGGCTTTCTCGATGGGTAACTTTCCAATGCTGAGTAAGAAACATCATGGTTACAGGCTTATAGGAAGTCATCATTTCGCTTCAACATACACAGCAAAATTCTAGCAAAGCTGCAATCACATGTAAATAACGACTTTTTGCATTAGAATTGTTTCGCTTGCGCCCGAGATAACACTGGGAAATAAGATTCACGATTATAGAGCAAAGTCCAGCTTAATGGCTGTGATAAAATGGTGCATGTTAGGTGTCTGTCACATAGAACAAACACTTCACACTGTGTGCTGAAGTTCTAGACTAAGCTAAGAAATTTAATCCAAGATCAGTGGAGCCACGCCAGGGAGATGGCTAATCAGAAAAGAAGAATTCTGTCATAAATGAATCTTTTCTTCAAAAATACACTGGAAACCAGACCACCCTAGAATTCTAGTAATAGTAGGCCATACCAATGAACTTGCAGAGATGTACAGAAAGAAGCAACTAGTTAAGCAACCTTTTAACTTCTCCCTGCTTTTGTGATCTTGGGAGGCTCATTAAAGTGGTTTTATTACTTCTGGTTGGCTTAGAAGCAGAAGGAAAGACTACACTGAGGTAGATGGACATTGGATCTGAGAACTGCAGTCCTGCCTCATCCCACCCAGGTGAATCTTGTAGAACTTCACCACTGCTTTCATGTTTTCAGATTGGAAAATACTTCCTTGCCCCTTTATAAAACAGAGAATAATAATAATATATTTATATATTATGTAATATTAATATATAATTATATAACAATGTTGTGTAATTATATAAATAATAAAGTATAATAATATATTTATATAATTTTTATAAATTATTATTATTATTATTATTATTTATTATAATATCACTAATGCTCACTCCGTACTCAGGTAGTCAAAGATGATTTGATAAGGTCTAATTATGTAAGCTATATTCCATAAAGGTGCTGAGGAATTCAATCTTTTAAAAGAGAAATCTCTCCTTTGGTACAATAGATGCAATTTGAACAATTGGACCTTCATTACTTATTTCCACAAGAAGGCTTCAGAAGCATTAAGGTCTCAGCATGGGGGAAACCCCATCTCTTACATCATGGCCAGAAAAGCTCCAGGACAAAGCTGTAGGAATAGGCAAGGGGCTCACTAGGATTCTGTCTTGTTGTCTCCTGTACATTTGCCTCACTCTGATTTGAGTTATTAATGATAAAAGTTAAAATACGGATTCTGTATTTTACCTCAGCTAGCAGTTAAAAACAGGAAGTTAAGCATCAGTCTGAAAAACTATGTTCCCTGTTGGGAGAACTTGAGGAGGGAGTGCCTTTTCAAATTCTCGTTACAAATCAACCACTGTCGTCTCTAGAAACCAAGTGTTTGAACAGTCACAGCTGCCTTCAGAACTTTACGCAGCCTGCCTTACCTGACGAGCTGGAAGGCGTTGTTGATGAGACTTGCCCGATCATTACTGCTGATTGTTGTGTGTGCTCCTTTTAAAAGGCCACTGAGGGAATCCCACCCGTCATCCTCGTAGTGCACAATGTAATAGCCATTCATTCCTACGTTAAATTTGATCCACTCCACTGCTTCTGGGAGGATGAGCACATCTGAAGCAAAGAGGATAAATTTCAGAGCCCTTTACTCTGTGGATGGAGAGAAGCTTCTCTGATCAGAGTGACACAGGGAAACTGAGAAAACGCCAATACTGAACAAGTGGAGACCATTTATTTCTTTCAGAAGCCAGGTAAGAGAAACCCGGTAAAGAAATGTCAATGGTAGCATCAGACATAGATTCTGTGAGATTTTTAGATAGATAGAAATGTTGTAACCACATTTCTGACCAGCATATATTTCCCAGTACTGCTAACAAAGTAATGAGAATTTTCATTATTAATCTATTATTTTAACGTTATAGCTCTCAACTGTTTGAATTTATGTCATTATTTTTACTTTTTAAAAATCCATTTTCTGTGTATATTTGAATTTTTTACGAGGGCACATGTGTGTTTATATACATGTGGGGGGCCAGAGGATGACACTGGCTGTTCCTTAGATTCTGTGCATTTTTTGTTGGGAATCTTTAGGTGACATAGGCCCATTCACTGTCCTTGCCAATTAAGATCTTTCTGTCTGCATCGTTCAGTCACTGGGGTTACAAGCATGCACTGCAACACTCATCTGTATTTCTCTTCTTTCTTTTTTCTTTTGTTTCTTTTTTTCTTCTTCTTCTTTTGTGTGTGTGTGTGTGTGTGTGTGTGTGTGTGTGTGTGTGTGTGTGTAAGTTCTGGAGATCAAACTCAAGTTCTCATATTTACAAGATAATTACTCTACCAATTGAGCCATCTTCCAAGTCCTCAAAGTATTCTAAAGCCATTCCCTTTCCTTTGCACTGACATCAATAGTGCTAGAAGCTTTGTAGCTAAGTTCTACCCACTTCTATACCATTATTTTTCATGATAAAATACCTGTCTTTGTCTTCAGCAAAAATCTCTGGACTGAGTCTGATTTGCTGGTAATGAAAGTCAGTGGAACATGCCACAGGTACCTAGAAGAAATCAATTAATGCATTGCTCATTGCTTTTATTCATTCAACAAGCAGTGTTTAAGACATCTACGTGTCATGGGCCAGACTAGTTTAAAACAGTGTGGTATTCAGGGTGTGATGCCCAGACCTGATATCATGCTGAGCCTGCTTCCCAGCTCAACTAGTATTCATCCTCTCAAACCCTACTGTAGAAAGAGAAAAGCACGCTCAAGCAGATAATGACTAGTGGCCTGCAGCCTAACCTTAAATAACGACACGAGTTATGGCTCAAATGGGCATCATGTCCCTCCCTACTCATGTACCAATGAGACATATATCACTTCTGTGGAGTTTCTCCAAACAACCTGAGTCTGACCAAATACAAACAGAAGAAGAAAACAGAAGTGGGAGGCAACTCTAGTGAAGTAAATGGCCTGAACTGGAGGAAATGTCAAGAAGCACAAGGACTAGAGAATTGCTGCAAAAAAGTGAAACCAAAAGATGTGGCAATGAAATATGAAATGTGCTAAATCTGGGAGCACAATATTTCCATTACAACGTAAAGACACTTTTATGACAACTGGGAAAAAAAGCTGAGTAGGCTTTTTATAGATTATATTTTGTCAAGTTTTTTTCCTAATTTTGAAATTTGTGCTATGATTAGCTAACTGAATGTTCTCATTTTCTTAATAATACAACTTGTCTCTATATCTTTGTATATAATATATGTACTATGTTACACGTGCTATTGTATTCATATTTTCTACACAAATTTTATATATATATATATATATATATATATATATATATATATATATGAATTCTTTTTGCCATGTTTGCAATGTTCTGATTGAAATTAGATAAAGATACATCAATTCTTTTGCAAGTTGCAACACATCATTTCCAACAATACTCTTCTGGAGCATAAGCTAAGGGCTTCCAAGATGTAACTCAGACATCTAAAGAAGCTAACTGAGGATCTCTTAAATCCTAGGAATCACATAAATTCTTTTGACAACTCCAGTCAATGTCAGGCCCTACTACCCTGTCTACGCAGCAACTTCTTCCTTAGATCACAGCTGACTTCAAGCCAACAACTAGAAATGACAATCCTATTAAACTCCAAAGCACGAGAATAGGAAAATAATGATGGATTGTCAACTTTACCGGGATTCAAAGCCCCTTTAGTCCTTTTGAGAAGGTGGGTATAGGCCAACTGCAGAGGACACAGAGTCAGCTGAAACATTCTAAGGAAAGGAGTGAGGGCAGGACTGTAAAAAGGCTTTATCCCACCGAGGAGGAGATCACCCCTGTGACGTTACCCAGTCTCTGGGGTGTGTTCCGAACCCTTCATGTAGTGCTCTTGCTTCAGGTGCACGTTCCGTCCTCTCACAGTGATGGTTATCAGGGGAAAGCCCTTCTGCAGTGTCCATGTATTCATCATGGTTTTCACATCTACAACTTCCCGATGCCAGTGCTGGATTGTAGACAAAAGCAGGGAGATGTATCATATGAGATCTACCTCTGAAGAGAGGTCAGCTTGCGCTCCCAGATCCACAGCCAGCATCCTCTGATCTGTAGCTTCTTGCCCTGGCTACCCACCTCTTCTGTCTCCAGCCATTGATCCTTGGCTGTCTACCTTTCCATCCTGTCCTCTAAGCATGGGTGTCTTGACAGGTAGTACACTTGGCCCTGCTTGGCACAGCTAATGGCCAGGCATAACCCCTGAGCACCAAGCTGACATGTGATCAAAGAAAACAGAGAAGAGAGAGGGAGGTGGCAAGGTTTTCAACACCAGCATAACTGTTCTGGCTCTTGGACAACCAAGGTGGAATAACTCTTCTGTGAACAGGATGTGTTTCTAAAGTGACAGCTTGGAGACAGCTTGTACCTGACCAGCAATTGGAAATACAAAATATGTGTTTCTTGGCACTAAACATGCTTTTGGGAAAAGATAGGGAATAAAATATTCTACTGTGTAAACTAGAAACTACTAATAGAGCAATCTCTGAAAGAAAAAAAAACAAGGAAATAAAAATTTGGTAAGTAAAATATATTAAATTTCTAGTCACCCATTGCTGTTGATGAAAATGTTCCACAACTCCAGATTACACAGAATCGGGCCATTTTGTGCTGAGATGGCATGAATACTAAATAGCTGAACAGTTGACAACATGAGTTAAATTAGAATTCATTCCCTACTCTGCATGTTACCACCATATATTTGCTTTTGGATCTTACATTCCCATCACCATATTTAAAGCACTTGGCTCATGGGTCTTTTGAGAAGAGTAAAGGACATTATATGCCCAATTGTTCAGCATGTGTCTGGTACACAGTAATTGTCTAAGTGTTTTCTCTGTCATTTTGACGTTTTTAAAATGCAGTGATCTGAAAATGACTGATATAATCCAGTCCTAATCGGTCGTTGAAACTTGTCCTAAATCCACTGATCTAGGGACAGTGGAGTGAAAGGAATTAGTGTCTGTGAGAAGTTCTGTCACCATGGTTGTGGCATCCTCTTGTATAGACCATTCTTAGCAGAGTCTGTAAAAGACTATTAACCTGGTTTGGTTTGAATGCAGACTTGCCTGCGATGAAAGTAACATTTGGTACAGAGACGCCACTCAATGAATATGGAGAAGAACATACATGGACAGGTACAGACAGAGAGACTTACTGAGGTTGATGATGAATGTTGGCTTCTAGAGCAAAAGCCATCCGTTGTTTGCGTCCCGTCTGTAGGGCAGATCTAAAACCAAAAATAAAACAGCACCCTCATTTCTCTAGAAAGCACTTTGGTTCTTTGTGAAAGAGTATGGTAAGACAGGAAAAAACCAAAACCAAAGCCAAAACAAGACAGTCAGCTGGTTGGTCCCATAGGCAGAGCTGTCCAGCACTACTCACATGCACCATGCTGTTCCACAGATCCTCGTTTCTCGTGTTCTTATAGCTATACTTTTGGAGATAGTGCACAATTCCTCTTTTAAACGTATCTGCACTCAGATAATCTCTTAGCATATTCAGAATACAAGCCCCCTGAAAAGATAAGAAAAATAATTATCTATAGTTTGACCGTCTCAATGTAATAGCATTTAGTTTTTCAAAATTTCCAAGGATAGAAAGAGTAAGGAATTGACCAAAGTCTAATCTTTAGGATGATGGGCTAAATTACAAGTTCAGTGTGAAAGGGCTCAAATCAGCTAGCACAGTAAGCACCAAAGCCATCCAAACTGGGTTGCCCCTGATGTAGAGAAAGCTATCCTACACCTGAGCTGTAACCCCTCTGTCCAACCACTAATGAACTTAGTGTCCAAACTCCACCTCTCCAATCTGCCTTTACCTTTTCATAAGAAACATCATCGAACATCTCCCGAATCTGCGCAGGATTCTCCACAGGCGTGGATACAGGGTGTGAAGAGTTTAATGCATCAACTTCCATTGCATTAAAACACTTGCCAAAGAAATACTCTTCCTATTGACATAGAGAACAGAAAGAAAGTGGGGACAGTATCATCCCTAAGCTACATTTAGATAAAAAGAATGAAAGAAGGAAGGCTTGGTCTGTGGTAACAGGACTAGAATTCCAGCTCCTGTGTCAAGCAACTTGATATTTCTACAATTAATACAACACAATTGCTAAGCTTTCAAACAGCCTCTAACTGTCTAAGAAACAGAGGCTGTAAATAACTCATTTATATTTCATTTATTTTGGATATTTACCACTTTTGAATAAAGTTAAGGCCATGTTAACCTGAAAACAAGACCATTCTTGTAGACAAAATAAATATATATATTTAACTTTAAGACTATGTAATTATAGACAACAAATTAAAAACAAATTCCAACCTAACTTTCTTTACTTAGTACATTAAACCAAGTATGTATCTGTAATATTTTTCATTATTAAAATTATATAGAAACAGGACACACTTTTATGATTCATGGCATAGTAATATAATTTTTTCCTATAATTATAACTATTTAAAATCAGATTATGGGTAGAGATATGTGAAAATGGAAAATACCCCAAAATAAAAAGAATTATATTAAAAATTGATGTTTTAATAGAAAGTGAATTTATTTTTGCCTGTTGCTTATGATTCTTGTCATGGTTAAAACATGGTGCTTAAATAAACATATAAATTCTAAGTTAAATTTGTGGTCTAGAATTCTAGGTTGATAATATTATATGTGGTCGTTTTAGTCAAAATTTATGCAATTTGTCAATTTGGATCATATGCATATTAACAGTAATATGTACCCAGTATTTAAATTGCAACGCACACTCTGAATGTTGGAAAATGGCACAGAACACTCAGCCTATCATTAGCTCTATTTCTTCAATGTTACGGGAAGATACAATTTAATACTTCACTTATATTGAACATTCAGTTAGCACTTTTAAACATGATTCATCATTCTATAATAAAAATGCTAAATATTTTTGAAGAAGCATTGAAAAAAACCTAACAGATTAACCTAAGATATAAAAACATAAATAACCACGTACAACTTTTAGTTCAGGGTGGGTCACAGTAACAGACACGAACTCCATAAACTTGGCAAATCCTTCGTTGAGCCAAAGGTCATTCCACCATTCCATGGTGACCAGGTTCCCAAACCACTGAAAGGAAAATGTGACTGCTTATTCGGAAATTTATAGTGAAACTGTACTCTCTGGCAGAATGGATACAAAAAAACTATAGACATGCAAAATGACCATCAGCTTATAAAAGTAAACATATTTGTTAAATGTCTTATCAGAGTAAAAATGAGAACTTTTCAACATTCAATAAAAAGCATGAAACTGCATTAAGGAAATAACTCTCCTGTGAAATGAAAGAGTAAAAATAAAAACTCTATGAATAGCTTCATATGTCCCAAAAGAGGAATGAACATTAAGTCGCACTAAGAGTCATTCTTCTCCGAGGGCATGGTTGCTAGTATATTGCCTGTTCACCAGTAAAGGAGTCAACCCGTACCTATATGGGCAGCACTAGTTGAATTTAGCGAGATATCAAGAAGGAGGAGGAGGAGTCGGGGGGCGGAGGGGGGGGGAGACATGAAGTTGGGAAGTAGATGTTTCGCAAGGAGAACCCAGGAAGAGTTAAATGGGAGCAGAAATAAAGGGCGGGTATGATGATTTGTCATTGTATACCCCTATGAAACTCTCAAAGGAGAAAAAAAATTATGTATGACTAAACCGAACCTTCATACCTGGTGAGCGAGTTCATGGGACACAGTCATTGTGATGCCAAGCTTACTGGAGGCGGAAGACTTTTCTCTATCATATAACAGAGAGGATTCTCTGTATGTGGTCAGGCCCCAGTTTTCCATAGCACCAGACTGAAAGTCTGGAATTGCAGCAAGATCTTGGGCAGGAAGGAATACAGCTCATTATCAATCTCACAGGTAAATACTCCCCTAAATGTACTAAATGGCAGAATGGATGGGTATGAGGATAAAATGAAAAGGTAAGAGCCAGGCATACAGAATTAGAGAGCCTCCAGGGCAAAAAGAAAATCTTTCCTGATAGAGAAAGAGAAACCATGACCATCATGTTGCTGCCCATGTGACTAAGCCAGGCTTCTGGCTCCAGCCTCTGAGTGCATCTTTTCTGATCCTTTTTCCGCCCCCCTCCCACTTTCATTTGGCAGTATTGGAGCTTGAACCTGGGGCCCTGTGCATGTTAGGCAAGGGTTCTACCACTGAAGTGTATCCCCATGTCTCTCTTTACTTTTTATTTTGAAACAGTCCTCACTACACTAATTAGTGTGGCCTTGAGCTTCCAATTCTCAGCCTCCTGTGTACCTGAGGATACAGGCTCCATCTCTAGTATTTAGACCATGAGTTTGGATATGGAACAAGCAAAAGAAATTACCTTAGTAATCTGCTGTTTTTAAGATGACTACAGCTACATATACCTAAAAACTCAATAGCCAATAGCTTTGAAAGTTCATATAAAACCTACATTTTCGGAAGTTTATAGGGCTGCTTCCTATTCTCCTGACAAGCATGTACTGATAATGACAAATAGTCATAACAATGCAGCCTCTGTATTCTTTTATGAACAATATCAGAGTACAAATACACCCTCAGGCCACTCTGTCAGGAACTGTATCATGATCTGTCCTTAGTAGCTGATTGTATAAATCTGAGGTGAGGGGATTCTCAGAAGGATCAACCTGTTGTTTGAATTCTGCTAGGAATTTTATTATGTGTAGAGAACCATGGGGATGCAACAGTAATAATAATAATAATAATAATAATAATAATAATAATAATAATAATAAATAATAATAAATAATAATAATAAATAATAATAATATGATGGGGGCCATCAAATGCCACCTGGAAATGTTTGTAATGCTTTATCTACCTTGCTTGGGTAAAGGATATGGAATGCTGAAATAATCCTCATAAAATTCTAGAAGAGTCACTGCGGCATCCAGAGCATAATCTGCTTGATTTATCTTGTCTGGCACAGTATATACAGAGACCTATTGGAAAAGGCACAGGAGTATAGTCAAATAACATAGTGACTTCCGCCGACAACTTGAGAGAAGAATAGCTTCAATGGTTCTTATTGTGGGATACGGATGTCAATGTTACAAAAGACATTTAGTCATTTCCTTATTTTAATTCTGTCTGCTCCTAATCAGCTTCATTTTTGAAGGCTCAAAACAGTGTTCTCAAACGTGTTCAGATGGGGATAATAAATGATGACTTAGAAAGCAATAGCAAGACGTCAGTTGAACTATAGGAAGTCGGCAGGGCACCACAAACAGCCGAGAATAAGTAGGACGGACTACGTCTTGCAGAGGTTTCTAAGCGTGCATCTGATTATAACTGTCTGCAGCATTGAAGGCCATGCTACTGGTTGCGGGGAGGAAAGAAGATAAGGCTGCTTGCTGCCTAGGATTTGAGGGAGTCTTTGGGAAGGACATTTTTATGTCAGAGAATATTAGGATGCAGGAGTAAAGGTCTTCCTTCAAGCATCACTTGTGCCTGGGCTCAGCACTTCACATGCTGTCACATGGCCCAGGAGGGGACTGAAGTTACTTTACATGTAATGCTGTCCTTGAGGCCCGGGTAGCTGGGCCATCTGAACTGCCAGTTGTTCTAGTGCTGCGGACACTTGAAAGGAAGGTTGGTGGCTTAGGTGAAGAGACCACTGGAAGCTGCCCATTGCTGTGTGTGTTTTCCCGACTCTATTGTGCACGGCGCTTTTATCATGTCTAAGTTATGGTGACATTCATAGTTCCTTCTCATCTTCCTTGAAACATGTCAAACATACATATTTTACATCCTGGCCTTTGGGGTTTGGCTTTATGAAGGGTTGATAGCTCCTCCTACACTTCCTGCCTTGGCCAGGACCTGGAGGCACTATAGACTTAGTATTAGGGTATAGGCTTAGTATTAGGGTAAACTAAAAATAAATCATACTTTTCTGAAAGAAACCACAAGTGAAAGAAAGAAAGACAGGAAAGAAAGAAGGAAGGAAGGAAGTAAAAAAAAAAAAAAAGAAAGAAAGAAAGGCTTTGCCATACGTTGGTAATTATACTATAGTTTAAAATGAACCCTCATAGAACTTAAGAGCTAGAACTGAAGTAACCAGGCAACCTAAAACCTTGAAGCTAATCCTTTTATTTAAGGGAATCTTTGGATTGGAAGAACTCTGTCACCTGGCAGGAGTGAAGACAAATACTCTAGAAAAGAGCACTTTTGACTGAGCCATAGTAAGTACAAAGAGAGAAGACACCATGAACAAAAAGCCTGCAGAAATGAAGTGCGCAAAGATTTCAGATACGACAGTGAGCATGCCCAGGATATAAAATATGTATGTTTGACGTGTTTCAAGGAAGATGAGAAGGAACTATGAATGTCACCATAACTTAGACATGATAAAAGCACCGCGCACAGTAGAGTCAGGAAGGCACACACAGCAATGGGCAGCTTCCAGTGGTCTCTTCACCTAAGCCACCAGCCTTCCTTTCAAGTGTCCACAGCACTAGAACAACTGGCAGTTCAGATGGCCCAGCTACCCGGGCCTCAAGGACAGCATTACATGTAAAGTAACTTCAGTCCCCTCCTGGGCCATGTGACAGCATGTGAAGTGCTGAGCCCAGGCACAAGTGCTTGAAGGAAGAGCTTTACTCCCGCATCCTAATAGTCTCTGACATAAAAATGTCCTTCCCAAAGACTCCCTCAACTCCAAGGCAGCAAGCGGCTTTATCTTCTTTCCTCCCTGCAACCAGTAGCATTGCCTTCAGTGCTGCAGACAGTTATAACCAGATGCACGCTTAGAAACCTCTGCAAGATGTAGTCCGTCCTACTTATTATATGTTTGTTTGCTTGTCTTTCTTTCTTTTTTTTAAAGGTTTATTTATTTATTATTTATTATGTATACAGGGCTCTGCTTGCATGTACCAGAAGAGGGCATCAGATCACATTATAGATGGCTGTGAGCCACCATGTGGTTGCTGGGAATTGAACTCAAGACCTCTGGAAGAGCAGTCAGTGCTCTTAACCTCTGAGCCATCTCTCCAGCCCCCTTTCTTTCTTTCTTTCTTTCTTTCTTTCTTTCTTTCTTTTTTTCTTTCTTTCTTTCTTTCTTTCTTGTTTAGCCCTAGCTGGCCTAGAACTCGCTATGTAGACCAGGTTGGACTTGAACTCCCAGAGATCTGACTGTTTGTGTCACCATACCTGGCCAACCTATACAACTTAAAGAAGTATAATCAACATTCCACAAGGAAAGGGGCCAAGGTCAGAGAGCCAATTAGCAACAGAGCCAGGTAACTCATGACTTATGCATGGCTCTCTATCTTTTTGTTATTAGGGCATTGCTATGAAGTAAGCATCTGTGACAACACAATCATGAGCCAGCCTGTCATTTCTAAGACTGAGGGAGTCCCAGGATGCAGGGCTACTAGGAGCACCAGAATAGGTTGTTCATCTTTTGAGGCAATCACAGGCTCACCTTGACTCCACTCTTGGTCATCTTGCTTACGGACTTAAAATCAGAAATAATGAAGGCCACCAGGTAGGTGCTCATCTTCACAGTGATGTCAAAATGGTCTTCTATGAGTCCTTCAGCAACATTCACTGATTTCACCTATTATCATAATAAATTAACAAATAATCTAATCCTCCAACACACTGATACACATTATAAAGAGAAATCTCCCAAAGTCTCAGACATACTGAAGGGGCTAAAACAATATTTCTAAAATTACTTTTAAAAGACTCTACTAGATACCTGACTATGATTTAGATATCAGGACCAGACCCTTTGATTCAATTTTTTTTATTGGGATATAAGTACACTCTATACTGGGCAAGTACATAGATAACCATTTACTACCTAAAAAGAACCTCTGACTTTTCTATTAAGTTGAAAGTGCCCTATGGCTTTGCCTGATGTGCAAAAAATCTCTCCCAAATTCAGCTTCATTTTATTGGAATGAGTTTTAAGTACAACCACAATGCAAGAAGCCTTGAAGAAAGAGTTGCACGCTTGTGGGTACATTCTAAGAGGTATGCTACAGAAGAAGAGCCTCGTACTTGAGCACAGAAGGAGCCAGGCAGGGAGAGGCATGCAGATGGACACATTCCTATGGTGTGTTCGGCAGCTGTGTTTTTGTGCTTAAATTAAGATTATTAATTAAATAATCTTATTTATTATTTATAAATTTATAATTATTATTATTAAATAAATTAAGATGTGCTTAATCCCCGCCAATTGCCTAAACTTCCGATGTTCCAATGGTATAAAAATGTTTCACTTTGCTGTCTCCCCCACAAATATTCATTGCTCTTCTCAGCAGCACATCTGGATGGGAAGCTACCCTTATTAGATTCTTCCACTGCGGTGCTTTCTTGTCTCCAGAGCAAGACGGCACTAGAGGCATTCCTGAGCTCACAGAGGGATCCAGCACCTTTGAGGCATCTCTAGAGCTCCTTGCATTTCATATGCAAGCCTATGAATTTTTCCACAAACTCCTTGATGTCTTTTTATTTTCCTAGAGCCAGGGCACTCTCACTAGAGAATCCACTACTGTGTTACACAGCAATGGGATAACAGTGCTTGGGGTGGGAAATCATAATATGAAAAAGCAAATTCCTATCTCAAATTTACACCAAGAGGTCCGCCTAATTTTTTGTCTACTCAAATAGAAAAGTAGAAACATAGATAACGCTCTATGAGAAGAGTTGGAAAGGACACAGCCCTCCAGGGTGGGTTTGACAATGGGATCTTTTATGTGCTCAAACGCAAGCAGAGTTGTAATGTTGACGTGTTTATCTGGGTTCTGTGTCCCTTTGTCATGGCAACCATAATAAAGGTGAACACTCTTTAATGTAGTGAGAAATTTGGTTTCTTAAAAAACCCAGTTATGTTATGTGAATATGTTTTTTTTTTTTTTAAATCCCAGGTATGGAATATGGGGCTGCTTCAGTTTGTCCACAGCCACTAACTATGATTGTCTCGTGCTCTAGGAAGGGCATAATTTTTGCCAGCTGCAGACAGCTTAATTCTGGAGACTCTGGAGATTGTATCAATGGGAGAATCCTGAGAAGGCCTGTGGTAGCTTCTGCTCCCCTGCCTCTGCTGCTGCTGCTGCTGCTGCTGGTGCTTCCTAATGTTGCTATATTGCTGGTTTGCTATTACTGGATGGCTGGATACTCTGACTGCAAAGACTAGACATGCTCCTAGGGACCCAACACCCCTAATCAGCAGGAAAGAAGCATATGCCCCCTTTCCCCTCTAACCTTTTTTCTCTTCTATCTAGTTTTGGGGGGTTGGAAGGATTAGGTTGGAATGGTGGTAGGTCTAAGAACCCAATAAAGTAGCCCCCAAAAAAGTATGCCTACATTTTAGAATCCAAGACAGATTATTCTACCCTGGGTCTCATTGAATGAAGATGAAATAAGAAAAACAAAACCATGTATTTCTTGGTAATGCTGTTCACCAGCTGCACCATAGCTGCAGATGTGCTTGACTCAGTAGCCATGTTCCATGGGACAAGGAAAATAGATGAGTGATTTTACTCCTTTGGCATGCACATATTTCTGCCACTCCTACAAATCAGGGAGAGTGTTACATCTTCCTTGAAATAGGAGAAATGACTTCTCTCAAGGGAGCTAACGCCATCTATCATTATTCACTTCTGACACTACAGGTTCTGAAAACACTACTCTTCCTGGATGCCTGTCCAATGTCACACGTATAATTAACTATCTCCTGTGTAGTTAATGGCAGCAGAGATTAAATGGAAATTATTATCTTATTATTTATTTATTATTTTTAGACTGTAATATAATCACATCATGTCCTCCTTCCCTTGCCTCCTGCCAAACCCTTCCATATACCCCTCCTATTCGCTTGTAAATGCATGGCGTCTTTTTTCATTAATTGCTGTTACATGAGTATGTGATCACTCTGTACAATGCTACATATATATATATATATTTTTTCGTCTTCTTTATTTTCTTTCATGCATTTAGGGTTGAATATTTAGTTTTGGATAACCAATTAGTGTGCTCCTCCCTGGGAAAACCTTATGTCTCCTGCTCTCAGCATTCCTTAGTTGCCTGTGATTCTCTGTATAGGGTTGAGGCCCCTCATAGGTTTTCTATTTTTGCATGTGTAATGTTGTCCTTGTTCAGCTCATGTTCATGTAATCATGTTAGCGAGATTTTGCGGGTGAAGCTTCTGATATTACTAGGACACACGGTACGGCTTTATTTGACAAAGCTTTCTACTTAACATCCTCATGAAATACCACAGGAGAGAACGGGGTGAAAGCACTTTGTAAAGGGAACTCTCTGTTGAACCTGGTGCGAATTCATGACAGTTCCCTCCCGTGTGTGCCACTTACACTGAAAACCTGAATTTTTTAAGGGACGTTGTTTTCTTTGGTCATCAACAGGAAATATAAACAAAGGCAACTGAAATGCACTCAGGCAGAGGACATCACAGGGAAGGACAGCTTTCCCAGGAGCCGACGACATTCGCACTCACCAAGGGCATGTTCGAGATGGCCAGGTGCCTCGGATCCCTCCTTATCTTGATAGAAAAGCTCGCCTTGAGGGCAGGCTCGTCAAAGCAGGGAAAGGCCATTCTAGCAGCTGTAGGTTCAAACTGTGTAGATGCAAGTACTCTACAAACACAGGAAGTGAAATGAAAACAAGCACAGTGCAAAAGGGACTCCAAACTAGTCATTCCTATTTTAATTCCTGAAGCTAATTTAAGATCTTTGGATAGTACTACTATTTTTTTTTTTAACAAGGTCTGGATGTGTAGCCTGGCTAGCTATGGAGACCAGGCTGGCCCCCAGTCACACAGCTCTTCCTGCCTTTGCTTCCCAAGTTGTGGATTAAATGGATTTTTTTTAAGTTAAAAAAAAAGGGGGGGCTATGGAGATGGCTCAGTTGGTAAACTGCCTCTCCTACAAGCATAAGGACCTGAGCTCAGATCTCTAGCACCCACATGAAAAGGGTGGAGATGAAGACATGCCGTTGTCCTGGTTATAGGGACTTAATGTGGCCTGGCCCAAGAGATAATACAAATCATCAAGCTGTTAATCACCTCTAATTCTCAGCTCTCTAGATGTTAGAACAAGTTGTTTATCTTTCCCTTTGGAAAAACAGTCCTGTGGGTCTATCATTCCTGCCATCTCTGGAGATCTGTGGACTCAAGGACCTTTGTGCTATGCTCCCAACAGCAAACATCATTGTATCCTGGCAGTTGCATCTGTATTGATCCCGGAAATTGCCACTATATTGTTGCTGATAAAGGTATAAGAAGTCTGATAGCCTTGGTCTTGCTGTGTGGCTCCTCCAACCTGGGCCTCATTAATTCCTTGGCTGGCCATATCATACCTTTGCCTATTAAGTAAGCGTGGGCACTTACACTTCCCCAAAACAAATTTTCCTTAAAAACAGAAGTAAGGCAAAGCATTGGAGTATCTTTAAATTATTTAAAAAAAATTTTTTTTTTTAATTTTGAGGCCTGTGATTCCCCTCAAAAGCATGTTTGGTCCTGACTTCCAGTTTGTGTAAGTGTGGCCTTGTTTGGAAATGAGACCTTTGCAAATGAAATAAAGCTAAGATGAGGCTTTATGTCAAAGCCATATGACTGTATTCCGATTTAGAAATTTGGATTCTGGACACACAAGGTGCAGGGGGAATTAGAGGGGACCAGGAGACAACAGGGCTGGGATGCAGCTGTTCTTCAAGGATTGAGAAGTATGACCAGCTACCACCAGATTCTACACGAAGCAAGGAGGGATTGTACCCAGAATCAGAGGGGACTCACAACTTGATTTCAGTGTTCTAGCCCCCAAAACTGGGAGAAAAGCAAGACTACTCTAATGGACTTAGCTTGTGTTACCTGCTAGAACACCCAGGAAACTAGTGCACAGCCCCCCAAAATTGATACTGTTATAGCTCAGAAATACAATTATATAAGCAAATTGGTACTTACTCTAGTAGAGCTGGAGAAAAGGATGAGTGGAAAAAATAAGGCAAAAAAAAAAATCAAGGGAGACATTCAGTCATTTTGACGGTATAAAGATGAAAACATGACTGAACAGAACTCTGCAAGAAATGGAGTTTGAAAGGAACAAGCATCTAAATAATACATTTAGTGTCGGGCACACTTGAAGCTAAAATTCCTTCTCATTACCTCACTTCCCCTTCCTGGGTCCTGTAGGTGCTTTTATAAAATCCATGGAAGCTCTCAGACAGGTTGGCAGCATAGGTGATGATCACTGTGTACAGGGAGCCAACAATGAGCGTCTGCGGGGCCAGCAGTGCAATCTGCTCGTGTGCAGGATGCTCCAGGATCCTCAGTGGTTCTTCTGAAAGCCTCTCTCCGGCTCCTTTCCTGAGAATGGCCTTAGATATTTGTAGTTGGTGACTATGCATGATGATGGTGCTGGTGGGCTGGCTAACTGTGATTTCTACTTCTGTTGTCCCCCTGAAAGCCAGAGTGCTGAGGTTTGCATGGATCATGAGGTCATAGTGAATTGGAGTGACATGCTCAGGAAGTCGCATGTTATTCCAAGGGAATGGGGCCCCATTTCTAGCTTTTGGAGATGCTGTATCACCGCTCTGACACCAAGAAGGAGACAACACAGCTAAAAATGTCAAGACTAAGTAAAGTAAAGAGGGCATCCTTGAAAGTGGCCATTTGAGGACCAGAGACACCATCTTCTTCCTCAAATGACCTACAGGCAAAATAAAAACAAAATATAGAAAAGCAAATTTAAAAGTCAGTAACATTAAACATTATTATGACAGCATGTCAAAATTCATCAACCAAGTATTAAGAAACAGATAGAGTGTTCTAAAAGTTCCAGATATTTAAGATCACTTTTCATGTGCTACTGGGAGCACTCCTCATTCTTTCTGTTTTTCTTGAAACAGCCTCATTGTGTGTTCCTGGGTAGCCTAAAATTTGCTACCTGACTAGGCTGGCCTTCAGCTTGCGGTATCCTCCTGCCTCTGTTTCTGAGTACTAGAGTTGCAAGCACAACTGGCTGTTAACATTCTTCAGAGTCACTAGACAGCATCAGTTGACCTTCAAATGTCAATGCTATCTTAGCTAAACTAGGCTAATAGAATAAAATAACAAAGTAATAGAACAAACTCTAGCAAAAAAAAAAAGAGAGGAAATATTAGAATGTCTAGAGCAGTTCAATAAATGGGCATCTGGGAATAAAACAGGCAAGGGTGTTCGGGCAGAGCCGCAGTAGAATATGATCAAGACTCCATTGCTCATCCACATTCAGCCTCCTGGGGAGTCCCGTAGCGCTCTACTGTCCTGGAGTCAGAAGCTCGCTCTGCTGCAGCCATGGCTCCAGCAATGTCTCACTGACCCAACAACAGCTTCTCCACCTCTAAAGTTCACTTGTTTGCACTTAAATGAGGTGTCCACAACACTAAGGGGGAGATGGGAGATGGACCACAGGACAACGAGCATCTAGACTGTTCAGCTTCCTCAGTAGGAGAAAGGCCTTGCATCCCAGCAATCCTCACAAGATAGAGAGGATATTAATAGCTCATATACAAATAGAAAACACAACGTGGGGTGGTGGAGTGTTTAAACAACAATAACTTGGGTTGAGAAGAATAGAATGGTATTTACAAAGCAAAAGAGCAAGTGTAGCTGCAGTTGACTCTATAGGATGCGAGGCTAGCCTTTGGTTATAGATCGGAAGGGCACATCAGATTTGGAAAGAAGCAGGGCATTAAAAGTGCTGCATGTAGGGTGAGCAGGGCAGAAGCTGAAGCACAGAGACAGACATAAAGAAGTGCTGGACCATTGATGTGGCCTCTCATCCAAGTACTAAACAGGCTTAGATCCCTACATGGGATGGAATCAGGTGTTTTCAGGGTGATATGGCCATAGACTGGGCAACTGATATGAAATGAAGGGTATTCCATAGCAACTTGTGGGGAAATGGCTAGCCTCAAGAGAAGTGACATAAAGATTATACCTACAGCCTATGGGAAATCACACCACAACCCACACATGTTTGCTGTATGACAAAGGCTGTTAGATATAAAGAATATGTGAACTTTAAGAATATTTGAAATCCATGCTCCAAAATCAAGCCTAGTTCATTAGGTTACACAAACCCCTTTCTATCAGTTTTCCAGGAAGAGTTCCTACCAGATGAGCTTGAGAGAATGGTTCTAATCATCTCAGATTCCTCTGCTTCTGGACATTTGACCAGCATTAGAAATGTGGATCCCTAGAAATGATCATGTCCCATGGGAGTTTTCACTCTAGGACACAAAAGTTCTTAGTTGCACATGTATATGATCTATGAAGAATTTTATAGTGTTAAAATGACTAAATATTCTCCTTTGATATTTTCAATCTCATTTTTTCATCTAATTTTCTTTCTTCCAGCTCTAATGAAGTAATTATCTATTTGCTTATATAATTAGATTTCTGAGCTATAATAAGTATTTCAGTTATCTAGGCTGCAAATTTACATCACCTGTATTTATTACTTTCAACTAAGAAAAAAATTAAAATTTGAAAGCCAAGTGATGCTTTTTTTTTTTTTGTAATAGGTCTGAAGAGTGCCACTAGACAGGTGTGTTTGCATCTCCAGTACTCAAGAGACAAAGGCAGGAGAATAACTCCAAGCTGAAGGCTAGCCTAGTTTATATAGCATGTTTTAGGCTACCCAGGCTTACCCAGTGAGGCTGTTTCAGGAAAAACAAAAAGAATGTAAGAATACTCCCAATAGCACAAGTAAAGCAATTTTAAACGTATACCACTTTTGGAAGATTCGTCTACATCTATTAATGCTGGATATATGGCCCTTTCAAGTTCCTGACACCTGGATCCCTAATCAAACTGGTATCTATAGTGATATGGTCTAATAATCAACCTAAAAAAACAAAACAAAACAAAAAACAAACAAACAAACAACTTCCCAGGGATTTTATTGGCAAGCTAAGATTGAAAGCTTCTACCATAATCTTGTCCAAACTCTGACCGTGCCCTTTAATAGCTGCATTCAGGACACTACCACAAGGCAGTAGTTGATAAATACTCTTCCACCTCTCATTCTTCATCCTACTTTCCCCTCTAACTCAGAGCTTAAAACCATCTACAACCTTCTCACTATGGGTAGTGGATCTAGTAGCTGACCAGAAAGGGTGTCCCACAGCATCAGTGTGGAGACTACAACCCCAATTCCAAAGACAAGACCCAAAACGAACAGGGCAGGTGGTGTGAACAGACAAAATAGTGGCTTTTGGTTTACTTTTTTTTTTTTTTTCTAAAACCGACTAAAAGACACCACCATATTTTTGAAGGTACGGCACAACTTAAAGTAAAATAAAGCTTAAATGCTAACATGACATAAAACTCCTGCTCCTGTCTTTTCAGGCATGATGCCAAAGTGGGGACAAAATGATGGAATTCCTTGGAGGTAAACAGACAGAGTAAATAGATGTTGATATTCTGTTTCCATTTGGAAATCCTGGTGGCAGCAGCCTCACAGGTGTGGCCCCTGGCCCAGGACAGAAGAATGTGATATGAATGCGGCAGGTTCAAACAGGCGGGCGTTCTGAAAGTCCCTAGCACTCTCTAGTAGCCCAGGAGGAGAAGGAAAAAGCACAAGTGTTTTTGAGTTGACAGAAAGGCTCATGAGCGGCGTCGGTAGTAAAGCCTCATACTAAGGACTCAGTGCAAATGGACTCATGATGGGGCTAGAGAAAATGTAGCTATGGTTCAAACCTTCAGTACCAGGAAGTCAAAAAGGAGTGTAATACAGACACCTAGTGGATAAAGAGCCAAACGCCCATAAGTTCTTGGTCTTTCCTAAAAGGAAAATTATCTATCTTATATTTTTATCTAGTGTAAGAGGGAAAGTTTACAATTAGCAATAACCATCAAAAGCCACTGAACTTTGTGTTCAGTTGAATCCAGCACAGAATTCTATCTTGGAACCAGTGACATTTTAGTGGACTCATTTTTTTTTTCTTCACGTCTTTATTTTTTCTAAAACAGCTTCCCAGAGGACTATGTCCTTTGATCTGGCATGTCACAGGCACTCACTGTGTTTTTGTAACTGAATCACTGAGATTCAGAGTCTTGTTCTACAAGGCCAAGCTGAAAAGCATCTTTAAAGTGTCTTCAAAGACTCCTGTTCCCTCTAGACTGCTGAGCCAGGTTTTCAGGCCCTCCATCCCTCAAAGCCTGGAAAACAGGGCTCTACCCAGGTACTCCACCCCATCCCATGCCTAGTATACATTTTGGGCTTTGGCTGTTCTCAAAATGTGCCTGGGAATTGTTTCTCTATCTGTACCTCTTTCCCATGATTCCCACCTTCTCTCTCAGTTGAACCTTTCTCTTGCCTTTCAAGGTCCAATTTAAATGGGGCATCTAATGTGGCGTTAGAATCCTCCCTGGAATATTCCAGATACAAATAACTACTTTTTTGACCACCCACCCTCCGCAGTACATTTTCCTAGCCCTGACTCTTCATGCTACCATTGACACACCTATGCTGCCTGCCCTTCTCCACTGGCAACCGCTGGAAAGTAGTAATAAGGCATTGTCTTCAGATTTCCTACAGCACCTAAAAATACAGCTTGCACATGAGAGGTATTTCACTGTTAAAACTCTTTGGCTATCCCAGGTAATCTGAGGTCATGCTCCAATATGTTTTGTTCTTCCCTTGAAAAAGTAGCTGGTCTCACCTTCTGGTGTTATGTACTCAGTTTCAATACAGCATCTTTTAGTTCTGCATGATCTCCTAAGACCTGGCTTCCTTAAGTGCTCTGTAAGATTGGCAGAGGGGAGAAAGCTCTCAAAACAATGATTCATTCAATATATGCAACTGCTTGACTAACACTTCAAAGAACAGAAGTCTAGGAGAAAAATAACAACTACCAATCTCTGATGAAGCAGCATCAGGCATTTTACGCCTGTCATTTCTATGTAGTCGTTTTTAATTACACACACACACACACACACACACACACACACACCCTAATGTAACTTAGTCAAGTTTATACTAGTTGGAATATAACCTAAACCTTTGTAAGTAATAACTCCTACTTTTGAATGTCACCCAGTATCTAAACTCTTCTGATTTAACTTTATGATTTCTAAAGTAATACTTATTTTTTGTGGGATATTTAAATGCACAATGTGCAATACTTTAAAAATTCTAAATAGCAATTTGTTCTTTCTCTGTCTCTCTCCTCTCCCTTCCCCCCCTCCATTTCTCTCTCTCACTCTGTCTCTCTCTCCTTTTCTCTCTCTCTCTCTCCCTCATTTTCACCCTCTCTCTAAGTCTCTCTCTCTCTCTCTCTCAGAGGAAAAATTCAAGGGGAGAATGCACAGGGAAATTGCAGAGGGAGAATGCAGGGTTGGTGGGGGAGAATGCAATCCTCTCTCTTTCTTCCTCTCTCTCTCTTCCCCCTCTCTTCATCTCCCCCCCCCCCTCTCTCTCTCTCTCTCTCTCTCACACACACACACACACACACACACACTCCACATTCTGGGGGGGTCAGGGCTAAGGAGTAAGAGTAGGTCAAATTACATTTTGGCTGGGACCCTCTGAGGACATTTTAGCTAAGCCTTAAAGAACAAAACATAAGTAAACTAGGAAAGGGGGAAGGTGTTTCTAGGCAGAGGAAAGATTTGCAGGCAGAGGCCATAAGCAGCAGTGATTTTGAAGGCCAGTGAAGGTGAAACATGCAAAGGAGGAACTGGCCCTACAGAAGTGGCCAGAGACCAGATCACTACACACTCCTCAGTAGTTATGCTCAGTACTGAGCTGAGAATGCAATGAGAAACAGAACTTTTTAACTAGAAGGTCTTGGAATCCAACTCATAGATTAATAAACGACTCTGGTGTTATACAGAGAATTGAAAGCAGCAAGCAGGAAGGCCTGGGGATAAGTTTGCAAGAGAGTGGAGCTACTCGGTGTTTAGGGTCAGCTGGAAGTTGGGGTAGGAAAGAGGGCAGTTATCAAGAAAGGCTAAGGTATGTCTACAATGACATACCCTAGGCATCTGTGGCTTGTATTGAACTAGAGAAGGCTAGAAGTACAATAACTTTCAAAGGGAGAGGGGATCATGGGTTCATTTATTAAAATGTTTAACTTTAATGTCTAAAAGAAGACTCCAAGATGAAATTTCAACAGACACTGTAACACAGATATAATGTCACCACTCCAGGCTTCATTGTAATTTTACGAACATTGTAAAATATAATCGAAGACTTATGCATGTTAACAGGTGGCAGTCTCTAGTACCGAACTTTAACTCAAACCAGAAGGGGCTGCCATTTTAGAAATCTCATTTGAGCTGCCTGTGGGGATTCAGACTTCTCATGTTCCTCGGGACGTTAAAGGCAATTAATTGTTTGGACTAATTCTCATTTGTATTGTTTGTTTGTTTTCTAGACAGGTTCTCTGTGTAGCCTTGGCTGTCCTGGACAAGCAATCAGCAACAGAAGTGCTTCCCAACTTCCCCCAGTATAGCCCAAACTTTCGTGAACAGTGAAGTTAACAAGCACTGGGAATGGCTCACCTGTTCTGGCAAACTATTTCGAGGCAAATTAAACACCATATAAATATACTAGGATTTTTCTATTAGGTCCACCTTAAAAAGCTGCTTATTCAAGGTACATACCCACATCTGGTCCGGAAAGGACATACGCGGGAGCTTTAACAACTGTGGCCAATTTAAAAGAAAAAGGTTTTTAATTGTTGACCATATACGGAGCTGACAAAAATTCTGGCACTTAAAAGAAAACAAAGCCTTTCTTTCCAAACACAAGTTACCCAAAGAACTGTGGTCAAAAGCTTAAGAAAATGTGTTCTCTTTCTCCTCTTCCCATGATGAAGTTAACCACTCTGGCAGCATAGCCCTGTGAGTACTCACTTTGCTTAAACACAAGAGCACCCACTTTGCTTAAACACGAGAGCTGTATCCTTTATATACAGGCCTCATACAGCTAAGGGAGCAAGGTGGTTTGGCGTGGGAGTGATTCTGCGCAGCAGGGAGTACAGGAGCCAGAAGGAAGAAACCGACCTTCTGGACAAGCCAGGCCCTCCCCAGCGCTCCTTCCTTTCTCTGGGAACAAGCTCAAGGTGCCCTCCGAGGACTGCTCCTCCCCGCCCCCGTCTCCCCCCCTCCTGCGTCTCTCCCCGCCGCCCCCCATCGCCACCCGCCTCCAAGGTCCACCAGGCCCGCCTGGGTCGCCTTTGGTCCTTGAAGGGGTTGGAGCCGCTGGTCTGTCTCCCGCAGCTCCGGAGAGCTTGGCCAGCGGGCGGGGGAGCGCGCGGCTCTCACAGCCTTGGCTCCCTGCAGCCACCGACCGGGTGGGGCCGGCCTGCCCTAGCCCAGCGCTCCTCTGCGCGCCGCAGACTCCAGCTCCAGGCTCGCAGCGCCAGTCCTGCGGGCTCCAGCCTGGGCCCCAGCCGGTGTGGGCTAGCCAGAGCTCACCTTCAGCTGCCCACAGCCGGGTCCCACGCGGGCCCTGCGCTCCACGCGGACCCGCCGAGCCACCTCACCTTCACCACCGCCGCCGCCTGCCTCGTCGCCTGGGAACGAAAGTGAAAGCGGAGTTAAGCAGCGGCGGCGAGGGCGCGTGGGGCCAGGGCCCGCGGCAGGCGCGGGGCAGCAGCACCTAAGGGGATAAAGGAGAGCGAGCCCCGGGTTCGGTCTGGCCAGAGACCCCGGGGGCCCAAACTCAGCGGTCCGGGTTGGGAATGAATTATGCGGGGCTGGCAGAGCATCCGGCAGGGAGGCACACCCACCAGGCTGTGGACCGTTTTCTCCTGTGTGTTATGTATGGTTTGTTTGCTAACTTCACTTAAGGAGGAAATGCAGCAATGTGCAAGGTGCAGTAGAGTATTCAGTCAGGCTTTGCCCGCCAAACTGGAGGGACATCCGTCGGATGAAGGTGTTCATCATTTCCTCTCTGCTAATGAGTTGATAGCCTAATCCCGCCCCCAAAAGGTACAACCCAGTAGTGCACTGTAAAATTCTGAGGTCCCTGGGGTTTTCTAGGCAGTGTTGGTACTTTAGGTGCTGTTTTGTTTTGTTTATTTGTTTGTTTTGTTTGTTATTTGGGGGGTGCATATTAGAGTAGCCCCCACAGCTTCCTTACCCCTTAATAAGGAAAAGACACTACACTATAGAGGATTGACTGCTTTGTTTGTTTTGATTTGTTTGTTTCCAGACAGGATTTCTCTGTGCAGCCCTGGCTGTCCTGGAACTCACTCTGTAGACCATGCTAGCCTAGAACTAATAGAGATTTGCCTTTGCCTCCCAAATGTGCCACCATCACCATGACCTGGTCTTGTCAGTTAAGAACACCTGCTGCTCTTCCAAGAAGTCCTCAGTTCAGATCCTAGAAACCACGTGGTGGCGCAGGGAGCGTCTACAAAGGGATCTGATGCCCTCTTCTGGCATATAGGTGTACATGCAGACAGAGCACTCCTCCATTTAAAAAGTACACAAATTTGAGCCCTTTTAAATAGAGGTAATAAAACACGCTTATCCAAATTCTCCAAAGGATGTGTGTGGTCCTTGTCCAGATACTATCCCTGCTGTTCCTAGGCTCTTGCATAGGCATGATTCTCAGCCTCCTACCCATTGAGAACTTGACATCTAAGCCTCTGGTGTGAGTGCAAACTTTTACAACCATTTTGGAAATCAATCTGGTGCTTTCTCAGAAAACTGAGAATAGGGCTACCTCGAGACTCAGCTATTCCATTCCTTGGAATATACCCAAAAGATACTCCACCACACCACAAGGACGTATGCTCAACCATGTTCTATAGCAGCCTTATTCGTAATAGCCAGAACCTGGAAACAACCTAAATGTCCCTCAGTCGAAGAATCGATAAAGAAACTGTGGTACATTTACGCTATAGAATACTACTCAGTTATTAAAAACAAGGAAATCCTGAAATTTGTGGGCAAATGCATGGAACTAGAAATGATCATACTGAGTCAACCTAGACCCAGAAAGACTCACATGGTATATACTAACTTATGACTCAACACTAGCCCAAAATGAGATGTTCCATGAAAGTCTGCACTTACAAGGAGATTGGTATACATCTGAGGACTTCCTATTGGGACTCTAGGTGAGAGAAGTATGGGAGAATGGGGAAATAGAAGGACCCAGAGGGTCCTAGAAACCTACAAGAAGAACATCATAAAGGGCAGATCTGGACCCAGGGATGTCTACTCAAATTACTGCAGCAACCAAGTACAGTAAATATTGAATCTGTACTCAGATCTAGCCAATGGACCGGACATTCTCCACAGTTGTGTGGAGAGCAGGGACTGACTCTGGACATGAACTCTGGTGCCCCATATTTGATCACTTCTCCTTGGAGTGGAGGCCTGGTTGCAATTAGAGAAAGGATAAGCAGGCTACCAAGATGAGGCTTGATAGGGTGTGGGAGGAGGTCTCCTTCTGTCACAGACCTAGGGGAGGGGAATAGGGTGAAAGAGGGAGGGGGGAGAAACAGGAGGATACAAGTGAGGGGATAAAAACTGAGATGTAATCTGAATAAATTAATAAAGAAAGCTAAGAGACAAAAATAGTAAAAAAATAATTACCTCTCAACGGTACATCAGACACTTAATTTCAAAACTTCAGACAGCGGTGTCAGTAACAAACAATGAAGGCCTCTGTCAGAAGACAGTTACTTATATTTTGCTCGTTCGATCTTATCAACTGAAAACTGAACATTGTAAGATGTTTCATTAAATTTTCATGGCAACTCTAAGTAATAACCTGTGGTAGATGCACCAAAGTCAAACAGAGACAAACCACAGCTCACCACTCTCCAAACTTTCATGCAGTATGCAAGAAAATTACAGTAAGAGGAGGAACTGAGAAATGATCTGAAACAGTGGGCAGCACAAAAGTAGGCCATCCATGTCCAGAAAATACTGCTTTCGGTTCTCATGGATAAACTGATAATATACGAATGAGATGAAGATCATTTTCAAGAAACACTTCTTTGTAGCACGAAACAGATTAAACAGCACTTCACAAAAAAAGTGAGTCCATTCATCTTCTCTGTTTACAAGAGTAAATCATTGTTTATGGACAATTGCTTTATGGATTTATTTTTATTTTTTGTGTTTCTTGCCTCCATGTCCATGTGCCACATGTGTGCAGAGCCTATGGAGTACAGAAAAGGGCGCTGTATTTTCAGATTTAGATTTACAGATGGCTATGAGTGACACAATGACAACTGCAGACCAAACCCAAGCCCTCCGCAAGAGCAGTGAGTGATCTCATCTATGGTGCCATCTCTGAAGCCCCTCAGTAATTACATTAAATGGCAAAGAATTATCAAAATAGATACAATTGAATGGATATAAAAGTAACTCAAGGCTTATGGAATAGTTTGAGGAATATTGATGTTATCTCTTCTTTGAAAGTCTGGAGAAATTCTGCACTGAAACCATCTGGCCCTGTGTTTTTGTTGTTGTTGTTGTTGTTGTTGTTTTGTTTTGTTTTGTTTTGTTTTGAGAGGAGACTTTTAATGACTGCTTCCATCTCCTTAGGGGAAATAGGGCTATTGAACTTGTTTAACTGAGCTTGATTTAACTCTGGTAAGTGGAATCTATCCTGAAAATTGCCTATTTCTTTTCTTTTCTTTTTTTTTTTTAAAGATTTATTTAAGTATACAGTGCTTCACCTTCATGTACACTTGCATACCAGAAGAGGGCACCAGATCTCATTACAGATGGTTGTGAGCCACCATGTGGTTGCTGGGAATTGAACTCAGGACCTTTGGAAAAGCAGGCAGTGCTCTTAACTTTTGAGTCATCTCTCCAGCCCCTAAAATTGCCTATTTCATTTTCCAGTTTTGTGGAGTACAGGCTTTTGAAGCAATACCTAATGATTCTTTGAAGCTGCCGTGTATACATTGGGGAAAGATCCTCACTATTGCTACATGTGGCAGAGCTAACACCCAAAATATATAAAGAACTCGAAATAGTTAAACACCAAAAAACCCCAAAATAATCCAATAAAAATGAGGTACAGAGCTAAACAGAGATCTCAACAGAGGCATCTCCTTGGCAGAGAAGCACTTAAGGAAATGCTCCACATCCTTAATCATCAGGGAAACTCAGATCAAAATGACTCTGCCAATTAAGAACACAAGTGACAGGGCATGCTGGTGAGGATGTGGAGAAAGGAGAACACTCCTCCATTGCTGGTGGGAACGCAAACTTGTACAACCACTTTGGAAATCTATCTGTTGCTTTCTCAGAAAAGTGGGGACAGTTCTCCCTTAAGATCCAAATATGTCAGCGGTAGGTATATAACTAAAAGATTCCCCACCATCCAACAAGGACACTTACTCAACTTTGTTCACAGCAGCTTTATTTTTATAGCCAGATCTGAAAATAATCTAGATGTTTCTCACACCTAAGAATGGATAAAGAAATTGTGGTACATTATACAATGGAATACTACTCAGCTAATAAAAGCAAGAAAATCATGAAATTTACAGGCAAATGTACAGAACTAGAAAACAAACCTATTTGGTCTTCAACCCCAACGCCATCAGAGAACTGAGAAGGAATAAAATTAATTACCTGAGTAAACAGGAAGTGCAGGTCAGCAGCTTCCAAACTGAAAAAGAATGACAGAGACAGTTTGCTGCCTGAGCAGTCACCCATAACTCTCTATAATGTTGGAGCATCATCTTCAGCCTCCTGGCCCAATATAGCTGACAGACATATTTGTGAGGCAGGAACTACTGAGGGCCTCATTTCCTTAGAGGAATGATGATATGGGTAGTGTGATAATCTTCTCTGACTGCCAGGAGAGAATAACTTGTTAAACTTTCTGGAGATCTCAATCCCACCCCAGTGAATGTCTCTCCTCTTTCTCCTACCTCTCAGTGTTTCACAGCTTTGGGTGCTCTTGTGCTTTCCTGGGGTACTGTATAAAGGAACAGATGGTAAGAGGAACCTGAGCTATCCCTCTTGGAAGAATCTGGGCCTACGCTGTTTCCGGCACTGGCCAGAGATATTGCTTGGGAGTCATGAGGTGTTAGGGGATTTGTATTCTTATCAGTATGTATGTTCAGACCAGGATCCCCAAAAGAACTGAGTGTTCCTTTTCCTTTTTAGAATTGATCAGTATGCATGTTTCTGAACCTCCTTCCTGCCTGTCTGCCTGGTGGCCCCACCTTTTCCTTTAAGACAATTTCACATTTGGTCTGTGAGGTGGGTTTGAACTAGTAGGAAGCCTTCCAGCCTCAGTTTGCCAGTGACTGGAATGACTACTAGAATAAAAATGTCTATGAATTTCATTGAAATTCAATTTGCATTGAAGCAAATTGTTCAAGGGACTCTGAAAATCAACCAATACAGAATAAACACTCTTTGCTATTTCCATGCGCTTTGAATCTGGGATATTTTCTTCAGCATGTTCTTTACTCTAACAGTCCTATGAAATTCATATTAATGAGAAACTATTTAGCTTTCTGTATATGTCTTCAAGTTTAAGCCTAAAACTAGTAACTAAAACAAAGTTTATTTAAAACCAGGAATACTTCAAAGATTTAAATGCTGGATATTGGCATTAAAATGTTTAATGAGAAAGCTGCCCATCACAGCAGAAATGCCAGTTCCTAGGTGCAACCCTGAAGTCTCCAGAGAAGACAAATGGGCACGAGGACTGTACGGGTTGAGGTAATGTGTTAACCACTGGAAGGACCTGCCCTCATGCCTCACACTCACCATGGCCCTGCCCAAACTGTGGCACTGTTGCATTGTCTCAGCCTGGTCAAAGTAAGGTCAGGTCTCCCAAGGACCTTCTCTACAGGAAAATCTCTCAGACCTTCTCTGTCTCGTAGCTGAAGGCCAATGCTGTCCTGTACAACGGCAGAAGATTTAACACTGTCCTTTTTGACATGCAAAGACCAAGGGAGCCATCAAGACAAGGCATCCAAGAGCAAGTGGCTGGGTAGCCAGTAAGTCTCTGTAATTTCAGTGAATTCAGAGGCCATTTACATTATACCTCCTGGTATAATTCATCCTTCCCAGATCTCTGATGATACTAAATAACTAACTATAGGTTCGGCTGGACAAACATCAACTCCTTCCTCAAGGCTGGAGCAACCTCTTTTATTCATTTAACTCAGGTGTCAAGCCTCAGGCCTAGCTTTTCTAGAGTTCAAAGGCATCCTGCTGAGAAAGGCAAAACCAGTGAGCCTTGCTTGCAGACACACTTCACTCTAAAGAGGTAAACTCACAAAACAGGTTTCAAAGTAGCTTTTTACCTTTCCTTTCTTTAAAGGAAGTTGCTTTGCATGACTTTGCTCAGTAATCAGCCATCAGGTCTCAAGGGAAATGACTGCATGAAAAAGGTGGGTTTCAAGATTAGGTTTTGAGGGTCTGAAAATATAATAAGGTGAAGAACTTCTCTTGTGAGGATCTAAACTTTGTTATAAGGTGTGTACACTAAGTGATAGAGGTCTAAGAAAGTGACTTAGGGTAATAATGTTTCTTTTTTTTTTTTCCACTGTATTTCTTGGGAGCCCAGTTGCTGAAGCAAAGCCACTGTTGTGTGCATGTGGCCCTAACACCCCTATTGGTTCCTGCCCATCTTTTTAAATCTTTTTTAAGAATTTTAATTTATCATAAATTAGTCAGATTACATCCTGATTCTAATCCTAATGTCAGTATCTTCCCTTCTGAACCCCTGCTCCCTCTTCTGCCCTCGTCTCTTCCCCTAGTCCTGGAATAGAAGGGGACCTCCTCTTCCACCATATGATTACAGCCTATCAGGTCTCATCTTGATAGCCTGAGTCCCCTTCCTCTGTGTGCCAACTGGGCCTCCCCACCAAGGGGCAGTGATCAAACGGGGCCACCAGAGCTCATGTCAGAAGCAATCGTCACTCCCCTCACAACCATAGAGAATGAGCTGTCCAGTGGCTATATCTGAACACTGGGTCTGTGTTCACTGCATACACTGTCCTAGGTTCATGCAGCAATTTGTGCAGGCACCCCTGGGTCCAGATCCACCTGCCTTGATGGTCTCTGTGTGGGGCTCCTGAACCCTCTGGGCCCTCCTCCATCCCCCTGCCCCCCCATTCTTCCAAACCACTCTCAGATCTCCACCCAGAGTCCAGAGAGAGTCCAGAATATATCCTAACTTACTAATATACAATCTAATAAAATCAATATTCAGTCACTATGACCTACTAATATTCTACTTACAGTCAAATAAACCTATATGTCAGAAAAATAACTTGGGAATCAATTTTTGAAAATAGTGTCATTTACAATACTATTATATGAAGTATTTAATAAGTCTAATAATAAATATATTCTAGGTTTACATATTTTTGTTTGCTAGTTTCTGTTTTTGGTTTTTGAGACAGGATTTCTCTGTGTAGCAAGCCCTGGCTGTCCTGGACTCTCTTTGTAGAGCAGGCTGACCTCAAACTCACAGAGATCTACACGCCTCTACCTCCATAGTGCTGGGATTGCAGGTGTACAACTGCACCTGGCTTGGTATACATCTTAAAAACCACAAAACACTGATAAAAGGCATTCAAGAGAAACCAAGTAAATTGAGAAGGTGTCATATAGTATAGCCTGGAAGACCCCACATTGTTAAAATTTCTGTCCTTCTCAACTTTGAACAGTACATCCAACAAATATGAATTTTATCCAAATACTCAGCAAAAAATTTATTCAGTGGGAACATCAGTTGATTCCAAAATATGTGGAAAGTAGAATCACCTATATACTTCAAGAAAGAAGAAAGTGGGACCAGAAGGAGGACTCAGCTATTAAGGACACATTCTGTTTTTGCGGTAAACCTAAGCTCCATTCCCAGCACACACATAGAAGCTAATTCTTACTTTAGTTCCAGGGCATCCAACATGTACAGCTCATATCTATATAGTTTTGGTTTTTGTATTTTGGGATTTTTGTTTGTTTTTGGTTTGGTTTGGTTTGGATTTTAATATTTTTTAATTTAAAATTTATTATTATTATTATTATTATTATTATTATTATTATTATTATTATTATGGTTTTTCAAGACAAGGTTTCTCTGTTTTAGCCTGGGCTATCTGGAATTCACTTTATAGACCAGGATGGCTTTAAATTGACAGTGATCTGCCTGCCTCTGCATCCTGAGGCAGGATTAAAGGCATGTACCACTACCATCTTGCTTATATAGTTTAAAAAACAGCTTTTTTTTCCAATAAAATTTTTAAATAAGTGTTCCACTTTTCATCACTAAGACAACATGAGAAATGCAATGAATTGGTAAAGAGAAAGATTTATTTTTGATTCCTGGTTGCAAACATGTTAGCACAGAGCAGCTCACCACTTGTTGGACAAAATGCAGAGAGAAAAAGAAACAGGCTAAAGAGAATTCTAATATTTTAACACAAATCCCCCGTTATCCATTTTTCCCAACAAGTACCCACTTGTAGTGTTTCACTACTTCTCAGTAGTTTACTACAAATTTTAAGCCCTCAATAGTTTTAGCCATCCAAGGGACAAAGCCTTTATAATCCACTTCTATCCCAAAAGATTTATCATATCTCATCCCTACCAACTTAAAACGTTTCTCTAGACCTAAAAACAGCTCAACCCTAAAAAACTAAAATGTAATATTAAACTATCTGGTCTTAAGTCCCATCAGAGACTTGAGAAGGAATAAAACTTAATTACCTGAGTGAACCGGAAGTGCAGATTAGCAGCTTCCCAAATGATACAATGAGAGAGACGGTTTTCTGCCTGAGCAGTTACACAAAACTCTATATAATGTTGGACCATCATATTTAACCTCCTGGAACAGTATATCTGACTTTTTTTTTTAAGTAAGAAAAAGACTGAGTGGAAGACTCACACTGATCTTTCTCTAAAACTGCAGTTATTAAGATCTTTGATTATTTTTAATTTCTATTTCCTTCTTTCATTCATCTCTCCCTTTTCTCTCTCTTTCTCTCCCTTCTGTCTCTGTTTCTCTCTCTCTCTCTCTCTCTCTCTCTCTCTCTCTCTCTCTCTCTCTCTCTCTCTCTCTCTCTCCCTCTCTCTCCTCCGTCCTCCTCTTCTCACTCCCACTTCATCTTTTGAGACAGTTTCTCACTGGCTGGTCTGGAACTATTTATATAGACCAGACTGACCTCAAACATACAGAGATCCACCTTCCTCTGTCTCCCGAGTCCTGGTATTAAAGACACAAGTTACCATGCCCAGCTTTGTTGTGATGTTTTGAGAAGATTCATTGTCAAGAGAGAACAGAGTTTACCCTAAAGATAGCACTTCATGAATGTGATCAATTATCTTCAACACAACTATGACATCTGTGGCACAGGTTAAAATCAGTGAATCCTGGAGGGGCAACTGGGAGGACTGCCCACAAAAGCCATAGTGGAAAAGACACTGTTGAGGACATCATGAGTTTTTTTAAGGGGCCGGCGAGTCTAGGGTTAGGAGTCATGTTCTACACTAACATGTTCTGTGGCATGTTAGCCACACAGTTCTATTTCTGCATTTGTCACCTGCCATGTTCCTGGCTGGGGCTGCTCCTGGGGCAGGCATGGCACAGTGGTCCTTATGTCTGGAGACCTCCAGCTCTACATGTGATGGAGACAAAACTAGAGAAAATAGAGTCTGGCATATCCACAATCCTCTCTGATATTTTATCACATAGTCTACCTTATCTCCATAAATATGTGGTATCCCCCTGCTAAGTTTTAAGATGTGTTTATTATTTGTGTTTGCATGTATGCCTGTATGAATTTATATGTGTTATATGCATGCAAGGGCACACAGAGATCAGAAAGGGTGTTGTATGCCTGGAGCTGGCATTACATCTAGTTGTAACTCACTCAGTGTGGATGCTGGAAACTGAACTTAGTCCCTCTGGAAGAACATCAGATGTTCTTAACCATGGAGCCATCTCTCCAGCCCTCATTCCTGCTTTCTTAATGACAGGACACGGAGAAGTCATGATGCCCAGTTTGGAGGCTTTGGCCATGGCACAGAGACACAGACCTTGGTTGGGTAGTCAGTGAAAGTTTTTTGAAGGCCAGTTTGTGAATGAAAAAAAGAAAAGGACATGACTGCTTCTAGGTATGGTTGAGGAGAATGTTTATTACAGATATTTGGGAGAGCATAGCTATAGGTAGCTACATCTAGGAAAGTCCATGAGTGGTCATGACCCTGAACCATGTGAAGAGAGGGGAAGAGAAAGGGAGAGAGGGGAGCCAATCACAGCAGCCAGGTGTAAAGGTACAAAAGGATACAAATGAGGGCCCAGTAAACAAAATGTTTGGATTATATAAGGAAGAGCCTCTGGGGGGAAGGGCAGCCTAAGCCCTGGGTTGGGGAGTTCACAGTTGAGTGTAGGGTGTGCCTGCCATATCCTATTTCAGGCAGGGACTGAATCATGCTGAGAGAACCTGGAGGCCAGGACAGATTTGATATGTTAAATAGTCATCTCAGCTGCTTGTCCCCAGTTTGAAACTTAACAGTTTGGCCTACTGAAGACCCTTGAAGTGATCCACAAGTGCCTTATCACACCAGCATTGTGGGTTTTCCCCAAACAGCTGCAGGGAGGTACACTTTGCACTGTTAGATTCCTCAGAGTTCAAAGTGTCTAACATCTCATGGCAGGTCATGATCCATCTAGGCCTCTGGTATCTGGGCTTTGGTCCTGTATATGCCTCAGTGTGTGGCTGTGGTTATCTTGAGAACCTAGGGAGACCTTGGTGACCGTGGAGACCTGGGTGACATTCTTAAGATGGTAAGGCATGGCTGCTCTTAAAACACAAGTCTTGAGCCGGGCGTGGTGGTGCATGCCTTTAATCCCAGCACTCGGGAGGCAGAGGCAGGCGGATCGCTGTGAGTTCGAGGCCAGCCTGGTCTACAGAGCTACAGGACAGCCAAGGCTACACAGAGAAACCCTGTCTCAAAAGACCAAAAAAACCAAAAACAACAACAACAAAAAAACCCCACAAGTCTTGGAGTCATGGGCTGTTAGGGTTCTGGTGATCCGCTGATGAAGACCCCAAGGCACTATGCAAAAACAAAGATGATTCTTATTTTAGCATGCTAGGATCACCCCTCTCCTCTGGAGGGCAACCCCAAAATGAGCAGGCAGGGCTCAATTTATAGACAGTTGGAGGGATCTGTGAGCAGAATTGAGTCAGAGTGTAGGAGGGGTTTCAGGACTGGCTGTTTGTTTGGTTATTGGGGAGTTTTGAGTCACTGAAGTTTTGGCTATTACTCAGGAGTTGGTCTTTAATTTGACTGGATGGGGACCGCTGTGTTCTTGACCTTAAAGCCATGAAATAATTTAAAAAATGGTGTCTAGTCATTTTGTTCTATAAGTCCATGAGCTGTCCTCCATAACTTGTAGAGTTTTTTTTTTCCAGGAATTGTTAGAAACTTGGCCTAGTTAGGCAGAATGAAAACCTGAAGTCTGTCATGGAGTTGGTCTAGTTAAGCAACTGGGGTCATTAGGGGGCTTGGGGTCCCTGTGGTCCAGTCCCTTAAGAGCCATCTATTTAACAGGAAGAACTAAGACAGAAAAATTAATGCATGTCTACTTGGGGTTGACCCTGTTTCTTTACTCTTCCTTTCCTTATTTTTCTTTTGTGCTGGGTGTGGAACTCAGAATCTTCCCATATTCCCTTTGGTTTTCAGAGACAGCATGTCACTATGTAGCCCAAACTGTCCTTGAATGCATGTTCTTCTTGCCTCAGTCTGTCAAGCTTTGGGATTACAGGAATGCATCACACCACAGGCTCATAGCGGTGAGGACTGATAAAGGCTGTGTTAGTTGAACGACTGTAGATATTAGGCTTCATGATGCAGGGTTTCTGGTTTAACTTCTGAGATGCGGTGATGCCTGGAATTTGGAATTGTTCTGGACACTCCCAACTGATTCTACAGCAGAACAAGGATTTTTTTTTTCCTGAGGGAGGCCAGCCCCATACTTTCCTGTGATCATCTTCTGAGAATAGAGGAGGGGTTGCAGAGCAATTGCTGCAAGGCCCACCTTTTGCACATAGACTTATTTAGGTAATTAATTTTATTACTTCTCAAGTCTCTGATGGGGTTGAAGACCAGAAAGTTTAGTTTTACAATTAAGATCAGTTGTTTAGGGATTAAGATGTTTTTAGGTCTAGATAGATGTTTTAAGTTGATAGAGATGAGATATGATAGATATTGATTTACATTCAGATATTTAAGCCCACCAAGATAGAAAAGATGTTTTCTTCAAGTTGCCAAATACAAATAGCCAAACCACTATGAATGTAACATTTATATAATTCCTGATTGTTTTGTGGTTCCTCTTGCTATATGTAGTTTATTTTATATATGTGTAATAACATAAATGTATATGTAAACATATTTTAAAAAGAATAGATTGGCCATAGAATATCAGTTTTCAAGAGAAGGGGTCAGACTGAGTTAGAGGGGATAGGAAGAACTCTTCCTCTGAAGTACCGCCAGAAGCTAAGTAGAGTGCTGAACACTGAATATTTGTGTTCACTCAAAATTCAAAGGTTGAAGCCAGTCCCCAAATGTGACAGATGTTCGTTAACTTTATGTGATTGTGACCTGAATCTCTGATAGAAACACTGAAGAGAGGCATGGTTTGTTTTAGCTCATGGTCTGAAGGTATTTCAGAGCAATGTAGTTAGGGAGAAGGGGCAGCTTGTTTTCTGTGGGGGGACCAGGGGGCAGACAGCACAATATAGAAACAAAGGCAGGCTATACTGCCCAGACCTCAAAAATAGCACCACCAATCAAACAAATGACCCCATGGGGGGGACTTTTTAGACCCAAACTAACAGTTGGTATTAGAAGACTTGATTGTGCTTGGTAGGTCATGCATGCCTGGGATCCTAGCTGAGGTCAAGGGATTGAAGGAGTTGGACCCATCTTGGATTACATAGCAAGCCACAAGTCCAGTCAGAGTTCCTTGTAAAACTATGTCTCAAAACCAAACAGCAGCAACAAAAGAGGGGATAGTGCCTACAGGAGAGATTGCATCATGTTTGGTGACCACTGTGCCTTTTTGAAATATCTTGCTGACCCTTGGCCTCTGAGTCTCCAGAAAGGTAGAGGACCTATGTCCTCTAGGATATAGCCTATAGGTGGCTATGGAGTCAGGGGAGACACAAGCTATAATCTGGGAAGAGGAATTTCAGTTGAAAAATGACTCCATCATAAATACATGTCAGAAAAATAACTTGGCAATCAAAATTTGAAAATAGTGTCATTTACAAGACTATCATATGAAATATTTAATAAATCTAATAATATATTCTCTCACTCTTTCCCTCTCACTGTCTCTCCCTCTCTCCTCTCTCCTTCTCTCTCCCTCATTATCTCTCTCCTCTCCCTCCCTCCCTCTCTCTTTACCTCTCTCCCTCCCTCTCTCTTTCCCTCTCTCTCCTCTTTCCTCTCTCTCTCTCTTGCTCTGTCTCTCTTTCCTTTCTCTCTCCCTCCCTCCCTCTCTCCTTTCTCTCACCATCTCCCTCCTGTATATCTCTCCCTCCCTATCTCTCTCATCTCTTCCTCTCCCTCTCTCTCCTTTGTTATCTCTCCATCTCTCTTCTCTCTCCCTCTTACACACTCTCTCTCCTCCCTATCCCTTCTCTCTCTCTCTCTCTCTCTCTCTCTCTCTCTCTCTCTCTCTCTCCTCTATCTCTCTCCCTCGCTTTCTCTCTCCTTTCTTTCTCCCTCCCAACCACTCTCTCTCCTATCTCTCCTTTCTCCCTCCCTCCCTCTTGCTCTCCTCTCTCTCTCTCTAATCTCTCTCCCTCTCTTGCTCCCTCCCTCTTTATCTCCCCCCTCTCTCTCCTCTCTCTCATTCTGTCTGTCTCCATCTCTCTCCCTCTCTCCCTCTTCTCTCTCTCACCCTCTACCTATCTCTACCTCCCTCTCCTCTCTCTCCCACTCTCCCTCTTTCTCATTCTCTCCCTCTCTCCCATTCTCGCTCTCTCTTTCCCTCTATCTGTATCTCTCCCTCTCTCTCCCCCTCTTCCTTTCTCTTCCCTCTCTATCTCCTTCTCTCTCCTCTATCTCTCTCTCTTTCCCTCTCTCTCTCTCACCCTTTCCCTCTCTTTCTTTCACTTACCACTATCCCTCTTTCCTGTCTCTCCCTCTCTCTCATTCTCCATCTTCCTCTCTCCCTCTATCTCTTCTTTGCTCTCTTTTTACCTCTCTCTCTCTCCCTCTCCCTCTCTCCTGTCTCTTTCTCCCCCCCTCTCCCTCTAGTCCTCCCTCTCTCACTCCCTTTCTCTCTTGACTCTCTCTCCCCCTCTCACTCCCTATTTCCTCTCTTCCCCTCTTTCTATCCTCTCTCTTTTTCTCTCCCTTTCCCTCTCTATCTCTCACTCCCTTTCTCCCTTTCATTGTCTCTCTCCTCTCTCTCCCTCCAGCTCTCTCTCCTCCCTCTGTTCTTCTCTCTCTCTCTCTCTCTCTCTCTCTCTCTCTCTCTCTCTCTCTCTCTCTCTCCTGTGTCTCCCTTTCTCTCTCACTATCCTGTGTCAACCTTTCTCTCTCTCTCAATCCTATCACCCTCACTGTCTCTCCCCCTCTCTTTTTGTCTCTTTCTCCCTCTCTCTCCCTTTCTTACTACCTGTCTCTCTCACTCCTTCTTTCTCCCCCTCTCTCTCTTCTCTTTCCCTCCCACTCTCTCCTCCCTCTCCCTCCATCTCTCCCCTTCTCCCTCTCCCATTTTCTCTCCCTCTCTCTCCTCTCTCTTTTTCTCTACCTTTCCATCTCGCCCCTCTCTGTTTTTCCATGTCACTCCTTCTCCCTCTCCTCTCTCTCTCCCTCTCTCCCCCTCCTCTCTCTCTCCCTCTCCCACTCTATCTCCTCTCTTTCACCCCATGTCTCTCCTCTCTCCCTCCCTCTCTCTTCCTCTCTCTCTCTACCCATATCTTTCTCCCCTTTCTTTCTCTCCTCTCTCTCTCTCATTTCTCTCTCCCTTCCCCCTCTCTCCCTGTGCCTCTCCCTATTTCTCTCTCTCCCTCTCTTTCCTGTCTCTCCTCACCTTTCTCTCCTCCCTCTCCCTTTCTGTGCCTTTCTCCCTCTTCATATCTCTTTCTACGCCTCTCTCTCTCCCTCTCTTTCTATCCCTCTCTCATCTCTCTCTCTCCATCCCACTGTTTCCCTCTCTCCTGTTTCCTTCTGCCTCCTTCTCTCCTCTCTCTATTCTCTCTCTCTCTCTCTCTCTCTCTCTCTCTCTCTCTCTCTCTCTCTCCATCTTTCCTCACTCTTCCTCCGTCTCTCCTCTCTCTACTTCCCTCTCTCCCCCCTTTCTTCATCTCTCCCTCTCCATTTTCTCTCCCTCACTCTCTCCCATTTTCTTTGTCTCTTTCTCTCTCTCCCTCTCTTTCCCTCTCCCCTCTCTCTCCTCTCTCTCCTCTCTCTCCCTCTCTCTCCCTCTCTCTCCTGTCTCCCTCCCTTTCTTTCCTGTCTCTCTCCCTCCCTCTCTCTCCTCTCTGTTTCTTCTCTTTCCCCCCCTCTCTCCCCATCTCTTTCAATATCTCTCCCTCTGTCTCCCTCTCTTTCTATTGTCTCTTTCTCCCTCCCTTTCTCTCTACTCTTTCTCCTTTCTCTCTCTGTCTCCCTCGTTCTTTTTCCTCTCTACCTCACCTTCTCTCTCCTCTCTCTCCTCTTCCTCCCAACCACTCTCTCTCCTATCTCTCCTCTTTCTCCCTCCTTGCTTACCTCTTTCTCCCACTTTCTAACCTTTCTATCTCCCTCTCTTCCTCTCTCTCCTCTCTCACTGTCTCCATCTCTCTCCACCTCTCTCTCCCTTTTTATCATCCTCTTTCCCCCTCTCTCTCCCTTTTACTTTCTCAATCTGTCTGTTTCTTTCTCTCACCTGTCTCTCTCTCCTTACTTCTCTCTCTCTCTCCTCTCTCTGTCCCTCCCTCTCTCTCCCCTCTCTTCCCTCTCTCTCCTGTCTATCCCTCCCTCCCTCTCTCTATTCCCTTCTCCCTCTTTTCCTCCTCTCTCTCCCTCTCTCACCGTCTCTCTCCCTCTTTCTCCCTCTCTCTATCCTTCTCACTCTCTCTCCTTCTGTGTCACCCTTCCTCCCTCTCCTTCACTCTCCTTCCCTCTCTCTCCTCTCTCTCCCTTGCTCCCTCTCCCTGTCTCCCTCTCTCCCTCTCCCTATCCCTCTCCTTCTCTTTCTATCCATCTCTTTCTCCTGTCTTTCTCTCCCCTTCCCTGTCTCTCTTCTCTCCCTCCCTCCCTCTCTCTCCCTTACTCTCTACTCTCTCTCTCCTTCCATTTTTCTCTTCTCTCTCCTTCTCTCTGTTTCTCACTCTCTTCTCTATTTCATCTTTCTCCCTCTCCCTCTCTCCTTCCTTGCTCCCTAAATTTGCTCTCTCTCCCTCCCTTTCTCTCTCCTCTCTCTCTCCCTCTCCAACTCTCTCCCTCTATCTCATTCTCTTTCTATTCCCCTCTCTTCTATCTCTCTCTAATCTTCCATCTCTCTCCTTTCTTTTCTCTCTCCCTCTCCCTTACTCTCTCCTCCATTTCTCTCCTCTCTCTCCCTCTCTCTCCTTCCCACTCTTTCTCCTCTATCTCATTTCTCTATCTCCCTCTCTCTCCTCCCTCTCTCCATCTGCTCTCCATCCCTCCTTCTATCTCTCCTTGCTCACTCTCTCCTTTCCCATTCTCACTCTCTCTCCCTCTCTTCCTCTCTTTCCCTCTTTTTGTCTCTCTTCCTCTCTCCTCTTTCTATAACTCTCTCTCATCTCTCTCTTCTCTCCCTCTCTCCTTCCCCTCTCTCTATTCCTCTCCCTCTCTCCCTCTCTTGCTCTTTCCCTCTCTCTTTACTCTCTCTTTCTCTGTCTCTTTCATCACCTTCTCCCTCCCTCTCTTTCCCTCTCTTCCCTCTCTCCCTCTTCATCTCCCTCTCTCTGTTCTGATCTCTCTCCCCCTTCTTCTACCACTCCTCTCTCACTCGCTCCCTCTCTCCTCTTTCTCTCTCCCCTCCCTCTCTCTCCTCTCTCTTCTTCTGTCTATCCTCTCTTCCCCTCTCTCTCCTCTGTCTCTCTTTCTCTCCCTTTCCCTCTCACTTCCACTCTTCCTCCCTTTCACTCCCTCTCTCCCTCTCTCCCTCTCTCTTTCTCCCTCAGTCTATCTCCCTTTCTCCTCTCTCTTCATACCTCTCTCTCCTTTCTCTAACACCCTCTCTTACTCTCCATCATTCTCTCCTTCTCTCTACCTCCCTCTCTCTTTTCCTCTCTCCCCATCTCTCTCCTGTCTCTCTCTTCCTCACTCTCTCATTCCCTGCCTTTCTCCTCTCTATCTTCCATGCTCTCTCTCTTTCTCCTCTCTCTCCTTCTCATCCTTTCTCTCTCCCCCCCTCCTCCTCTTTCCCTGTCTCACTCTACCTCTCCTCTCTCTCCCTCTTTCTCCCCTCTCTTTATCCATCTCCCTCTCTCTTTCACTCACTCTCACTCTCTCCCCCTCTCTCCTCTCTGTCTCTTTTCTCTTCCTTTTTTCTCCCCATCTCTCTCACCCTCTATCTCTCCCTGTCTCTTGCTCCCTCCCTCTCCTATCTCTCACTTCCTCTCTCATCTCTCTCATTCCCCCCTCTCTCCTTCTCTCTCCCCCTCTTGTACTCTCTCTCCTTCCCTCCATCTCTCCTCTTTCTCTCTCCTCTTTGTCTCACTTTCCCCCCTCTCTCTGCTCTCACCCTCTCTCTCTCCTCTTCATCCTTCTCTCTCCCCCATCTTTCTCCCTCTCCCTCTCTCTCTCCATTGCTCTCCCTCCTCTCTAACTCTACTGTCTCTCTCCTTTCTCTTCTCCCTCTCTCCTGTCTCTCTCCCTCTCATTTTCTCCCTCCTTCTCTCTGTCATATCTGTCTCTCCTCTCTCTTTTCGCCCACTCTCTCCTTCTCAATCATTCTCCCACTCTCTCTCCCTCATCCTCTCTCTCCTTCACTCTCTCTCCCTCTCTCCTTTCCTCCCCCTCTCTCTCCTCTCTCTGCTCTGTCTCCCTCTGTCTGTCTCCTTCTATCTCTCCTTATCTCTCTCCTGTCTCTCTGCTTCCCTTTCTTATCTCTCTTCTCCCCGTCCCTCTCTCACCCTCTACCATTCTCCTTCTCCCTCTCCCTCTTTCTCTCCTCTCCCTCCCTCTCTCTTCTCTCTCTCTGTCCCTCCCCATCTTTCTATCTCCCTCCCTCTCTTTCCCTCTCTTACCTCTCTCCCTCTTTATCTCCCTCGCTCTCTTCCTTTCCCTGTCCTCTCTCTCTCTCCCTCTCCCTCTTGTCTTTCACTCACTCCCTTTGTCTCCTCTCCCCCCTCCTGTCTATATCTCCCTCCCTGTTTTTCTCCCTCTCTTTCCTTGCTCCTCTCTCCCACTTTCTCTCCCCCTCTCCTTTTTCTCCCTCTTTCTCCCTCTCCCTCACTCTCTCTTTCCTTCTCTTTCTTCCTTTCTCTCTCCTCTTCCTCTCCTTCCCTCTCACCCCTCTCTCACACTCTTTCCTATCTTCCTTTCTCTCCCCCTCTGACTTTCTCTCCCTATCTCTCTCTTTCTCCCTCTCCCTCTCTCTCCCTCTCTCCTCTCTCCCTCTCTTTCTTCTTCTCTCTTTCTCTCTCTCCTCTTTCCCACACTCCTTCTCTCCCCAGTCTCCCTCTCCTCTTTCCCTCTCTTTTCCCCTCTATCTCTCTATCCTTCTCTCTCCGCTCCCTCTCTCACTCTTTTGCTCTTTCTCTACTCTCTTTCTCCCTCTTTCCCTCTTTGTCTCTCCCTCTCCTTCATCTCTCTCCATCTGTCCTCTCTCTTCCACTTTCTCCTCTCTCCCCTCCCTCTCCTCTCTCTAACCCTCCCCTTTTCTCTCTCCCTCTCTTTCTTTCTACCTCTCTCCATCCTCTCTCCTTCTCTCCTCTCCCTGTCTCTTCCTTTCCCTTCTCTCTTTCCCCCTCTCTCTTTCTCTCTCCCTTTCCCTCTCTGTACCTACCTCTTTTCTCCTCCTCTCCCTCTCTCTCCCTCAGTCTATCTCTCTCCCTCTCTCCTCTCTTTCCCTCCTTCTCTCCTCTCTCTTCCCCCTCTCTCTTTTTTTACTTTCTCTGCCCATCTTTCTCCTGTCTCTATCTCCCTTCCTGTCTCTCATCTCTGTCCTTCTCTCTCTTCTGCCTCTCTCCTTTGCTCTCTCATTCCTTCTGTCTCTCCTCTATCTCTCCCTCCCCTCACTCTCTCTTTTCTCTCTTGCCCTGTATCTCCTGTATCTTCCTCTCTCTTCATCTCACCATTTTCCTCTCTCCCTCTTTCCCCGTATCTCTCCCTCTCCTTTTTCTTTTTCTTTCACTCACCCTCCATCTCCCTCTCTCTCCTTCTCCCTCTCTCTCCTCTATTTCTCCCATCTCTCCTCTCTCTCCCTCTTTTTCTTTCCCTATCTCTCTCTCCCCCTCTCTCTTGCTTCATCTCTCTGTCCTCTCTCTCACTTCCTCTCTCCTCTATCTCTCAGTCCCTCTCTCTTCCCTCTCCTTTTCTCTCCTCTCTCTCCCTCTCCATTGCTCTCCCTCCTATTTCACTCTACTGTCTCTCCTTCTCTTTCTCTCTCCCTATCTCTCCTCTCTCTCTCTCCCTCTCTCCCTCCTTCTGTCATCTCTCTCTCTATCTATGTCTCCCTCTCTCCTCTCTTTCTCCCTCATTGTCCCACTCTATCATTCTTGCACTCTCTCTTTCTTCCTTCCTCCCCCTCTTTCTCCTCTCTCTGCTGTCTCTCCCTCCCTGTCTCCCTCTCTCTGTTCTCTCTGCTCTCTCTCCCTTCCCCTCTCTCCCTATCTCTCTCTGCCTCCTTCTCCTCTCTTCCTCCCTCTCTCCCTCTTTCTCCCTCACTGTCTCCCTGTCTCTCTGTCTCCTTTCTCTCCCCCTCTGCACTCCCTTCCTCTCTCCTCCTCCCTCTCTCTCTCTCTCTCTTTCTCTCTCCCCCTCTCTTCTCTCCCCTCCTTCCCTCTCTCCCCCTCCCTCCCTCTCTCCCTTTCTCTTGTTTCTCTCTCCCTCCCCCTCTCTCCTGTCTTCTCTTTTCTTCTCTCCTTCTCCCTCATTTTCTCTTTCTCTCTATCTCTCTCTATCCCACTCTTTTCTCTCTCTCTCCCCTTTCTTTCTCTCCCTTGCTCTCTCCCTCTCCCTCTCCCCTCCCCTCTCTCCCTTACTCTCCTTTTCCACTCTCCTCCCTCTCTGTGCCCCTCTGTCTCTCTCTCCCCTCTCTCTCCTCTCTAGTCTCTCTCTCACTCTCTCCATCTGTCTCAATGTTTCCCCTTCTATCTCTTTTCCTATCTCTGTCTCTCTCCCTCTCTACTCTCTTTTTTCTCTCCTTCCTTCTTTCTCCCTCTTTATCCCTATCTCCCTCCCTCCCTCTCTCTCCTCTTTCTGTTCCCTCTCCTCCTCGCTCCTCTCTCATTCTCTCCTCTTTCCCTTCTCCTCTCTCATTCTCTTTCTGCTCTCTCTTCCTCACTCTATCTTTCCTTCTCCCTCTGTTTCTCTCTCTCCCTCTCTCTCTCTACCTCTCTCTCTTCTCTCTCCTCCCTCTCCCTCTTGTCTCTCTCCCTCTCCTCTCTCTCCTCTCTCTCTCCCTCTCTCCCTCATCTCTCCCTCTCTCCCTGCCTCCCTGTCTTTCTCTTCTCTTCTCTTCTTTCTCTCTCCCTCCCTCCCTCCCTCCCTCCATCCTTCCCTCCCCCTCCCTCCTTCCCTCCTACTTTCGCAGATGGCTGACCCTTTCCTGATTAGGATGCCCTGTTATGATTTCTCTCATGTTTTTCTGTTCTTTTTTGTGTGGTGTTTGCATAGCTGCCATAGATAATTTACAGAATTCCCTTCATCTTTGCTCATCATTTGTCTTCCTCTTTGTCTTTCATATGGTGACTCTCATTACTTTGGAACTTTGCTGTCACAGACCGGACCATCTCAGTCGGTTATAGGTCTTTGGGAATGAGAATTCTCAAAGCATCGGTGGGCAAATGATAGGTGACATGACAAACAGACTATCCCAGGGGTGAATTTAAGTCTGAGTGTATTTTGCAAGCAAGCAGTCAAAGTGTTTATACATACATTTTGAAGGGGGAGTATTGTGGTTATATTTCCCATGGAATAGATTCATGAAAGTCAGATATCAAGCATACACAGTACAGGTACAGAATACAAAGTATTAGTGGTGTCATATTCTGAATTACAGTTGTTTAAATGAAACAATGCAGGGTACAGAATACACAGTAAAAATGTCATCACTCTTAAATTATTGGCTTGGTATCAGTATGCATGTGCCCTCTTTGTCAAGCATCAATATTCTCCCATAAATGGAAATTATGCCTAGCATTTGTGTGCCAAGACAGTATTTTCTTTAGTTCTCCTTTCTAATATCTGAGCGCCACTATCTGGAGTTTTCTGAAACACTTTTTTTTTGTTAAGCCATAATACAAAGAATTAAATAATGATACATTCTCAGCCTTGTTTCTTTTAATAAGTGGAAGTGGTACAAAACTACTCCAGGCCTGAACAGTCACTGGTTGCAGTCTCAAGTTAGGGCCATCTCATAGCAACGTTGTCATGCCTGAAAAGTCCTGATGTAGGAGTAGAGTTAGGAGGAGGATTAGAGACAGAATCACAGTGAGAGAAAAGAAAACTGCAATCAATTACTCAAGAACATCAGCCCCATTCCAGGAGGCTCTTCCTGGGTCAGGGTCATCACCTTGGGTTGTGCAGTATTTGTCACACAGACTCCATTGGAGGGTTCATGACACTTTGCTATCATGAAGGCTGTTTAGGTCATTGCATTCTAGAACTTATCTTATTGTCCAATTTCTTTCATTATATAACATTACTCAAATGTCCCCAGAAACCTAGCTTTTAATGTGGGTTTTGGTACCCAGTTGGAGACTGCTGTGATCAAGGATTTCAACAACCAAGGCTTCCTGTAGACTCAGGATTCATAAACAACAACAACTTCCTCCTCCTCCTCTTCTTCTTCTTCTTCTTCTTCTTCTTCTTCTTCTTTTTGTTTTTGTTTTGTTGTTGTTTTGTTTTGTTTTGTTGTTTTTTCAAGACAAGATTTCTCTGTGTAGCCTTGGCTGTCCTGGGCATGCTTTGTAGACCAAGCTGGCCTCAAACTCACATTTTTTTAGAAATATAGGTATATATGTGGCTTCCATCCTTTTGATTTGTGTGGTATCTCCTCATTCTGTCACTCACTGGTAGGTTCATAGACTATGGTATATGGCCTTAGTCTAGTATGCATTTTAAGGCCAGTAGTCATTGGTTTTACCCTAAGTCTCTGGGATACTAGTCTCTGATTCTTGGTTACTGAAGCATTGTTGAGTGTGAGTTCTTATGGAGTGACCCTAAAGTCAACTAAGACATTGTTTGTCTATTTCTATACATTCAGTGTCCCCATTGCCCTAACATATTTTGTAGGCTGGACAGATTATAAATCATAAGTCTTGTAGCTGGGTTGTTTTTTTAAATATTCCCTTTCCGTAGTCTATAGAGTACCTTTCCACTACAAATACATTAGAAAGGAGGCTCCCTCTAGGCACAAGATCAACTTCTCCATGTTCTGTGAGTGCTTTGGAACCCTCTCTGTCAGGTTATAGAGAATGTGACTTTGTCTTAGCAACAGTTTAGCTCTGCTGATATCCATAGGGCCTATTCATAAAACCTTAACTAAATGCTAGCAAATACCACCACTCAAAGTCTCACTTGGTTATAACATATGGCCTGTTGAGACTCCGTATCCCCTATTTCTAGGGATCCTCCTTTGGATCCCCCTTCATGGATTCTTAGGAAGTTTCTAGTGCACTAGGTTTCTATACCATACCCAAAATGCCCCCCCCCCCAGTTCCAGTGGACACTTCCTGTACTTTCTTCTCACATATCATTCTCCTTTTAACCCTTAAACCCATCCCCACTAATGCCCAGTATACCTTTAGAACATACTGTACTACCATCTCCCTGAGAAAGCCACATGTTCCTCTCCAAATACGTATCCTCTTTACCTTACCTCTCTGAATCTATGGATTGTAGCTTAGTAATCATTTACTTCACAGCTAATGTCAACTTATAGATTCCATAGATACATTTATAGCTTTTGTTACTTCACTTGGTATAGTTTTTTTTAAAGTTCCATACATTTGTCTGCAAATTTTGTAATGTAATATTTTTGTAATAGCTGAGTATGACTCCATTGTACAAATGTACTACACTTTTTAAAATCTATTCTATTGTGAGACACCTAGATTCTTTACCATTCCTAACTATTATGAATAATGGCAAACTAAACATAATTGAGTAAGTGTCAAAGAATATAAAATAAAAAATAAAGTTATAATGACTGCCAAACTGAAACATGAACCCTTTTCATCTATATAAGAAGTATCAGCATGAATAATAAGAAATATGAATAAATAAATAAGAAAACTTCTTTAACATGAAGAACACGGCATCAAATTTCATTAGTTCTATAAGATTCTGCATTTACTATCTTAACATTAAGGGAAATGATGGCTTCAAAGTTTAAGATACAGCTCTGAACTAGAGTGAAGGTGAAGAAAAAGTAGAAAAACACACTCCAGAAACAAGCAAAATGCTTCTTCTAGATCGGATGTGGGCAAACAGCCATCATGCTTTCAGTGCTGAGAGCCCAAGCAACAGGAAATGCCTCCAGCTACATTAGTATTGAGAACTGTCAGCAGATTGAATTTTTCCAGGCATTCTGAAATTTGTACTACAACCCTCCACATAAAAGGACATTGTAGGCTCCCACATGGAAATCTGGGCTCTAGGAGGATCATGAACTCCAGCATAACACAAGTGCCTCTGGATTCTTTTATCCATTCCCATGTAATTGTGGAGAACACTAAGTTTTCTCAGTCAGAAGTCAGGAATGTTCCATAATTACTCTCTACCTGCTTATTTTCGAGGCAGGATCTCTCAAGTAACATTCACATCTCAGTTTGTTCACATGAATCACCTCAAATCTTTCCTTATGAAGATGATAGTGGAGGAAACAAGATGAAACACAAGAAGATACATACAAACAGACTGAAGCCTTTAGAGACGCCATGATGAGGCCAATAAAGAGGAAATGAACAATTCACTGGATGAAACTCAGGAAAGTACAACCAGGTCAAGGCAATAAATAAAATAGCTCAAGATCTGAAGATGAAAATAGAAACAATAATAAGGACATACTGAGGATATCCTGGAGAGGGAGTGTTTAAGGAAGAAAACAGGAACAGCACAGGTATTACCAACATAATACAAGAGATAGAGGAGAGAATGCCAGGTGTAGAAGCTACAATGGAAGAGTTTAATGCAACCATCAAAGAAAATGTTAAATCTAAAAAATTCCTGACACAAAATACCCAAGAAGTCAAGGACACCTTAGAAAGATGAAATCTAAGGATAACTGGAATTGGAAAAGAAAGGAGGCCCGACTCCAAGGACCAGAAAACATTTCAACAAAATCATAAAATAAAAGTTTCCCAATTTAAAGAAAGTGATGCATATAAACATACAAGAGGCCTACAGAACACCAAATATAGTAGACCAGAAAAGAAAATCCTCCTGCCACATAATAAAACAACAAAATGTGCAGAACAAAGAAAAATAAAAAAGCAGCAAGGGAAAGAGGCCAAGTAACATATAATGGCAGACTTTCAGAATCATACCCAACTTTTCCGCAGAGACTATAAAAGCCAGAAGGGTCTAGGCAGAGATCTTGCAAACCCTAAGAGACCACAGATACCAGTCCAGACTACTATGCCTAGCAAAACTCAATAACCATAGATAGAGAAAACAAGATATTACATGCCAAAAACAAATTCAAACAGTACCTATCCACAAATCCAGTCCTACAGAAGTTATGAGAAGGAAAACTCCTAATGAAAGAGGCTAACTACACCCAGGATAACAAAGGTATAGATAAATAACTTCACTTTAGGAAAACAAAAACCAAACAAACACCCACAAACACATTGCCACAACCAATGTAAACATCAATGGGCCTAACAGTCACTGGTCATTAATCTGTCTCAATATCAATGGTCTCAACTCTTCAATGAAAAGACACAAATAGATGCATAAGCAAGACCAAACATCTTGCTGCATTCAAGAAACATACCTCAGCCACAAAGGTAGATATTATTACCTCAGGTAAAAGGCTGGAATAAGGTATTCCAAGCAAATAGGCACAAGAAGCAAGATGGATTAGCCATTCTAATATCTAATAAAATAGACTTTCAACTAAAGTTAATAAAAAGAGATGAGGAAGGACACTTCATATTCATTAAAGGAAAGTTCAACCAAATGACATCATAATTCTGAACATCTGTACCCCAAATACAAGGACACCCACATTTGTAAAAGAAACATTAATAATGCTTAAACCATACATCAATCTTCACACATTAATAGTGGGCGACTTCAACAGCCCACTTTCACCAAAGGATAGGTCAATGAAACAACATAAATCAAGAGAGTATTCAGCATCTGTGATTATATTACACCCATTGGGAAGCAAATAGGTGAGTTTGAGAATGTAAGCCACATACATTTCAGAGATGTTACAGAAAAGGCATGTACAAGTGGCTTAAGTAGAAAATTTTGCCATGAGAAAACAGGAGGGTAAGAGACTAGAAATATAAGATCTAGGCATTTCTGTTAATTACAGTGAAGAAGTCCTCATATGGCCATATTGACCCTTAATGTAAAGCACAATTCTCCAGGGCCTAAAAGACTAGGACAACACAGGACTGGGTCTTCTGAGACTTTGAACATGTATCCTTATTTTTATGAAAATTAGCAGATGAGGGAAAGAAGCATGAGTCACACAATTTTGGAACCAGAAGGAGGTTAGGAGTGACGTGGTTTAGAATTGATGTCCAAGTCTGTTCCCCATTTTTAAATAGGAAGATTTGTCCTTTTGATATCTAGTTTTGTGAATTATTTATATATCTCAGAATTTAGTACTTTACTGGATATGGAGTCAGTAAACATCTTTTCCCATTCTTTACACTACAGCTTTGCCCAGTTGATGGTGTACATTGGCTTACAGAAGCTTTTCTGTTTCATGATGTACAATTAAAGTATTGTTGACTTTATTTTCTGAGGAAAAGATTTATTTGGCTTATGCTCCAAAACACTGGCCATCATTAAATGAAATCTGGAAAAGGACTCAACCAGGGCATAACATGAAGGCAGAAGCTGGTGCAGAGGCCATGGAGGGGTGCTGCTTACTGGATTATTTATCATGGCTTGCTCAGCCTCCTTTCTTATAGAAGCCAGGACCACCAGCCCAGAGATGGCACCACCCACAACATGCTGTACCATCCTACGTCAATCACTAGTTAATAAATTACTTCACATGCTTGCCTACAGCCAATTCTTATGAATGCATTTTTAAAGTGTATTTATTTATTCACTGTACATCCTGATTGCAGTCCCTTTACTTTGCTCCCAGTCCTCCCTTGCATACCCATTCCCATTCTTTCCTCCCCTTCTCCACACAGTAGGTGGAGGTGTCCCATTGGTACCAACCAGCCTTGGCGCATTGCATAGCTGCAGAACTAGACACATTTTCTCCCACTGAAGTGAGACAAGGTAGCCCAGTCAGGGAGGCATCCGAGTCAGAGAGGGATCCTGCTTCAGTTGTTGAGAGATCATAAGAAGACCAAGCTGCACATCTGCTATGTATTTTCAGGGGCCTAGCACCAGTCAATGAATGCTCTTGGTTTGTGTTTCAGTCTCTGTGAGCCTCATGGGCCCATGGTAGTTGACTTATTAGGTCTTCTTGTGGAGTTCCTGACCCTTCCATTTCCCACAGTCATACCCCCAATTCTTCAATATGACTCCTCAGTTCTGTCAAATGTTTGTCTCTGGGTCTCTGCATCTGTTTACATCAACTGTTGGGTGAAATCTCTCAGAGGACTTAAGCTAGGATCCTGGCTACAGCACAGCATAGTGACGTTAATATTGTTAGGGATTGCTTCTTTCCCATGGACGGATTTCAAATAGAGTCAGTATTTGGTTGGCCATTCCCTCAATCTTTGCTCCATCATTGTCTCTGCACATGTTGTTGGCAGGAAAAATTTTGAGTTGAAGGTTTTGCGGGTGGGTGGGTTGGTGTTCTTTTCCCTCCATTGGAAATACCTCCTATCCACATGATGTGGACCCTTCAGACTCCATATCCATATCTATGTTGAACACTGTAGACTTCCTTGGGCCTCTCTTATCCCAGGTCTCTGGAAAATCTCAGAGATGCCTCCCACCTCTGGTTTCCATTCTCTTACCTAGCACTGTCCTCCACTCTCCCTACCACTGCTTCTCTCCTCAAACTCTCCTTGCAAAAATTTATCTATCTTAATCCCCTTCTGATATCTATTCTATTGTCCTTCTGAATGAGATTCAAATATCCTCCCTTGGGTCCTTTTTGTTATTTATATTCTTTGGGTCTCTGGATTGTAGCATGGTTATGCTGTACTTTATGACTAATATGCAAATTATGAGTACATACCATTTTTAATATGTTTATGCTCCCATTCTATGAGCACGGGAGATCTTTCCACCTTCTGATATCTTCTTCAATATCTTTCTTCAACATTTGACGTTTTCATCAAATGGGTCTTTCATTTGTTAGGTTAGAGTTACACCAAGATATTTTATTATTTGTGGCTATTGTGAATGGTTTGTCTCCCTAATTTTTTCTCTAGCCATTTCTTTGTATATAGAAGGGCTGCTGATATTTTTAGTTCATATGTATTAATCTACTTTGCTGAAAGTATTTATCATCTCTAGGTGTTCCCTCATAGAATTTTGCATTCATTTAGATATACTATTATAACATCAAATGGCAAAACTTTCATGTCTTTTTTTCCAATTTGTATCCCTTTGATATTCCTTAGTTGCCCTACTGCTCTACATAAGACTTCAAGTACTATATTGAAGAGATATGCAGTGGGTTCAAGCCTTGTCTTGTCTTTTATTTCAGTGGAATTGCTACAAGTTTCTCTCCACTGAATTTGATGTTGGCTATAGACTTGATGTATATTTTATTTATTGTGTTTAGGCATGTGTCTTATATCCCTGATCTCTCCAAGAATTTTATCATAAAAGGGTGTTGGAATTTCTCAACAGCTTTTTCAGCACCTAGTGAATTGATCATGTGTTTTTTCCTTCACTTTACTTATATAGTGGATTACATTGAGGGATTTTCATATATTGAACTACCCCTGCATTCCTGGAATGAAGCCTAATTAATCATGGTAGATGATATTTTTGATGTGTTCTTGGATTTGGTTTATGAGCATTTTATTGAAGATATTTGCACAAATGTTCATCAAGGTCTGACTGTTGGGTCTCTGTGTGTTTTATGTATCATGGTAACTGTGGCCTCCTATAATCAGTTTGGGAATGTTCCTCCTCTTTATATTTTGTGGAGTAATGTGAGGAGTGTTGGTATTAGCTCTTCTTTGATTGTCTTGGAAACTTCTGCTGTGAAAGTGTATGGCTCTGGGTGATTTTGATTGGGATGTTTTAATGACTGAATCTATTTTATTAGCCATTATAGGAATATTTGTTTTGTTTATTTTGTCTTGATTTAAGTTTTGGAATTGGAATCCATCAAGAAAACACACCTATTTCATTTGGACTTGTTAGTCTGTGTCTTTTAATTGAGGCATTGAATCCACTGATGTTGAGAAATATTAATGATCAATGATTGTTAATTCTTGTTATTTTGATGTTGGTACTGAGAGAGAGGGAGGGATGGAGGGAGGGAGGGAAAGAGAGAAAGAGAGAGAGAGAGAGAGAGAGAGAGAGAGAGAGATGTATATGTATTTCCCTTCTTTTGTTTATGCTTGTGTGGAATTATTTATATACCATGTTTTCTTAGATGCAGTTTACCTCCTTTGCTTGGAGTTCTCCTTCTAGTAATTTCTGTAGGGGTAGATTTTGGATAAATATTGTTTAATTTTTTTATTGGAATATGTTGTTTTTTCTGTGAATGGTGATTCAAAGTTTTCCCAGGTATTGTAGTCTAGGTTGACATGTGTGTTCTATTAGAGTCTATAAGATATCTTTCCAGGTTCTTTTAGCTTTTAGAGTCTTTGTTGAGAAGTTGGGTGATTTTCTGATAAGTAGGCATTTGTAAGCTACTTGGCCTTTTACCCCTGCAGTTTTTAATATCCATTCTTTGTTCTGTAGTTTTTGTGTTGGTTTAATATGTGGTGGGTGGACTTTCTATTCTGTTCCCATCTAAATGATGTTCTGTTTGCTTCTTGGGTAAAAGGCAAGATGCATTTCACCAAGTCATGGATTGTCTAGGGGCCCCAGCAGTCAGGGGCTCTGTCATAGAGGTCTAACCTGTCCTGAATATGATCATTTCTTGCAGTCTGTCACTTTAGGTGTGATTACTTCTCTTTACTCCAGAGCTTTCAAGTTTCATGTTAATTTGATAGTAGGTTATCTTTTCAGGTTCTTCATTTGGCACTTATTGAGATTAGTTTCCTCTTAACACTACTTTCATTGTGTCACAAATGTTTGTGAATGTTGCTTTTCCTTTTCCTTGAATCACAGTAGTCTGAATTTCTTTGTTTCTTCCTGTCTTGACACATTTTTTTTAATTCAGTAGAGAGTTCCTTAGGTTACATGAGTTTTAAGATCACTGATGTTTTTGCTGTTTCTGCCTAGCTTTAATCTCTGGTGGTCTGATAGGATATATACCTGGGCATGGACATATTTGGTGCAACAAGGTTATCTCCAGTTATATACATCTCTTGCAAACAATGTAGCTTCATTTTTGTTTAGGCAAAAATAGTTCAGTGTGTATAGACACCACATCTTTCCTACCCATTCCTCTGCTTTTGGATACCAAGGGCTAGTCCTAACACAGATATTGCTGACATCTACACTAATGTGAAAATCATTAATACATTCAATCATACAGAATTGTATGCATGAGACATACATTAGACCTGGTTTTGATGCTTAAAGAAACTCATATGGGAATACAAAAACAGTAGAATACTTCACAACACTATGTTACATGAGAACACTCTCATGGAAGCTTTTTGGAAGTGCTCTACTTTCAGGTAATGCTCTACTTATATTTTCTAGCATCTAGAAAGATCATTCACTCTGAGGGCCTGTAGCTCAAAAGGGATTGTGTGATAGGATGCCAAGTATCATGAGTCTCCTTGTATCTTTACAGTCTAGACTCTTAAGATCTACAGCCAAGACCTAGCTATCTGATCTTTGTTGATCGGTTCAATTACTTGTTACAGAATCCATTCACACAAGGAAATTACTGATAAAATATGACATCCAGATGGTCCTTCTTGATGCAATAAAGAGCCATACTGCACTATTTTGTGCCTTTGCTTCAGGTCTCACATTTTTCTTTTTTCTTTTTTTTTTCTTTTTTTGGTTTGTTGAGACAGGGTTTCACTGTGTATCCCAGGCTGTCCTGGACTCACTTTGTAGAACAAGCTGGCTTTGAACTCACAGATATCCACATGTCTATGTCTCTCTGAGTACTGGGATTACAGCCTTGCACCACCTCACCTAGCAGCTCTCCCATCCTTTTGCACTCAGGATACATAATAATAACTGAGCCTTGAAGAACTGATTTGTGCATGATCCATTTATGTCTCCATAAAACAGCCATCTAATACCTGCAGCTTAAGCAACTATAACTCTCTCAATCAGAGAATAACACCTAATGTAAGAGGATGTCCAACAAGGAAGCAGACTGTAGTTGTTACAGCAACACAGATTACTAAACTGATCTATTGGCATAAGCACAAGTGTTTAGAAGGGAAATGTAGATGTCCATATCTTCCATTCAATAAAACAATTCAGCTCTCTTATTACCATTGGTATCTGAGCTCTCTCCAGCTACAGGGGATACTTTCCTGGATCATAGAACAAGATATAGCTTTTATGCTGTGCCTCTGTTCCTCAAACTGAATTGTAAAATTGTTGGTTATATAACTAATAACTTTGCCTTCTTTGTGCAAGTACATAGATCCTGACATTTCAATATTGTGTGAAAGGTAGCTCACAAACTAGGTGTCGAGTCTATAGGCAGCCTCTGACAACAGGATGGAAAGAACTACTCCACCTGTGAAAGCTACCCAGGAGAAAGTGAAATTCCAGCTTGACCCACATCTGATTTCTTGATATCCTGCAACACAATCAGTGGAACTATCATCTACTTTAGGCTTATAACTAACAACAGGACCACATAGACTTTAGAATTTTAGAGATCAATAAGACCTTATTGGCCAACAACTAGGAGGCATAAACCCAACTCAGACACTTAGCCTTTAGCAGGCATATGGCTTCTGAGAGTTCCTTTATGTGAGATACCATATTTTTAAATTCTTTTACTTTTACTCTTTTTGGAGATGCTGCCCATACCTATAAATCATTCAGAGGTTACAATGATACCATACAGAAAAAGAAACATTTTTTACACAGGACGACCAAAGTCCTGAAAGAACTACCACTGTGCATTCTATCAAGGGATGTGTTTCCTGCAGTGACACATTAAGCAGATTCTCTGGGAAAGGCTGGCAAGATGGAGTAGAGCATGGAAAGACCCCATCACTTTTTACTACTTATTCCGCATTAGAACAAAGTTCAGAAAATGGGTATTAATAGAAAACACAACTTTAAGAATTAAGGTTTTTGTATTCCAGATCAACACCATGTGTCTCTTTAACTTCCAGTTGTCAGACTCTCAAGAAGACACTATGCATCTTAGCACCATTTAGGGGTCTGATAAAATATACCTAATTTCTCTACAGTGACCCAAAGACAAGAACACAGCCAGTGTCTGGATGCCCACATGAATCTATGCATACCTCTGACAAGCTCCAAAACAACACTGTAGATGCAGTTGCCACGATTTCCTCTCTTGCCAATACTTGGTCACCTACAGAGGACAGGGTGAGAAAGTAATCTCCAATATTGCAATATTTCAAATGAAGCACTGAACAGAGCTTATTCTGAGGTTGTTACTGAATAGAAAATGGTATAAGCTTATTTTTCATTCATGTTTCATCTATGCCATCAATGAATGCTTTATGTAAAAAACTTAAGAGGTTCACTAGTATGTCATTAAAAGTGAACAAAAGTGAAAAACTGAAAAAGAAAAGGGGAGAAGATGCCTTAAAAATAAATAAGAAATAAACATAAAATAAAGCCAATGTGACAAGTCAACCCCTTGTATTCATTTGAGGAACCCTGTGCTAGACTCACTATAATCTACCAGTGCATCCTGTCCTATGCGATGGATAGCTTTCTGTCTTCTGTCCCACTAAGAAGCCACCAATTGAGGGATGCCATCTGCAACCACACCTCTTTTCCTCCTTTCTTGCTCCTTTAAACTCCTTCTCATTGAAGCCACCTGACTCCATTGAGGTGTTAAATCAAAATCCAGATACACTGTTTACAGAGAAATAATTATGTTCCTGAAGTCTGCAGCTCCCATTCACAAGGACCAGCTGTGGTCCTCAGAAGTACTGGGTAAACCTGATTGTTACCAAACATGGAGGGAAATCACTCCCTAACTCTGGAAGAAGGCAGCAGCCATGTTTTATTCCTCATGTAAACTGACACCTAGTGGGCAACTAAAGTATCATTCTGAAGACCCCTGCAGCCTTGCTGGCTAGTATTTCTCCAAGCTGGCCACTTTCATGTCCAAGAAATCTAGGGAGAGATCTCATGGCTAGCAGAAGATAACTGAGAGGACAAGGCAGGGAAATCACAACCTTAAGGCTAGCCTGGGCAAACTACCCTGGGCTCAAAATAAAACACAAAAAGGAAGGTAGGCTTTGATCTCAGTAGCAGAATGCTTGCCTAGTACTGTAAGCTGTGTGGGTCATTCGCACATATAACTGATTATCACAAAACTAAACAAGAAGTGTGTATGTGATCTTGGGTGGATTTATTCTCAGTAATTATTACTTTGATAACTTTACTCATGCAGCCACCACCAGGGAAAACAATTAGCACAGTCTGTAGCTCTTTCTCTGAAACATTTGTTCACCTATTGAGACAATCTTTCCCCCTAAGCCATTTGATGTATCTGCATAGCCTCTCATAGGTTTTTTCTTTCAATTTAGGTATCTGGGATACTGACAGCTCTAACCTATCCTGGTCTAAACTGCACTTTCCTATCTCTGTTGGTTCTCTTCATTCCTTGTGTACCCTGTAGTTTCCTGTTTTTGATAGCATTTTTCAATCCTAGTCTAACATGCAGTTTACTGCTTCTCATGGCTTTGCTCTATTCTAGTCTAACCTTCAGTTTCCTCCTTCTTTTATATTTTTTCTCAATGTAAATCAAATATTGAACCTCACAGACTGATAGTGGGAGTCATCAATATGCCAATCTCACCAATGCACAAGACATCCAGACAATATCTAAATTTACAAGTGTATGAGCTGAAAGATACAATAAACCAAATGTGTGGTGCTGGAGACCCATGAGACCTGAGGACTCAGTACAGAGAAAGGGTGGGGTCAATTTTCTTCAAAACCCCAGAGGTTCTGAGATTGACAGGAATAGGACTGCTCCCTCCTTGCCCCAGAACTGCCTGCCCAAAGTGGATGTAGCCATGGCTTCCCACCCTTTCCCATATAGGAAGTCACAAAGCCTTGCAACAAAGTTAAATTTCCTTCCATTTCTAAGGTAATGTTCGACAGTACCTGGAATTCCTCCTTGTGTGAATGACACATCTTCAGAACCCTGACTGAGGCCAGTGATTTACACACACTCATATATGCCCTACTTACCCCTAAAGGTTTAAATAGCCTTTCCCCCCAAATTTAATGAACTTTCACACTGAAGCTCTCTCCTGAAAAGTCTGGACATGCCTTGGAGTCACTGTCCGTCCGTGAGTATGAATACCCCAGAGGGGAGGCAGACATGGGCAAAACAAATGTCTCTGACATTTATTAGAGTACATTTCACCCAAACACAAAGCTCTATACCTTCTTCTCTGTACATCATGGTACTTTCTCTAAACTTGAACACATATTCTGAGTAAAAATAAGACCTAACAGACACAAGAAAATTGAAATAACTCCTATCAGACTACCACAGATTAAAGCAAGATATAACAAAAGCAACAGAGAGGTTAAAGCTCACAAAACTGAGCAGCTCTTTACTGATGGTAAAAAAAAAAATATGTCAAGAAGGAAAAAAGAAAGAAATTACGGACTTACTAGGATTCAAGGAAAAAGAATAAACAGCATTCCCAAACTTTTGAGACACAATGAAAGCAGTTCTAAGAAGCAACACAAAAAAAATAGCTGCCTACATGAAGAAACTGGAAAGATATACTACTACCAAACTAACAGCAAATCTGAAAGCTCTAGATCATAGAAGTAATCACTCCTAAATAGTTAGACTGTAATAAATACTCAGGACTCGTTAGGCTTCTATGACATAGTCCCTACCTGCTGGGTTTCCCTAGGCAAGGACAGCAATGGTGAGCTACACCTTGCCTGTTTCCCACTCTTTCTCCTGGACCACAGTAATACCTGCATTTCCCAGAGGCCAACATTCAACAAGGACCACAAGAAATGACCTCTTTCACCACAATTCCCAGTCTGCCCTGTCCTCCCAACAAACATAGCAGCAGTGAGGCCTGCACTGTCCCCTGTGCACCAGATTCCCTGACCACAGTTCTGCCTCCATCCCTAGAAGCCTACGGCCACTCAGGACACAGAGAGACCTGCAGCTATTTGACCACCAGAAGAGTGAGGGGTATGTGAGAAGGTACTGGGGAAAAAAGGAGTGGAGTTGCAATCAGGATGTAAAATGAATACATAAATCAATTGTTAAAATGGAGGGATTTCCAAGAAGGCAGCACAGATCGCACACTGCATCTGATTAGCAGGAAGTACAGGACTGCACAGCGACCTAAGACCAAAATGAGAACTACATAACACCTGTGCTTCTGATTCTTATGTGAGATGGATCCAAGTTGTGTGCAGCATGGGTGGGTCCGACCCCTAGCCACCCATGGAAAAATTCCTAGGAACAGCCCACATTAGCTACCATCTTGGGAAAGAGTGTGGGAAATCCCTGCAGCTCTGGGACCTCACTGCCAGATACTCCTGTGGGACCCAGGACAAAGAAACTGTGGGATATACTTGCAGCTCCAGGCTCTCACTCTCCCCCCTCTAACACATACACACAAGCCACCATCTTCTGCTTGCTAGATCCTGGATAGAGATGAAACAGGAAGAGCTTAATCCTGGCACAGGACACAATCCACATTAGCTGCCTCCTGAGAAGAGAGTGCAAGGCACCCAAGTACCTCTGAGCCCTGAGTTATCTCAGACCACCAGCTGCTGGCAGGCCTAGACTGGCTGGGTCATGGAGCAGATAAATATACCCCTGCTATCCAAAGGGCCAGTGGAACTTATGAGCAGCTTGGAGACCCAATCTCTTACAGCAACCCCAACTTCCTACTAGCTGGGAACAAACCTTGTAGCTGGTGGAGCTGAATCCAGGATCTGGCCACAGTCCACATTTGCCTACATCCTACCAGCAACTTCAGGCCTTGGTCTGTATATGCACACTTGCCTGAAGCATACCACTCAGATACAGCTAAGACACAAGGCAAGCCCACTGAGCAGAAACCAGCTTGGCCCACATTACTCATTATCTGCAATCCTGCTAGCAGTGGCTGGCCCTGATCTCACCCCATCCACCTACCAGCTATTGGTCAGATCCACCTAGGTCAATGACCAGAGATTTGTGCAGGCCACACACCACATTCCTGCTGTTTCAGAAGCTTGGAGCTCTAATCTCTCTCTATTGGCCTTACCCAAACAGGGCACAGAGAACTATCTGTAACATAGCAAATAGACAGAGCCCTGCCATCTTGAAAATGACTGTACGGTTCGTGAGCAACTTTGGACATAGAAATATATTAACTCAATCCTTCCCTGCCTGACCCAACAGAAATACAGTCATGGGACCTAGCTGAGATGAGCTGGATGCAGGCTCTAACACCCATTGTCCAACATCTTAAGGAGGCTCTAGGAAGCCCTACCAAACAAGCTTTGGCTTGGTATTCTCCTTACTTGCTCTCAATCTGCCTGACCAACCTAGGACACAGATAGCGACCTAATTGGAGGAACCTCTATGGCTGTTAACACCAGAGACATCCAGATGACTAGAGGATAGTACAAGAAGACTAGCAACAAAACTGAGAGCTATATAGCAACACAGGAAACCAATGATCCTAACACAGCAAGTCCTCGAGATATGAACACCCATGAAATGCAAAAAGAAGACTTCAAATCTGAGGTGATGAAAATGATAGAAGCTTTGAAAGAGAAAATAAATCACTCAAAGAAACACAGGCAAATACACTCAATCAAATGATTGAATTGAATAAATCCTATAAAGAACTACAGGAAAATATATCCAAAGAGATCAAAGAGATGAAGGAATTGAAAAATCCTAAAAAGAATTACAGGAAAATTCAACCAAATGGGAGAAAGAAATGAATAATAGTATTCAAAACCTAAAGACCAAATTAGAAGCAACAAAGAAAGCACAAACTGAGGCAATATTCGAGTTGGAAAATATAGAGAAGAAAACAGGAACTACAGACACAAGCCATGCCAACCAAATACAAAAAATGGAAGAGAAAATCTCAAGTGGAAGTTCTGATCAAAGTTATCAATATATCAGTCAAAGAAAATGCTAAAACTAAAAAAGTTCCTGACACAAAACACCCAAGAAATCTGGGACACCATAAAAGGGCCAAATCTAAGAATAGGAATAGAAGAAGGAGAAGACTCCAAGCTCCAAGGCTCAGAAAACATTTTCAACAAAATCATAGAAGAAAACTTCCCCAACCTAAAGAGAGAAATGTCCATTAGCATATAAGAAGCCAAAGAACTCCAAATAGATTCGACGAGAAAAGAAAATCCTCCAGCCACACAATAATCAAAGTATTAAATGTACAGAACAAAGAAAAATATTAAAAGCAGCAAGAGAAAAATGTTGTCACATATAAAGGCAAGCCCATTAGAATTATACCTGACTTCTCAACAGAGACTATGAAAGCTAGAAGGGCCTGGGCAGAAGTCATGCAAACATTAAGAGACCATAGATGCCAACCCAGAATACTATACCCAGCAAAACTCTCAATCATAATAGATGGTGAAAACAAAATATTCCATGACAAAACCAAGTTTAATCAGTACCTAAGCACAAATCTAGTACCAAAGGTACTAGAAGGAAAACTCCTACCCATGAAGGCTGACTACACTCAGGAAAACAAAGGAAATAAATAATTCCACATCCACAAATCCAAAACACAGAAAAATACCCACACTCTACCACCACCAACGTCAAAACAAAAGGAACTAACAAACACTGGTCATTAAGATATCTTAGCATCAATGGCCTTAACTCCCCAGTAAAAGACACAGGCTGAGAGAATTGATATGAAAACAGGATTCATCATTCTACCACACACAGGAAACACACCTCAGCAATAAAAATAGGTATTATCTCAGATTAAACGGCTTGAAAACTGTATTCCAAGTAAATGGACCTAAGAAGCAAGCTGGAGTAGCCATTCTAGTATCTGACAAAACAGACTTTCAACCAAAACTAATCAAAAGAGATGGGGAAGGTCACTACATCATCAAAGGGAAAATATGCCAAGATGATTTCTCAATTCTGAATATATTTGCCCCAGATGCAGGAACACCCACATTTGTAAAAGAAAGGTTACTAAAACTTAAGCCACACATCAAACCCCACACATTAAAAGTGAGAGATTTCAACACCCCACTTTCACCAATAGACAGAACATCAAGACAGAAACTAAATTGAGAAACAAGGAAACTAATAGACATCATGAAACAAATGTACCTAATAGCTACAGAACATTTCACCCAAATGTTTTTAGCACGTCATGGGACCTTCTCCAAAATTGTCCACATACTTGACTACAAAGCAAACCTCAACAGATACAAGAAAATTGAAATAATACCTTCCGTCTTATCAGACCTCCAACAACCAAAGAAACAACCAAAAGCCTACAAATGCATAGAAACTGACCAACTCCCTACTCAATGACATATGGGTCATGGACAAAATAAAAAGAGAAATTAAAAACTTCCTGAAATTGAATGTAACAGAAGGCACAGCATACCCAAACCTATGGGACACAATGAAAGCAGTGCTAAGAGGAAATCTAATAGCACCAAGTGCCTTTATAAGGAAACTGGCGAGATCCCATACTAGCATCTTAACAGCACACCTGAAAGTTCTAGAATGAAAGGAAGCAGACACACCCAAGCGAAGTAGATGGCTGGAAATCATCAAACTTAGGGCTGAAATCAGTAACTTGGAAACAAAGAAGATTATTCAAAGAATCAATGACACCAAGAGCTGGTTCTTTGAGAAAATCAACAAGATTGACAAACCTTCAGCCAAACTAACTAAAAGGCAGAGGGAGAGTATTCAAATCAACAAAATCAGAAAGGAAAAGGGAGAGATAATGACAGACACTGAGGGAATTCAAAGAATCATCAAGTCTTATTTCAAAAACCTATATGCCACTAAATTAAAAAACCTAAATGAAATGGACAATTTTCTTGATAGCTACCAACTACCAAAATTGAATCAAGATCAGGTAAACAAATTGAATAGTCCTATTACATCTGAGGCAATAGAGGCAATCACCAAAAGTCTCCCAACAAAAAAATGCCCGGGACCAGATGGATTCACCACAGAATTCTACCAAACCTTCAGAGACGAGCTGACACCAATTCTTTTCAAACTATTCCGTAAAATAGAAACAGAAGGAACATTACCAAACTCATTCTATGAGGCCACAGTCTCCTTGATACCTAAACCACAGAAAGTCTCAACAAAAAAAGAGAATTTCAGACCAATTTCTCTTATGAACATTGATGCAAAAATACACAATAAGATACTCGCAAACAAAATCCATCAATGTAATTCATCATATCGATAAACTGAAAGAAAAAAAACCACATGGTCATCTCCTTAGATGCTGACAAAGAATTCAGCAAAATCCAACACCCATTCATGTTAAAAGCCCTGGAGAGAGCAAGGATACAAGGCATATACCTAAACATAATAAAAGCTATATATAGCAAGCCTATAGCCAACATAAAACTAAATGGAGAGAAATTTAAATCAATTCCACTGAAACCAGGAACAAGACAAGGCTGTCCACTCTCTCTGTATCTCTTCAGTATAGTACTTGAAGTCTAAGCTAGAGCAATAAGACAACTAAAGGAGATAAAGGGATACAAATAAGAATAGACCTTAAACTATCACTATTTGCAGATGATGATAGTTTACATAAGTGACCTCAAAAATTGTGTCAAGCAACTCCTACAGATGATAAACACCTTCAGCAAAGTGGCTGGATAGAAAATCAACTCAAAAAAATCAGTAGTCTCCTGTATACAAGTGACAAGGAGTCTGAGAAAGAAGTTATAGAAACAAGACCCTTCACAATAGCCACAAATAATATAAAGTATCTTGATGTAACTCTAATGAAGAAAGTGAATGTTTTGTATGAAAAAAACTTTAAATTTCTGAAGAAAGAATTTGAACATTTCAGAAGATGGAAAGATATTCCATGCTCATGGATCACGAGAACCAACATAGTAAAAGTTGCCATTGTACCAAAAGCAATCTACAGATTCAATGCAATTCCCATCAAAATACCCACACAATTCTTTACTGACCTTGAAAGATCAATTCTCACCTGCATATGGAAAACCAGAAATTCCAGAATAGCTAAACTAATCCTGTACAATAAAGGATCTTCTGGAAGAATCTCCATCCCAGATATCAAACTGTACTGTAGAGCAACAGTAATTAATACAACATTGTACTGGCATAGCTAGTTGATCAATGGCATTGAATTGAAGGCCCAGAAATAAACCCACATACATATGCACATTTGATTTTTGACAAAGAAGCCAAATTCATACAATGGAAAAATGATAGCATTTTCAACAAATAGTGCTGGTCTAACTGGATGGCTACATGTAGAAAAATGAAAATAGATCCATGTCTATCACCCTGCACAAAACAGAAGTCCAAATGGATTAAAGACCTCAACATAAAACCAGACACACTAAATCTGTTAGAATAAAAAGTGGGAAAGAGCCTTGAGCTCATCAGCACAGTATACATCTTCCTGAACAGAATACTAACAGCTCAGTCCCTAAGATCAACCATCAATAAATGGGACCTTATGAAACTGAGAAGCTTCTGTAAGGTGAAGGACACTGTCAACAGAACAAAATGACAACCTACAGACTGGGAAAAGATCTTCACCAATCCAACATTGGAAAAAGGGCTAATATCCAAAATATATAAAGAACTGAAGAAATTAAACACCATCAAACCAAATAATCCAATTAAAGAATGGGGTACAGAACAGAGAATTCTCTATAGAGGAATATCAAATGGCCAAGAAACACTTTAAAAAATGCTCAACATCCCTAGATATTAGGGAAATGCAACTCAAAACAACTCTGAGGTTCCCTCTTACACCTATCTGAATGGCTAGGATAAAAAACTCAGGTGACAGCACATGCTGGCAAGGATGTGGAGAAAGAGGAACACTCCTTCATTGTTAGTGAGAGTGCAAACTTGTACCACTTTGGAAATCAATCTGGTCCTTTCTCAGGAAATTGGGAATAACTCTACCTCAAGACCCAGCCATATCATTCTTGGGAATATACCCAAATGATGCTCAACCATACAACAAGGACCTTTGCTCAACAGTGTTCATAGCAGCTTTATTAGTAATAGCCAGAATATGGAAACAACATAGATGTCCCTCAATCAAAGAATGGATGAAGAAACTGTGGTACATCTACACAATAGAATACTATTCAGCTATTAAAAACAAGGACATCTTGAAACGTGCAGGTAAATGGATAGAACTGGAAAAGATAATGCTGAGTGAGGTAACCCAGACCCAGAAAGAAACTCATGGTATATACACACTCATAATTGGACATGAGCCACATAATATAGGATAGCTACACTACAAAACAGAAACATCAACCAAGTACCATGTATGATGTGGACCTAGACACACTTCTTAGATGTAGTACCAGTCTCCTTGTGGATCCCACATCTGGAGACTAGGGACTACTTTAGGCATGTATACTGGCCACCAAACTTAGATCACTTCCCCCTGACAAGATGGCCATCCTAGGCTAGAGGGGAAGAGGTTACAGCTAATACAGATGAGACTTGATAGGCTGAGGTCAGATATTAGGAGAAAAGGGCCCCCCTCCCTGAGTACTAAGGGAGGGAAGGCAATGAGATAAGGGAGGGAGGGCATTGGGAGGGAATAAAGGAGGGGCTACAATCAAGATGTGATGAATTTAAACTGCAGAACAAGCAGGTAACTTATATTGTTAATCCTACCATATGAGGATGAGACTGGCTGAAATAAGAATGTGTAGGCATAGACAATGATTTTTGTTGAGTAAAGAACCCTATAAATTACTATTAGATGCCATTCTTCATATGGCAGGAATGAAGATTTGCATATGTCTTCTTTCCCTGCTCATGCAAAGAGCAGAAATCCATCCTTAATGGCTGCATGCATCACTCACATCTTTTATACACTTACAATTTTAGAACTCTATAATGCCTGTGAGAAATTATATGCTTTCAGAACAAAAGAACCAGATATTGACATTGGATTAGACCTGACAGGATGCATTCCTCGCAGCATACTAGACATTGACATCCTGATTGGAGAAAGTGGTTGAAAAGAAAGAAAGGGGAATATACAAGTGTACAGGGAAGAAAGAATAAAAAGTATATTAGTGAATCTACTCCTCAATTTAATGCCTCAATTGTCACTCAAATGATATTCTTAATTCACTGATATAGAATTTTGTATATAGATGTAAAATAAGTTCTAGTACAGTGGTATAGAATTTGAATGTAAGATTATTCTTCACACACATTATATATATGTATATATATTTCTACTCTAATATGAGTTATTGTACCCATATAACTCAATTATAATACAAGGTTTACTTCCAGTGCCTTGAAAGTGCTATCAACCTGCTTAGGAGATATAAATTATACAAATTAAACATTAGTAGATTAAATCATGGTCATGTCAATTGCTAGTCTACTTTTATCACAAGAATATACATCTTAGGTACAGCAGATAGATATGGCTCTACAGAAATACAAAAGGTCTTCAAAACCCCAGAGACATGCAGAATACAGCATTTAAAAATGTTTTATGGTGGCTGGAGAGATGGCTCAGGGGTTGAGAGCACTGACTGCTCCTCCAGAGGTCCTGAGTTCAAGTCCCAGCAACCACACGGTGGCTCACAACCATCTATACTGGGATCTGATTCTGGCATGCAGGTGTACACACAGATAAAGCACTCATTAAATAAATAAATGATTCATTTAAAAATGTTTTTATTACTCTAAAGGTTCATTGACAACGAGACAGGTTAACTCCTGGCAACACTCAGCCTACCTCAAAGAAGATGATGAGCATCAAAGAACCTCCTTATGGAGATGGCTTCAAATGTGGCTAAGTAGCCACTGGGCAAAAAGACCTCATTTCTACCACAGACAGAATTCTACCTAGAAAAAGGCCAAGCTTGGATACAGTCAGAGTCGATGGCCAAACTCTGCCAAGACAGGGTGAGCAAGTCCTCAATAGTTCCTGCCTCACAAATATGTCTGTCAGATATATTGGGCCAGCAGGCTGAAGAAGATGCTCCAATGTTATAGAGAGTTTTGTGTGACTATTCATGTAGAAAACTGTCTCTGTCATCTTTTCATTTGGAAAGCTACTAACCTGCTTCCCGGTATACTCAGATAATCAAGTTTACTCCTTTTCAAGTCTCTGAGGGAGTTGAAGACCAGGTAGCTTAGTTTTACAATGAAGCTTAATTGTTTAGGGGTTAAGATGTTTTTAGGTCTAGATAGGTGTTCTAAATTTATAATGACAATATATGATGGAGACTGATTTACATTCAGAAATTTAGATGCACCAAGATAGGAAAGATGTCTTCTTCAAGGCTGTCAAATACAAATAGTCAAAACACTAAGAATGTAACATATAATTCCTGATTGTGTCATGTTATTCTTGCCATAGGTAATTATATATATATGTGTGTGTGTGTGTGTGTGTGTGTGTGTGTGTGTGTGTGTGTGTGTACAAAATACAATAATTTTAAAAATTAAAAAATAATAAAAATAAATAAATTAAAAATGTTAAAAACAGATGAAATATTTTTTAGTTAGTGATTGATGTGGGTTGTGGGTTGTGCATGGTTCCACCCCTGGCCTGGTTGTCCTTGGTCCTATATGAAAGTAGACTGAGCAAACAATGAGGATTATGCTAGTAAGCAGCATCCCTCCATGCCATCAGCCCCTGCTCGGGGTTCCTGCCTTGCTTGAGTTATTTTCCTGACTAAATTTCATGATGAACAATCTTCCAGGAGCATAAGCCTAATAAATAGTTTCCTCCAAAAAATATCAACAGCTCTTAAACAGTACCTCATAAAACTGAAATCTTCTATAATGCAAAAGACAGTGCTATTGGACAAAGCTACAGTTAACAGGATGGGAAAAGATTTTTACTTACTCCATGTTCCACTCAATATTCAGGAGGCAGAGCAGGGGGAATCTCTGTGAGCTCAAGAATAACTTGGTCTACTAAGTGAGTCCAGGACATCTAGGAATAAAAACAAACCCTTTCTCAAAGAAACAAAAAACAAAACAAAACAACAACAACAACAGGAATTGGGGGGAGCTGTATCTTAAACACTGAAGTCACAATTTTCCTTAAAGTTAACATAATCTTTGCAGAATATTATAGGATTTGTGAAATTTGAACCTATATTTGTCATGTTAATAGATATTTCTTTATTCATAGAATTCACTATTTATTCATATTTCTTCATTAGTTATTCATACTACTTGTTATAAGTTTGCAGGCAAATGGATGAAACTAGGAAAGAAAAACATCCTATGTGAAGCAACCAAAACCCAGAAAGATACCTATGGAAAGTATGTAGTTACAAGTGCATATCAGTTGTGAAGTAAATGATTACCAAGCTACAGTCCATAGATTCAGAGATGTTGGGTAAAAAAGATGAGTCTAAAGGGAATAAGACCTGATTCTGCTGGGGAGATGGTAGTAGAATAAGGGTGTGATGGGGATCAGAGTGTGGCTGGTAGTGGAAATAGGATGGAGGAATTAAGTGTAGGACGTGACCACTCAACTGAGGGGTTGGACATTCTGAGAGTGCTATGGAAACCTAGTTCAATGAAAACCTCCTAAAATCTATGAAGGGGATCCAAATGATGACTCCTAGAAATAGGGTACGTGGAGTCTCAACAGGCCATCTCTTGTAACCAGGTGGGTCTTCCAGTAGTGGTAACAACAATACTCAGTTGAGGTTGTGCTCATAAGCCTCAAGGAAATCAAAACAACCAGGCTGTTCCTAGGCCAAACCCACAGTCTCCACAACTAGACAGAGAAGGCTCTGTTGTGTGGGACAACAGACACACACCCCTTGAGCTTGGAGAGGTAGAGCTGATCCCTACATGGAGCCCTCAGCCCTACAGTCTAGTGTTGAGGGTTGGTCTGATACTATGCATCCTGATGCTAATTTGCCCTCAAAATCTAGTTGCTGCCCAGAGGTGCACACTCTCATGTACACCGGTCCTTGTTGTAGACACCTTGTTCTATCTATCTAGAATTGATTTATTATTAAGAAATGCTGAAGCCTGGGATTTGACAGATGATAGAGAGGTGGAGTTTGAGGTCTTCAGGCCAAAAGAGAGGTGTGACAAGTACAAGAGGATGAAGAAAGAAAGAAGAGGTCATAATGGGTTGGAATGGAGAGAAGCATGTAGCTGGATCAGCATGGATGGAGGAAACCAGCCCAGATGAAGAAATTAGCAAGTATTTTGGTATTATGGATGGGAAGAAGACCAGAATGGAATGATTGAAGCAGATGGCCTGGGATGGGGGCTGTGAAGAGATAAGAGTAGTTTAGAGGGTTAATATATGCCTAGTCCCAGGGAAATGAGGCTATTCTAAAATACAATAGGTGTCTGTGACTTTATTATGATAGCCAGTTAGATAATACCAAGATAATTATTTCAGACTGTCCTTAACATAAACATTATTACATTTTTTATATCTTCTACAACAGTCTAGTGTCCTTGCAGTGTGAAGGGATTCTACTAATAGAAAAATTAAAAACCAACCCAGGTATAAGAGGTATGATTTACAATCTATCCTGCATGCAAAATATGCTAGGGTAATGTGGACAGTGAATTTGTGAGAGTAGACAAACAATGTCTTATTGAAGATTAGGGCCACTCCATAAGAAAGAACCCATCCCCAACATTTCTTGGGTATGCAAGAACCAGAGATTATATATAGAACACATACCTAGGATAAAACCAGTGACTATTGCCTTTTTAAGAAAGTACCAATAAAATAGCAATTAATGATATTTTGCTATATGCATAGATGAGTGCCTTGTCACTATTAGAGGCTTCCTCTGAAAGCAGCTGGAAACAGAAGCCAGAAATCTGGTGCCAGCGATTTGATCATTGCCCCTTGGTGGGGTGGTTTTTGGGCACACAGTGCAAGGAGATGCAGGCTGTCCTGATGAGACCTGATAGGCTGATGTCAGGTGGTGGTGGTGGAGGTCCTCCTGGCAGATGTCTAGGTGAAGGGAATAGGGCAGAAGAGGGACAGAGGGTGGGAATGAGAAGATGAGAGCAAGGGGATAACAATTGCTATGTTATAGGAATAGATTATAATAAATAAAAATATACTGTGTGCATACCTACACACCAGATTGCAACAAGAAGAAGCTTTCCATATTATTCTCCTCTATTTGAGATATTCCCATGCAGTGTCCATCAGTTCCACTCCTGACTATATACTCAAAAAAGGAGAAGTCAGCCATCTCAAGTGGTACCAGCTGCCTCAAGTTCAACTTGAAAACAGAAAACAAGAAACAGCCTACAGACTGGGAAAAGATCTTCACCAACCCTACATCTGAAAAAGGTCTAATATCCAAAGTACATAAAAAACTCATTCTCTACATCAATATAGGACTTGAAGTGCCAGTATGAGCAGTAAGATAACAAAAGGTGAACAAGGGGATGTGCATTGGAAAGGAAGAACTCAAAGTATCACTACTCACAGATGATATGATAATATACATAAATATCCCCCAAATTTCACCAGAGAACTCCTACTAGTGATAATGATCTTCTGCAAGGTGGCTGGGTCCAAGATTAATTCAAAAAATCAGTAGCCCTTTTATGACAAATGGGCTGAGAAAGAAATTAGCAAAACTACACTCTTCACAATAGTCACAAATAATATAAAGTATCTTTCTATAACTCTAACCAAGCAAGTAAAGACTTGTATAAAAAACTTCAAGTCTCTAAAGAAAGGAACTGAGGAATATATCAGAAGATGGAAAGATCTCCAATGCTTATAGTTTGGGAGTATCAACAAAGTAAAAATAGCCATATTACTAAAAAGCAGTCTACAGATTCAATGTAATTCCCATCAAAATACCTACACAATTCTTTACTGAACTTGAAACATAAATTCTCAGCTTCATGAGGAAAAACAAAAGAAAACCAGAATAGCTAAAACAATCTTGTACAAAAAAAGATCTTCTGGAGGAATCTTCATCCTCAACCTCAAGCACCATACAACAAGGATATTTGTTAACTATGTTTATAGCAGCTTTATTCCTAGTAACCATAATCTGAAAACAACCTAGATGTCTCTCCATTGAAGAATGGATAAAGAAACCATGGTACACTTACACAATGGAATACAACACAGCTGTGAAAAACAATGAAATCTTAAAACTTGTAGGAAAATGGATGGAACTAGAGAAGATCATCCTGAGTGAGGTAACCCAGATCCAGAAAGATATGCATGGCATATATTCGCTAATAAGTGGATATAGACCAACATAGATATCCTTTGAGAGACTCCACCCAGCAGGGGATCAGAATAGATGCTAGTCCCAGAAGGACTGTGGACAGAGCACTGAGAATTGTATGGAAGAGTAGGGGGATGGAAGGACCTGAAGGGTCAGGAGTCCATAGGGAAAACATCAAGGCCAGCCAGCATGTCTAGACCCATGGGACAGGTGCACAATGATCCAGCCAACCAAGAACAATGCACATAGAGAACCTAGAACTCCTATTTCAATGTAGCTGATGGACAGCTCATTCTACATTGTTGGGGTGGGTGGGGACAACCTCGGACATGAACTCTTGTGCCCCTGACTTGACCACTTTCCCTTGGCAAGGAGGCCATGAAGGCGCACAAAGGGCGAGCATGCAAGCTATCCAATTAAGACCTCATAGGCTGTGGTCAGAGAGTGGAGTAGGAGGCTCCCTATGTCAGAGGTCTAGGGAAGGGGAAAATGGTAGAAGGCAGGGAGTGTGGAAATGGGAAGAAAAGAGAGTGAGGGGATAGCAACCAGGGAGTAATGTGAATAAATTATAATATGTAAAAAATAAGAATTTTGAAATAAAAAGTAATAAATAAAAGCACAAAAGTCTCATTTTAGTTCAGATTGTCAAAGGTGTCAGTTCCACCTGTCAGGACACACACACACACACGTACTTAACTACCATCTATTTATCTCTATCATCTACATGTCATCTATTTAGCTCCATGTATATATGCATCCATCATCTATTTAGCTGTCATGTATCTGTCACCATCCTACCTCTCTCTCCATATATATGTACAAATAAGCATCTGAGTACGCACCTATCTATCTACTTATCTTTAATCTATCTATAATTTATCAGTCTACCTAATATATGTATTTTTTATCCAACTAACCATAGGAAGTTTTCACATGTTTGTTAAGATCTGCAATTTTTCATATTTGACAAAGTTCTGAAGAGATGAAATTCAAAAAATATCTTTTTTAAGGAAGAAAATGATGTGAAGACATCATGTCAATATATCTAGGATCAAAAGAAAATATAAATCAACTAGGAAAAGAAAGTTAAGGATATAAAATATTAACTTTCCATCTTTCTTAAAATGCTTTTTTAATTGATTTATTTTAAAAAATTATAAGTCTAAGTGTGAGTATCTGTACACTTGGTCCATGCTTGAGGAAGGCAGATGGGACTTCTGGAGACCCTGGAATTGAAGTTGGAAATGGTTTTGAGCTGTCATCTTGGTGCTAAGAACAAACTCTGGGTTCTATGCAAGGCCATTAATTGCTCTTAATAGCTGTGCCATGCCTCTAACACTCAGGTTGGGGTTCTTGATCATGAAGGTCAACCTGTATTGGTGAGTAAGGTGTGCAAGTTTCTGAGTGTCTGATGCTTTAGATATGAATATTTGCATGGGACAGCTATTCTTTTTCTCAATGTTCAAGAGTCCTTTGATTCTTGAAAGCTGCTGTGACTTTATAGATTAAATAAATGACAAACTTTAAGGAGGACTGTCTTAACTCAGGCTAGAGGTCTCCCTACTTACCCTTACACTTCCTGGTGGTTTGAATGATAATGGGCCCACAGACCCATATATTTGCATGTTTATGTCCCAATGATGAACTATTTGGGGAGGTTAGGAGGTATGGCCTTGGAGGAGATGTATCATTGGGACGTGAGCTTTGAAGTTTCAGATTCCAATGCTCTATATGCATGTACACCTGTGTGCCAGAAGAAGGAATTATATCCCAGTATAGATGCTGGTGAGCCACCATGTGGTTGCTGGGAATTGAACTCAGAGCCTATGGAAGAGCAGAGAGTGCTTAAACAAAAACAAAAACAAACACAAAAACAAAAACAAAAACAAACAACCCCCCCCCCAAAAACAACAATGCTGAGCCAGGCCAGAATTCAGGGTGTCCTAGGGAAGAATTGGGTGATGGAAGGATCTGAAGAGGACAGGAGCTCCACAAGCAGAACAACAGAGCCAACAAATCTGGGCCAAGGGGGCAACTACAGAGACTGATGTTCCAATCAAGGAACATACATGGAGAGGACCTAGACCACCTGCTCAGATGTAGTCAATAGACAGCACAGTCTCCATTTGAGACCCAAAATATGTGGTGTGAAGGGGCTGCCTTTGACATGGACCCTGTTGCCCACTCATTGATCACTTCCCACTGATGGGGCAGCCATGCAAGCCCACAGAGGAAGAGGAGGCAGACAATCCTGGTGAGAATTGTTAGGCTTGGGTCAGATGTTAGGAGAAGAGGGCTCCCTCTTTCTGAAGCCTAGGGAAAAGGGTAGAGGAGGAAAGAGGGAGTGAGGATAGGAACAGGAGAAGTGAGGACACTATAATCTGGATGTATCATGAATAAAATAAAATAAACAAACTTAATAAAAAATATTCAAATGCCAGTGACCAGACAGAACTGAGTCTTTGTGTTGGTTTCTCTGTTTCTGTCTGTCTCTGTCTATATCTGTCTCTGTGTCTGTTTCTGTCTCTAACTCTCTGTCTCTGTATCCCTTTTTCTCTCTATTTCTGTTTCTGTCTCACTGTCTGTCTGTCTGTCTTTGTATTTCTCTTTCTCTGTGTCTGTCTCTGTCTCTCACTTTCTGTGTCTCTATCTCGCTACTTGATCTTGTCATTCAGGATCAAAAGCTTTCAGCTATGCTCAAAACTATGACATGTCATCATGGCAGACACTGTAAAACTAAAAGCAAGATCCCAATTAAATTCTTTATGGTCATAGAGTTGCCTTGGTCATAGTGGTGCTTTACAGGTATAAAACAGTAAGTAATATACTCACTAAGCATGTATCTGTACATATAACATATACTCAAGACATCTGTTATAATGAAAAAAAATCACATGCCAATAATACATGACTTTGTTAATGGCCACTCATCAGAAACATATGACACTCTTTTTTAACTAAGATTCTTGGAAACAGAAACTGTCATCCCTGGCTTGTGTGATTTCAGCTGTCCAGATTGTAGCCATGCAGGGCTACTCTAGCCTTCTTTTCTAGCAGGGTGTCTGCTTTGTCCCTTTTTACACACAGCTCCTGAGACTTACACTGGTTTTTACCTGTTATATGGCATCATTCTCCCTGTAAACCAATGAGCAGCTGGTAGAATCTTGAGGTTTCCATGGTTCTGAGTAAACAAAAAACTTGCACAGCTGGTGAGATGACTCAGTGGTTAAGAGCACTGACTGCTCTTCCAGAGGTCCTGAGTTCAATTCCCAGCAACCACATGGTGGCTCACAACCATCTGTAACAGGATCTCATTCCCTCTTCTGGTCTGCGGATGTATATGTAGGCAGAGTACTGTATACATAATAATAAATAAATATTTTTTTTAAAGCTTGCCTTAGTGTCCAGTATCTCTGATCCTGGACACACGTGACTTCTTCTTGTGAAACCCAAGCCTTTATCTCATCCCTAGATCCTGATCCTATACCTTTGCTGGTACTCCTTTTTCAACAATGTCAGGTAGGAAGAGGAACATTAATGTTTCTTTATTTGAACACCTCCCTAAATTGGGAAGCATCAAATTTCTGTGGGATTAAGGGGAAAGAACTGAAGGACAATGGTGTCCTATGAGGTGTTGGTTCTGATGTTTCATAGGGTTGTGACTTTGGATTGAGCATTTATTCACCTGCTCAATAAATGTATCTTCACTTTTCTAGGTGATATAACAAGCTGCCATGGTCTAGGCACCTTCAGGAATTTAGTCTTTAGGAGCTCAGTACAGAAAAGGAAACCAGATCTGGGATAGTTTTGACTGAAACAGAGAGAACAGGATATGTAGGCAGGAGAACTGAGTGCCAAGATGCTTCTCTCCATGCAGTTTTCCATAATAGTACATGAGAGTTGGTGCTGTTTTACAGTAGTGTTGAGTTCTGAAGTGATACAATAATATATCAGCCACTGTTCATTCAACAGCTGAGATTGGCTGACATTTTTCAGCTAGGCAGATGTTTCTTCCTCCTCTGTGACTGCACATGTGCGTTTTCTGATGCTCTTGGTCAAGGAAAATATTATTTCCCTGGAACAGCAGAACTGTTAGTTACAGTCAAGTATACAGGAGCAGCTGTGCTCTCTCTGGGCCTATGAACTGGGTCAACCTTACAGATGGAGGAGGTTGTCACCCGTTTTTACTAAACAATTTAGAGATAGACAGCCCTGACCAACATTCCAAACAAACTCTTAATGGGATTAGTCAGGGCATGGTGGCATACCCCTGTAGTCTCAGCCCTTGGGGGCCAGAGGCAGGGTATTCAAGAAGACCATGCCAGTCTCTAACCAGACAGTGACTACAAGGACAGACTGAGTGTATAAGACCATTGAATTTATAAGACCATACATCGAGAAATAAATTAAAACCAATGAGTGTTTAAAATCAGCATTCCTAATGTTTGGATTGTTCTGTCCACTTAAGAGACTAAGAGAGAAGAGAGGAGCACCGTAAGGAGGCTGGTGCTCTGGGAAAGCCATTTTGTGACTATTTTTTAAAAAAAGATCAGGCTACTTGGATTAGTTGTGAGTGATGAAAATAGAAAGATGAAACAGGAGTGGTTAAGGAGAGAAAGTAGAATGGCAAAAGAAGAGAGAGCATAGAATGTGGAGGTGTTAACCATGGTTAAAAAAAAAAAAGGAAGCTTGAGGACAAATGCTGAAGGGAATGAAAAGATTTTATTGAAAAATAAATTTAAAGAGAGACCCCAAGTAGAAACTGCTTAGCACTGGGCAGACAGAAGAGAATTTAGTGAAAATATGGGGAAGTTAATAGACCAGGAAGTAAACTGAGGCTAACATGGAGTGTGACTAGCAGGACTAGCTTATCAGGAAAGACAAGTGTTACTCTACTGAGCCCTTGAATAATGGTGATGCTTGACAATCATGAAAATAGACATTGTATAAATGTGTGCAGTAGTACATCTAGGCTGAATGTCTGGCCTCAAGGGTGAAATGTCAGCACCCAGGTTGCTGAAGCAGAAACATTGGTGCTCGTTCCTGGCAATTCTAGGACGATTTGTGAATTATAAACCAGCTCTGGCCACAAAGTCAAAATTATTCCTGAAAAAAAAAAAGATTACTTCTGGGGACACATGCTGCTGAAGCGGCTCAATGGGCTGAGTGACAGTGCTGGGGACTTTATTCTGCTCTAAGCTATGAAGAACACATGAATTGTAGGAATAGTGGTGACCCCATGTCTCTTCAATATTGGCTTTCAAGATGAAGCTGCTGTTCCATACTCACAGTCATTTTCTTCACTAGACACAATACAAATGTTGTAACTGTATGGGATTATAGGGCTATGGAGAACAGACAGGGCCCAATGCAAGACAGCTCTGCAACTCTAATTTATTAGAATATTTTCCAGGAAGTCTTGGGTAGGGCTACCAGTGTAACTTTATGATACCATTCTACATCCTAACCAACCAACAACTGAATGGTCTTGAGATACTTATGATGCCAACAAAATTACTTTCCTGTAGTTTCCAATATCTTTGATCCTTGATGTGTGGGGTTTTATTTGTTTGTTCACTTCTGACCCCTGAGAGTACTCATATCCCTCTATCTGATTGTCATAACTGTGTTCATATTACCATCATAACAATTTTTGTGGAGAAAGAAATTTAAATATTTCTTCCATACAATTTCCCCATATACATATTAAGAAGTCAAATTGGTGTGTAAGTACTGAATTAGGATCTGGAAACCTAACATCAGTCTTGGCCTTGACATATCTGGGCTTATGGTGTTGGACAGAGAGTTTCCTCTCTCACTAAGTGGATGTTCACAGTCCACAGTGGAATAGCTGACCTGTTGGGCTCTGGGGTCCCTGTAATATTGAATGTTTAGGGGAGAACAGTGTAGACAAAGCACTCAGGCCATTCCTGGGAGCTCTTTCACAGAAGCAGAGACAGAGCTGGGGGTGTAGGCAGGAGCAGTGAGACAAGATGCATCGCTGTGGCAGCTATCCTCCACTCAGTAACACATTAACCTTTGAGTGTCAGTTCTGTATAGCAGTAGTGTTGGGATGTGAAAGTCACTGGCTACCAAATTTGCCAGATCTTCAAGAACAGGGCTGCCTTGACTGACCAGGCTGCATAGGGAGCTGTGTCCTACTTAGGGCTCAGAGTATAACCCTACTGGACATAGGGTTTACAGTTAGAACTGGGCCTTTCGAACAGAGAAAGGGGACCATGTTTCATATCTAGGACAAGGAGCAACTGTGTTCCCTGCTGTGGTCCTCCCAAAACCTCTCTAACTCTAGTGTTAGTGCTAGGACTCCTTTATCATGAGCACCAACAGAGCACCTGGAGGCTGAGGTAGCTAGGTCACCACTTGTTCATGTCTAGCACCTTTTGTTGCATAATGTGTTCCTGGAAAGCATGTCTAACATATAAAACTCTGCCCTCTTTAAGAGAATATATTCTTCATGGAAAAAGTCAGTCCAATTTTATTGATTATTTTGGATTTTTCACACAATTCACATTACACTTGTTTTCCAATGCTCCCAGATCCACCTTTCCACTATTGTGCCACACCCATAAAATTAAAAATTACATAAAGTTAAATTTGTGCTGTTCATATATTCATTGTAGTGCAGTTACACTCTCAGTTTTATTCTCTTATAGATAACTGAGTCTTTCTCCAATGTGACCCCCAGCGTAGAACCATCATTCACAAAGAGCTAAACTTCAGCACCTTTGTCACAACTTTTCAGGACTGTCTTCAAAGGCTCCTTGTCTAGACTATTTATTTTGGTGTGGAAGACCACGGACTTCTACATGTTTTCTGGTGAAGCAAGGGTCAGTAACACTACCATGGCCTCCAGCTATGACACAAACCATGGAGTTTGTTTTGAGGAGGCCCTATTCAGAAGATGAACCCTTATACATCTCCAATAGTGCAAGCTCCAGCAGTGCTAGTTTCACTTCTCTCTGCTCCATGCAAGGGGCTACATGCTTTACAATAGCCACATGTAATATTAAATATCTAGGAGTAACTAAACAAGCAAGTGAAAGTCTTAGATGAAAAAAACTTCAAGTCTCTGAAAAAGGAAAGTGAAGATGATATCAGAAGATGGAAATCTCTTCCTTGTTCATGGATCAAGAGAATTAACAAAGTACAAATGGCCATCTTACTAAAAGCAATTTACAGATTCAATGCAATCCCTATCAAAATACCTACACAATTTTTAAAGACATTGAAAGTTCAATTGTCAACTTCATATGGAAAACAAAAAACCTAGAATAGATAAAACAATCCTGTACAATAAAATATCCTCCAGAGAAATCTCCATACCTGATCTCAAGCTGTACTATAGAGCAACAGTAATTAAAACAGCATGGTCCTGACATAGCAATAGACTGGTTGATCAATGGAATCAAATTGACAACCCAGAAATAAATCCATATACCTATGGAGACTTTTTTTTTTACATAGAAGCCAAAGCCATATAATGGAAAAAGGATATCATCTTCAACAAATTGTGCTGGTGTACCTGGATGTCTATAAGTAGAAAATGGAAGTAGATCCATATTTATCACCATGCACAAAATACAAGTCCAAGTGGATTAAATATCTCAACATATAACCAGAGACACTAAATCTGTTAGAAGAAAAAGTGGGGGAAGAGCATTAACTTGTTGGCACAGGAGACAACTTCCTGAACAGAACACCAACAGTCCAGGCTCTAAGGTCTATATATAATAAATGGGACTTTATGAGGCTGAGAAGCTTCTGTAAGGCAGAAGACACTGTCAACAGAACAAAATGACAGTCTGCATACTGGGGAAAGATCGTCTCCAACCCTACATCTGATAAAGGTCTAATATCCAAAATATACAAAGAACTTAAGAAATTAAACACCACCAAACCAAATAACCCAATTAAGCAATAGGCTCAGAGCTAAAAAGACAGTTCTCAAAAGAGAAATATTGAATGGCTGAGAAACACTTAAATGTTCAATGTCCTTAGTTATCAGAGAAATGCAAATCAAAATGACTCTGAGATTTCATCTTATATCCATCAAATATTCAAGTTACAGCACATGCTGGCAAGGATGTGAAGAAAGGGGAACACTCCTCCATTGCTACTGGGAGTGCAAACTTGTACAACCACTTTGGAAACCAATCTGGCACTTTCTCAGAAAATTTGGAATAGGGACACCCCAAGACCAGCTATTCCACTCCTTGGAATATACCTGAATGATATTCTACCACATATCAAGGACGTTCGCTCAACTATGTTCATAACAGCCTTAGTCGTAATAACCAGAATCTGGAAACAACCAAGACGTCTCTCAGTGGAAGAATGGATAAAGAATCTGTCATACATTTACACTGTGGAATGCTACTCAGCGATTGAAAAAGGAAATATTTAAATTTACAGCCAGAAGAATGGAACTAGAAACGATCATCCTAAGTGAGTTAACCCATATCCAGAAAAGACATACATGGTATAGACTCACTTATAATTGGACGCTAGCCCAACACAGATGTCCTCTGAGAGTCTTCATTCAGCTGGGGATTAGGACAGATGCTGGTATTTGCTATTGGGACTCTAGGTGAGAGTGGTATTGGAGAATGGGGAGATAGGAGGACCCAGAGTGTCCAGGAGCCCTACAAGAAGACCATCAAGACCAGTAGGAGCCTGCACAAACTGCTGCACCAACCAAGTATAAGGTGCATGCAGTAACCTAGACTCCACTATTCAGATCTAACCAAAGGACAGCACATTCTCCATAGTTGTGTAAAGAGTGGGGACTGACTCTGACATGAACTCTGATGACCCCTATTTGACCACTTCACCTTGGTGGGTAGGCCTGGTGGCACTTAAGAGGAAGGGGAATCAGGCTATCCTTATGAGTCTGATAGGTTGTGATCATGTGGTGGGAAGGAGATCCCCTTCTGTCACAGGTCTACAGAAAGGAAATAGGGTAAAAGGGGGGGGGGAGAGAATTGAAAGATACAAGTGAGGGAATAACAATTGGGATGTGATCTGAATAATAAAATTTAATTTAAAAAGAAAGAAAGAAAAGAGTATTAGGTAAGTCTGAAGTGGACAAATCGTGGTGCAATTTTCAATTTAGTCACATGGCCCTGGAAGACTGGATGCTTTTGGTTTAGTCGATTTCTGCAGTATATCTAGTAGCTAATCCCCAGTTTCTTATATTTTGTTCTGTTAGCACTTACGGAGCTACCGTGGTGGTTCTTCCCCTGTCCAGTGTAGGGACCCCTGGCCTTTATTTTCACTAGTATTTACATTCAGCATTATTGTATGAATTTTCCTTATGGTGTGAAAAGCATGTTTGCTTTTCAGTTTTTAATCTTTAGTGTCTAGTTTATTTTTGCTTAAATCTTAGATGATGACTAGCTAGTGTGACTGGAAGCATGATGGAAATGCCAGTTATTTTCATAATTTTGGATTTGCTGTTGTTTTGAAAATATCTGCTGTACTACAGAGACAGGCAGTCTAGATGCATGCATCTTTTTCTTCACACTCAAATATTCAATTTTTCAGATCAGAGGGAACAGACATACCTTTAGGTGTGTTCTCTGTTTAGGTTTATCAGGAATTAGTGCTATCTTAGGGCAGAAGTTACTTTTCATACATTTTGTCTTTTAAATGTTGCCTGAGGATTTTGTTAATACTTGCATGCTGGAGTGCACTCAGCTGGGACCACTTCTCCTCACACTTTTTGCAGAGAGATGCTCTGATTGTGTCGATGTGTACTCTTGTCATCTATATTCCTTACTTGTTGCTCTTGGGAAATTTTCTGCTGATGAGAAGATGGGAAGTTAATTTTATTTTCTTTATTCTCTTCCTTCTTTACCTGGGGTAGTTGTGTTTTAAAATGACAGTAACTTTACAAGACAAGGGTTATGAATACAGAGAAAGCAAAAAAATTATTTGTAAGTAACAGTTAAATTTGTCAATATCTATGCTTAGTTACATAGTTCACTAGGCTATCATTAAGAACAACATTAGGTTGGAGCCTATGACTTTCATATTTTATATTTCAGTGCTATTTACCAGATAGTGCTTACTATGGTGAATAAAAATTGTAACAGAGAATAATACTAGCCAGACATGCTTCAGTGAACACTCAGTGACAATATCTTCAGGTTGTTCCATGAGGTCTGAGGCACTCAGAGTCTTGAAAGGCATAAGAGAATTGGTAACAGGGAAAACATAGCCTTAATTATGAAATAATATTGTTCCCAAAATACAGATTTGCAGATATAATGAACTTATAACTAAAAATCTGACACACATATAATAGGAATAGTCATGATATACTCACTGTTTTTTGTCTTCATTTCTGAGTTTTTAGATATTTTCTGTAATGGAAAAATAAAGAATTAACTTTTTTGGTTTTGTTCTGAAATTAAGTTATTTTTCCTGGGCAGGAGGCATGATATCAAAACTACTCTATTTTTTAGTAGCCAGGGGGTATCAACACATAAAAATTGAAGAAAAAATTAACAATGAAATATCTTCAAATATGCTTATCTATTCATATATTACTAGAACATTAATCAACAAGAAGTAAAAATATTTATGCTAGCTTCAAATTGAAGAAAATCATGACCTAAGAATCTTGGCCTTGCCATTGTGTTTTGGAGTAAACTTAATTCACTTTGTTTTAACATTTCTAAACCTCTATAAGACGATTGATTATTAACATTAGTAGCCACACTTTCATCAACCTTTTTCTCCTTTCATGTAAAAAGGATCATTGTTTTCCATTTATATATTCCTTTAAATAATAAACACTGAACTAATTACTAGTTCATCGCAACTGTGAAACTTCTTTAGTAACCTATTTGTCCACTACTCACAAACAAAAATCATTACAACACAACTTATAATTTATACACACACTCACTTTCAGGTTCCAGGTAACACAACTCTAACAGCTCATGATTATGAAGTAGCATTGAAATGAATATGTACCTTCTAAACAACATTCTTCTAATATTTCTAATCCTAGAATATGACACAAGTGGCATCAGTATATACTATTTAAAAAAACATATTAAAAACTAAAATGTAACTATATACTATGAATCATCACTTCCAAAGCTGAGGACAAATTGGAGAAAACACACATAGTGTTTAACTGAATGAAGACTTTTTAACAATCTTAGTGGAACCAGATAGAAAACACAGTGCAAACTCTTTATAATTCAAATGTTGGTGCACAGATTACAAATGGTGAAATATCCACAATTTCTTTTTTAGTCTAATACAGAGAGAAAGAAGGAAACAGAAGACATGCTTTTGTAATATAATCCTTAAGTAGGAGTGCCCAAGGGAAGATAAACCGTACCTGTATTTATGCTGGAGGTGAAACACCTGAGAAATCCATGGATGACTAAAATAACTGAACACATAAAATATATTCAGGTCTATTATCAAGTCATGTTTTAAAATCATTCTAAAGTGCATTTATTCATGCAAACCATCCTTGTCCAGACATCAAATATATTCTATGAAAAAAAAAACTGGAGCCGTTCTTTTACTCAGTATGTGTCTTTCACTCCATCTTCTCATTTGGCTACCACTACCTTCAAGGACTTACTGCTCACTTGGAACTTATCCAAGTTCCACATCTATAAAATGGTTTCCCCTAAAAAGCTTTCCACACAAAACTGAGAGAAGTGGACTACTTTGCATTTTAACAAAATTTATAAGAAAAATACGTTTCACAAACTAGTATTTTACTCGACAGAAATACTATCACTGTCCTCTATTGCAGGCCCAGGAATATCACGGTCAGGTTCATTAGGGATCCTTTAGAACAAAAACATTCAGTAATTGGTGGGCTTGTTTATTTCGGAAACTCTGGTGAAATATCTATTACCTATATATTAAGTGACATTTCTGGATTTATGTAATTCAAAGTTGACAGACAGGTCTTTTAAAGATTTTGGTTGGCTTTTTGAGTTTTACATTTCTCAATCTATAAAACATTCAAGAAAGACTAATTTATAATTCTATTTTCTTAAAAATTCAGCAGCTTAAGAAGTCTCTAAGATGATAAGAGTACATGCTGCCCTCACACAATGACCTAAGTTTGAATTGTCAACATACACATAAAAAACTTGCTGTGTACTTGTAACCCAAGTACTGTGGATAGCAGAGACATGGGGATCATGGAGACTTGTTGACTTCAATTCTAGATTCAGGTTCAGTGAGACACCTTACATTAACTGGACAAAATAGAGAGTGAGAGAATAAGACCCCAATATTCTCCTCTTACCTTCAAATGTGCACACAGGAATATGCATATCACATGCTCCCTCTGTCTGTCTCTGTCTCTGTCTTTCTCTCTCTTTCACACACACACACACACACACACACACACACACATACAAGAGAGAGAGAGAGAGACAGAGACACAGAGAGACAGAGACTTTTGCCTGTACAAATTGTCTCTCTGAACATTTGGCCTGATAATTTCCCTTACAAGTACATTCTTTTGGTAGCTGAACTGAATTAAATCCACTGCCTGAAACAAGCAAGAAATTTGGGTGTATCTTTCTCCAATGGCTAACTGAGATTGAAGACAAAGTGCTATATGTCCTATCCATTGTCCACACCTAGGTAAAGATTAATTGATTTGCTTATATAAGTACCACAAGCAGAACATTTGCTACAACGACCTTTTTAAGTGATGTGTGTTTGCATGTGTGTGTGTATATGTGTGTATGTGTGTGACAGAGTGAGTGTGTGTGTAAGAGAGTTTGTGTGTGTGCATGTGTGAGTGTGAAAGAGTGTTTCTGTCTGTCTGTCCGTCCGTCTGTCTATCTGTCTGTCTGTCTGTCTGTCTCTCTCTCTCTCTCTCTCTCTCTCTGTCTCTTTCTCTCTCTCTCTCTCCCTCTCTGTGTATGTGTGTATTTGTGTGTGTGTGTGTGTGTGTGTGTGTGTGTGTGTGTGTGTGTGTGTGTTTGTAGGACAGTGGACTTCAGTGTTCTTCCTCCTTGGATACAGCCCACCACACAAGAGTGTCTCACTGAAATAGGAGACAAATCCATCCTTCAAGGTTTTTTTTTTCAGCAAGCCATAAACTGATAATGACTTTAAAAACCTCCTCAGTGATGGATAGAGAAGCATGTACAATCATGACTGGGTTTTTATTTGTGTTCTGGGATCAAACCTTCCATTTATAGACACTGAACTTCATTAACAGGGCTCTCCATATCCCTAAACTGATACTTTTCAAGAGATACCTTGACATTTTCAGATCCTCCAATTAGGCAGTCAGTCTAAGCTGAAGCAGCATTTTCAGGACTCTTCAACTAATAGTTTTAATGTGTCGTGATTATTTAATATCTCTATATCTGAAATTTGATATTATCACTGCCAAATCTTCCAAATGTCCCATTGTTTTTTTTTACTTTCCTAAAACCCTCAGTACTAACCACACTAATGTGCTTCAATCCTCACTATCCACTGTAAACTAATTCCCATCTTCTTTTGCTAGGTTAATTCATTAAGTCCTCACTCATCCTTTTCCATGGGCCTTACTAAGGTCGTCTTCCTCTTTATTACTAAACACTCACTACCACTGTTACAACTAAGAGTCTAGAGTACAAATTCCACCTCTGACACTTGCTTTCATGTGTTTGAAATTCAGGCCCCCACAACAGAACAGTTATTTGGGCAGGAAGCTAAACACAATAAGGACTAACAGTTACTTTGCTACATTTCTAAGATTCCTTAAAATCTTGAAATTCTGGATGATTTTAATACGTCTACAAAAGAACATCAATACTTATGCTTTTAAATTTGAAAATAAAATTGAAGAAAAAATCTTTTTAAAATATTAAAAATAAGATATAGGCATAGAAAAAGAAATCAACTAGTATATTAATAATTATTTAAAATATCTTCTAAAACTGGAGTTAGTACAGGATGCCTTTAATATCAGCACTAGAAAGCAAAATAAAGTATATCTGAATGACTTTGAAGCCCCCCTGAGCTACAAAACAAATTTTAGCCCATTCGGGGATATTTAGTGATCCTCCCCTATCTTTCTCCCTCTCTCCCATCCCCTCCTTCCTTCTCTCCTTTTCTCCCCTCTCCTCTCCCTCACCACCTCATCTCTCTCTTTCTCAAAACTAAATAAAAACCAAAACAATCCTTTAAGCAAATGTAAGTAACATTCGCAGGTGGTGATCCACATGTGGATTCTCTTCATTCATCTAAAAAGGTCATCGGATTCTGCTCTGTAAAAGCTGTCGATGTCTGCCACAGCTGAGAGATGCCTTAAAACTTTCAGTGATGAAAATGAGCTGGGAAATCCAATTGTAGGTGTCAAAATTGCTCACATAGGCTGATGGGTAATATAATCTAGCTTCCCAAGGAAACTCTGTATCTGGGGCAAATCATACAATTTAAATTTATGAACTGATATGATGTAAATTTGCACCTTTGACATGAGGTCAGTAAATACATGTCATGAATCAATCTGTACAGAATGGAAAGAGATCCAATGTAAAGTCAGGATTGTGGAATAAATACTCAAACTCTTGAGATAAATTTTCTCATTAGTTCTAAAGAACTTGTACGTACATATGTACAAACATACATATTTTGTAAACTGGCTGCGGTTTCCCTAAGACACAGAAAACATTGAATATATACTATTCCATCTATCTCAAAGTACATTGAACAATAACACATCCTTATGCTTGGACTTATCAATTACTTCATATACTTTCAAAATATACACTCGTACCTGTGTATAGACTTCTCTTCAGTATTGTTATCCACTTCTAAAATAAATGAAAAATGTTTTTATAACAACTAAGTAGGCTGCCTAAAGACCTTTTCTGACCTCTGTTTCTTCAGATTTAATCCCTCAGTCTCATCGTTAGTGCTACGACAGAACACCAGCTTCAGTATCTCTTCCACCTGTCCACATGTCCTGTAGATCCCATAGATCATCCACTCCTAACTTCCCATCTTATACTTATTGCTGTACCACAGCTCCCAACTCAGTCATGCATCTCCTGCTCAAACAGAAATTATACGTAGCAGTAAACTAGGTAGGTTGCCCAAAAAAGTTCATCTCTCTCTCTCTCTCTCTCTCTCTCTCTCTCTCTCTCTCTCTCTCTCTCTCTCTCTCTCTCTCCTTCCCCTCTCTCTCCATCTATCTATCCTCACATGGACACAATCATTCAGATTCATCCTTAGAACAGCAGCAATGGATCATTAACTGCATACTGCATACTCCCTTGTTTCTGCCCACATCATCTATGGGTACCATATACCATCCTCCTTACTAGCTTCTCTCTCCTTCATTACATTCCAGCCTCTAACATCATCAGTCATTTCCTGTGAGTAAACCAGATGAGATGTCCAGTTTAAAAAAAATATCAACACAAAGCCGTCATACTTTACCAAAATCTAGGGAGTAAACAGAAACCAGGGAACAAAGCACACATGCAACATAGACAAGTCCAGAAATCAGCACATAGATATATACTCATCCCAACTCCAGATGCCTAGATGGCAATATAAAAACACAATCAATAACATCCAGAGTAAATTATCTTCACAAGAGACCACCCATAGTCCAAGATAGCTGAAGAACAAGATAAAGACTTTGAAACAAATATATGAAAATGGAAGAGGTCCTTAAAGAGGACATGAATAAATCCCTTAAAGAAATCCAAGAAAATGGAACAAAAATTGGAAAAGATGAATAATTAATTCCCTTGAAAAGCCAGCAGGGATAAAAACAAACAACTGAAGGAAACAAAATGATTCAAGATCTCAAAATCAAAATGAAGGATTTCTGGATATTAAAATTCTAAGAATTGCAACAGAAGTTACAGAAGCAAGCTTTACCAATAGAATATGAGAGAAAATAGATAATCTCAGACATTAAAGATACAATATAAGATATGGAAACAACAGTCAGAAATATTAAATCTAATATTCCTGACATAAAACATCCAAGAAATCTAAGACATTAAGAAAAGACCAAACCTAAGAATCATAGAAGTAGAGGAAGGAGAAGCATCCCAGTGTGTATTCATAGAAAATATTTTGAACAAAATAATGCAAGAAAATTTTAATATGAACAAGGAGATGCCTATAAATGGTTGAAATATACAGAATAAAGAAAAATAATACAATCTTCAAGGGGAAAATACTAAATAATATATAATGTACACCTTGATTATCAATGGAGTCTCTGAAAGCAAGAAAGGCATGGACAGATGTCTTACAGACTCTAAGATGCAACAGATGCCAGCCTAGACTTCTATATCCAGCAAAACTTTCACTAGATGGAGAAAATAAGATATTCCATGATAAAGCCAAATTTAATTAATATCTACAAATCCAGCCATACAGAAGATGCTAGAAGAAAAACTCCAACCCTAAGAGGTTAACTTCACCCCTGAAAACAAGGGAATAAAAAACTTACACCAGTAATAATATCACAACTAATACCTTCTCCACCACCACCACAAATAACACCTAAAAGTATCAGTAAACATTGAGCTTTGATATTTCTCCATATCAGTGGCCTCAATTCCCTAATTAAAAAAAGAAATATATTTTAAAAAGAGCTACTTTTATCAATAAGACCTACTTACCAAAATTAAATCAAGATAGGATAAACATTGAAAATAGAATCATAAAACTTAATGAAATAGAAGCAACTGTTTAAAGTCTCCCAGACAAAACAAGTCCAGGACAGGTGGTTTTTGTGCATAATTCTACAAGATGTTCAAAGAAGAGTTAATGCTTTTACTCCTCAAACTATTCTACAAAATAGAAATAGAAAGAACATCCTCCAATTACCCTGATACCCAAACCAAACAAAGATTCCACAAAGAAAGAGAAGTACTGACCAATTTTCTCTATAAACATAGATGCAAAATATATTCAATACAATACTTGCAAACCAAATCCAAGAACACATGAAAAAAAATCATACTATGAAATCAAGTAGGCTTCAACAGAGAGTTGCAGGAATCTTTGAACATATGAAAATCAGTAAATGAAATCCATTACATAGACAATCTGACAGAAAAACCCATATGATCATCTTATGAAATGTAATAATTTTTCTGACAAAAGTCCAACACACCTTTGTGATAAAGGTCCTGGAAAGCTGGGCGTGGTGGTGCACGCCTTTAATCCCAGCACTTGGGAGGCAGAGGCAGGTGGATCTCTGTGAGTTTGAGGCCAGCCTGGTCTACAAAGCAAGTCCAAGACAGCCAAGGCTAACACAGAAAAAAAGGTCCTGGAGAATGTAGGGATACAAGGAACATACCTAAACAAATAAAGTCATTTTACAGCAAGCCTATAGACAACATTAGATTAAATTGAGAAAAACCCAAAGCACATACACTAAAATAAAAAACAGCACACGTTTGTGAACTCTCCATACCTATTTAATAAAGTACTTGAAGTTGTAGCTAGAGCAAAAAAACAGAAACAAAAACAAAAACAAACAACAAAAACAAAAACAAACAAACAAATACCAGCTGAAAGAGACCATGGGGATAAAAATCAGAAAGGAAAAAGTTAAAGTATTCTTATTGCAGACGGTATGAAAAAATACATCAGTGACTCTATATAAATTCCAGAGTAGAATTCTTATACCTCATAAACATTCTCAGGGACATGACTGGTT